>NC_061112.1:130328527-130364083 GCF_002878395.1 Capsicum annuum | reverse complement strand
AAGATGCGGGAAATGCCATGAGATGCGATAATTAAACTTTACATAATCAAAACATATAAACACATAAACAGTTAATCAAAAACGAAATAAAACATTTGGTTAAAACCTAGCCAAAGTCCCCAGCAGAGTCGCCATTTCTGTTTTGCAGAAATTTTGACTTTTGAAGAGAGTCGCCACTTAATTTTGAAAAGGAATTAAGAAAACCTTTATAAAACACTTTGACAATTCAAAACAGAAAAATCTTTCAAGTTTAGAGAATTCCGGGTAAGTGGTTCCTATTAATGTTTTAGGAAGGTGTTAGGCACCTAAAACGCGGTTATCCGAATTGTTTGAAATTCATCTTTAATTAACTTCGAAAAGTGATTAATTTTTGGAAAGAAAGCAATTTTGAAAATATTTTGGTGTTTATACAAAACTAGTTTTTTAGCGACTTAACTAAGGATTTTAACTAGGTTCGCAAGAAGCACATAAAATAAGTAAGCGAAAAGGAAAAGGGAAAAGGGAAAAGGAAAAAGGGAGAAATAGTGATTTAGGCTCTTTAAGTCCAAACCGTCGCCCCTGTCCTAATCTAGTTGGGTCTTTGACCCATATTTTTTCACCTGTCCTAATTCTATGTTTCCGAGCCCTTTTTGGCTCAATTTTTACTCCACCTGTATTAAATACAACCTTGGATTCATGGCCCGAATAAATGAATAAAATAAATAAATACAACAATAATTAAACGAAACGATATAATAAATGAGACTTTTGTCTCTTAGCCGCTTCAAGAATGGGACTTTAACCCATTTCTTCTTCTTTTGACTCCCTATATTCATTGTGTCACGAGATTGATGTTGAACTTTCTCTAAGAGTTGACTCGATGGAGATGACGGGCCTCAATGACCGTGAAGAAAATGCAGGGAGAAATTGAATCCATTTTTGGATTCAAAGCAAATAGTACATGTAGAGAAAAAGGGTAAGGATTATGATCCAATGACAGTAAAAAAAAAAAAACAAAGTTATCGTTATAAAGGAATCATGAATAGATAAAGAAGCGTCATGTGGATCACCAAAGTAGGAAATAGGAAATGAGGAAATGACCAGGAAAACAACATTAGCTAAATAGATGTTTGACATGGTTTGAAAACTTTGATGATTTGAAAAAATGTTGGACAATAACTGAAGGGACAAATGCAAACAATTTTTGTGTAGTAGATCACTTGATTTCAACCTAATATGAAATAATTCTGCAGGCATGGACACACCAGAAACTTCAAAGGCAGTCAAGCACATATAACATGTACATAAAACAATAAGTGAAAATGATTTGAGATCAATACTTTATCAAAATAGGGGAAAACATTCAAATTTTTGAACATGAGTAAACACTCTATAAATACAACAAGATATGATGAAATCTCGGGTTAATTAACGAAATATCACCTAAGAGGGACAAATCGCCCTGAGACCTAACGACCTAGCTACTAATTACCTTACATTGAGAGCAAAACTAAACAGGAGGATAGATAATCAAGTCGAGAACACCATATACTAAACAGAGCATCGAGACTCAAGCAGAATATCTAGATAAAACTACCGCGCGTCAAGACACGATATTCGAGTATAAACATGACATAATTTTTTATGCTAAAATGGTTTCCTAACCAAAACTAAACATGAATTTAGAGATTGAACTCGAATAACAAATCAAAACAACTTTTGATACTCATGACATCAAATTAACCATGGACAGTGGTCTAAACAATAGGAAAACCTGAATCGAGATAATAAACCAGAAACGAAAAGCGAAGTTTTAACGATATATGTGATGATTTGTACTACAAACTCACAGATAATCACCAACATCTATTAAGAGGTAGTATATTCAACGTAATCGCATTGAAAATTTTGACATGAACACTGATTCAGCAAATAGCATAACAGTAGTTACAAACACATCCTAGGGCCATCATAGCCAACTACAGCAGACAATCCCAACCTCATTCATGATAAATAGATAAATACTTTTACAAAGAAAGAGGGGATGAAGCAGGAAACAACGGACTTAAAAGGGACCAGCGTGTGTTTACCTCCTTCGGGGCAGCAAAACGAGACAACGAGATAGCGTTGAATTCACAGCCACCGGAAAATGATGTCGTCGTTACCTCCAACCATAATCAGTCGACGCACATTTGATTAAATGGTCATCTTTCAAAGAAGAAGGAACGAGAAAACCTTACTAAAGAAGTTTATGGGCTCTCAAATTTTCTTCTGCTTTGCTCCTTTTCGGAATTTTTCTCAACCCAAAATTTTGAACCCCAAAGAATTTTTTTCTCTCCCTTAGCTTTTAATCCCTAATTTTTCCAACCACCCCAAAACAAAGCACGGAAGCCTCTTATATAGAAGACCAATCGGGGTATTTTCGAGATTCAAAAGAAGGGTTTCTTGGATTTCCAATTCCAAAATCCCCCCCCCCCTACAACTTGTTTGTTGTGCTCAAAACGTATCATCTTCTTTGGATTTTTCCAGAAAATGACAAACGGTGGACCAATTAAAATGGGAAAAAATGAATTTTCCCCAAAACCAATGAGAAATCTCCACCAACGTACGAATTCGTACATGGTACCCGAGATTCGCGGCATTTGAACGTTGGAGTGAGCCAACTCACCCATTTCTAGAAGCTTGTTGGATGTTTCGTATGCCAACTCAGCGGGTTGAAGTCAGGTCGGTAATGGGATCGGGTGTGACTGTCGGAGCAGTCCAGTTTTGGATATGGATGAGTTTCGCTATTGAGAAAACTTACGGGTGGGTGGAAATCGGGTTTGGTTCGGTTGAAATCGTCGTCGATGCGGAAGTTTGTCGCGATTTGGGGCTGTAGAAAATTGTGTATTGTTGTTTTGTTTGGCTGTTAAGGTGAAGGAGAGTGTATTGATGGTGTGGGCCGGGTCGTTGTTTGGAAGGTGGGATGGAGCGGTCTTATTTGTAAGAATTGGGCCGTTGATTTGGGAATTGGGCTTAGGAACTTGTTTGGAGAAATTGGGCCTTAAATTGGGGTTATTTAATAATCCCTATTAAATCTAATTGGGTTATTAAGTAACCCTAATTAAATTTAATTAAATTAGAATAATCATAATTAAATTTAATTGGATTAAGAATAACTCAAATTAAATTTAATCGGATTAAAATAATCCCAATTAAGAAATGGTAACTTTTGGGATTAAGATTGTATTACAATTTAAACGACTTATTTAAATTCTAACCAAATTGAATATCTATTGGTCAATTGCATTACAATTGGACCAATTGAATTTCAATTGAGGTCATATTTAATTCGTTCGCGAAATTGAATCGTAATCTGGCACGAATCAAGTAACAAATTAACCTCGAGTTTCTTAATTTGATAAAAATTCAACAAATATTCCTCCAAATAAAATATTTCGAGAACAAATCATATTTAAAATCAAGACTTTATCCATTCGAATTAATTTTCAAATTTAATCAATAGCAGTCTAATTTTAAATAAAAATATTCATTTACATAACAAAATTCATACACTCTCATATAAAGATATGAGAAGGTATAATCGTTAATTAAATTAATTCAAATAAATATTTTAAATTGTATTTATTTGAATAAAATAATTGTCGTCATTTTATTTTAAAATTGAAGAAACTCGAAATTGAATTAGGTTGTGGAGGGCAAAAATTAGGTGTCAATTGATATTAGCTGGCAAATCAGTGAAATTACTAAAAATCTTGGTCTGTTGTGCCTCAAAAACCTCATTAGCCAAAGCATCCGCAACTTGGTTGCCTTCTCTGAAAACATGTTTAATGCTTCCATGTACTGCATTCATCTTGAATTTGATTTCATCTATTAAGTCCATGAGAGTCCATGGCACTCTCCACTGTCTGTTAATCATCTTCGTTAGTAATAGAGAGTCAGTCTCAATCTGGACCCCTAGGTAATTAAATTCCTGGCACACTAAAATTGCTTGCTGAATGGCCACTACCTCTGCTTCAACACTAGTAGTTTCTCCCAAAGCTTTTGATTTTGCATAAATCAACTCACCTCTATCATTTCTAATGCAAAAGGCTGCAGCCCCCATACCTGGATTTCCTCTACAAGCTCCATCTGTGTTGCACTTGAGCATTTTCTTTCTGGTAAATTCCAAATAACACTATGAAAGTGTAATCTTGGTTTATACCTTGTCAACATTGGAACCAACTCTGGCTATACTACTCTTCCAATTTTAATCCATGGGTACAAACACTTGATCACCTTTCTTATCAGATCCTGCACCTGCCACATTAGCTCCTTAAAATCAATTTTTCCTCCATGCTTAAGCCCATTTCTTCTTTTCCATAATGTCCACATGATAATTGCCGGCATGACTCTACAAATTGCATCAAATTTTGATGACATCTTCATAGTCCACCATGTATGGATAATTTGATGCAATTCTATGTCTGTTATATCTATACCTGCAAAAACAGCAAAATGCCTCCATAACTTTTCAGCTATGGGGGCTATTAGAAAAAGATGTGTCATGGTTTCTTCTTTTTTATCTTCACAACACCAACACCTTGAGACAATATTTATTCCTAATATTTTAAGATTGCCATATTTTGCAATACTTCTTCTCCATGTCCTCCAAATTAAGAAACTAATCTTAAAAGGCAGCCCCTTAGTCCATATATATCTATATTCTTCCTTTCTCTCTCTTTTGCTTCTTAACAGTTCCCTGGAAGATTTGACTGTGAATAGACCATGTGTACTAACAGTCCACACTGGTTGACCCGATTCATCACCCAGGGAAGGAACCTTAATATTCTCCAAAATAAAATCCCCCATCTCTTGTGACACTTTAGAAAGTAATTTCTGGTTGTTCCATTCCCCATTTTGTACAAAATCTTTCACTTTCAGATCCTCTTCATGTGCATCATTTTCCACATGATAGAGAGCACCCTGTCCAGTCCAATTATCAAATCAAAAACTAAAATTACAAGATTTCAACCTCCACCAAATATTATGGCCTATCTCTTCTCTTATATCCACCAACCTCCTCCATACATGAGAAGATCTATGCCCTTTTGCATTTAAATGATGTATTTTCTTGTAGTACTTATTCCACATGAACTTTACCCATAGAGAGGAGGTGGAAATTCTAAAATTCCACCATAGCTTGGCACAAAGTGCTTTAGCCATAGTATACAAACTGCTGAATCCAGTACCTCCCTCTTCTTTTGAAAAACACATATTCTCTCAAGAGACCCAATGCTTATTTCTTGTCCCAGTAGCATTAGCCCAGAAAATTTTTGCAAAGATCTTATGCAAATGATTAATGACACTCTTTGGAGAAATCATTGCTGATAATAAATATGTAGGCATAGACTGTAGAACATGAGCAATCAGGACATACCTCCCTCCAAAATAAAGAAGCTTATGCTGCCATAGACTCAATCTCTTCATGACCTTTTTAATGATTTCAAAGAATCTTCTTCTTCCTTCCATAAAAAACTGGACATCCTATATATGTAAAAGGAAACACCCCTTGAGCAATTCCAGAAATTCTTGTAATTCTATTAGCAATTCTTGTAGGAAATTTCTCATGAAGATAAAACAAGCTCTTATCTAGGTTCACCATCTGTCCAGACACAACTTCGTACTCCCTTAGTATATTTATCATCTTCTTCATAGAACCAGTATGTGTTGAACAAAATAAGATAGTATCATCTGCATAGGAAAGATGATTTATTTTTGGACTCCACTTAGGCATTTCATACCCTATGAACATAGGATCTACAAACAACCTGTTAAAGCTCCTTGCCAAAACTTCTGCTGCAATAATGAACAAAGTAGGTGACAAAAGATCACCCTGCTTTAACCCTCTAGAAGATTGAAAAAAAATAAAAGACTGTCCATTCATTAAAACAGAATACCAATGGTTACTAATCAATCTCACCACCATATCAATCATTTTCTCAGAAAAAACAAATCTCCTCAATACTTTTACTAAAAAATTTCATGAAACCCGATCATAAGCCTTTGCCATATCCAGCTTTACCACCACATTTTGCTGCTTATTTCTCATATTTATATCCCTTACTATTTTCTGAGCCAACAATACATTCTCTGTGATGCTCCTGCCTTTTACAAAACCTGTTTGATTATTGGAAATAATTCCAGGGAGAACCTTCACCACCCTTTCATGTATCAACCTGGATATAATTTTATTCACAAAATTGCTGAGACTGATAGGTCTCAAATCTCCAAAGGTGTTAACTTTCTCCTTCTTTGGGATCAATACTAGATTTGTATGATTTACATATCTAGGAAGTTCCTGACCACAGAAGAATGCCTTGACCATGTTGGTTATGTCGTCATGAATCCATTCCCAGCTAGCTTGAAAAAACAATCCTGAAACGGGTAAAAGTGTACTGATTTGCTTGATGAAAAAGGGTAAAAATGGAAAGTTATATTAAATTTATGTCTTTAATGTTTTTTCCTTAATCTGTGTGTCAAAATTCAATAATTCATTTATTCTGAAACGAAGGGAGTAACGAATAAGAAAGAAAGTAAATTATATATTTGATGTGAAATTAAATAAAAAATAAAATTTATTTAATTGTATCATTAATTAATTTTTATAATAAATTATCATCTTACGAATCAATTTACTTAAATATAATATATTTGAAATAATTTTATACAATAAAAAGATAAATAAAATGAAAAAAATTAAATAAAGAATAAAATTTATTTAATTGTATCACTAATTAATTTTTACAATAAATTATCATCTTACTAATCAATTTACTTAAATATAATATATTTGAAATAATTTTATTCAATAAAAAGATAAATAAAAATGAAAAATAAATGACAGATATGGGGTCCACATGTGTGGAAATATATACAAGGCATGTGATGACATTATGGTAAATTTTATACTTGGCATTGTTGGTAATTAAAAAAAAAAGGGCTTTTATTAAAAATTTTCATGAGGTTCAAAAAACAAAGCACAAAAAATTATTAATTTGAGCTTAGAATTTGAACTGAATGACCAAATTACCTTTAGATAATTTGTTATGTCATTTTCATCTCATGACCAAACCACCTCTTCTATAGAATAGATAGAAATATATTTAATACCTACAACTTAAAAGTGCAACAAAATGTCCCTGGTTCTTAGAATTGTAGGCCACTCTCCTAAAGTTTGAACTGCAATTTCAGGATAAACCATGAAAAACAACAAAATAATAATTTACTTGCCATTGTAATTCAATTTTATTTTAGAGTGTTTTGACTTGATGAGTTTGGTAATTTAAGTTATGCAAATTAAATTGTTGAGGGTTTGATTCCCCATATTGTAGTCCCTTCTTCCATTCCCCTTTTTCTACCCCCAATTTTAAAAAAAAAAACTTTTTCCTCTCTCTTTCCTTAAAATCCTCTATTTCCATCTAAAATAATTATTTTGGTTCTCTCTTAACGTTTCTTCTACCACCATAACCCTATTATACTGATTCGTTATAGAATTTCAATTATACCATAAGTGATTAATTTTACATGCTAATGAAAATATATCGAGAAGAATTTTTAACTATCTAAGCTTCACGTTTCTTTTTTATTTATATTATTGATTTTTTTTAAAATAATTTTTACAAATAGATTATTGTGGTTAAATATCACTAATATTACTTGATGGTGTAAAAAACTAATACACTGACAGTGCATAAAATTTAAATTCATATAGTATATGTTTTATCTCGAATATTTTTATCACCTAATCATGATTAATTTATATGCATTGATATCTTAGTTTATAAATTAATTATGATGAAGTAATGTAATTTAGTTGTAGCACCTCAAAAAAAGTTTCGTATCTAAACTTAATACTGTAGATGAGTATAACTTGAAATTTATAAAGAGTTACGAGATGAACTTATTTTGAGGAAAAATTATATTATATGTATAATTATTTGTCACTATAATTATTATTTTTTTGGTATAGGATAATAAAATGATATCCCTTTCCCTTTTTTTCAAATGGAATATTAAGTTGGAAAATAATAGAAATTTCTAGCAATGTTGACTTTTGCTTCCTAAAGCAAAGGCACGTAGTGTATAGCGGTGTTTATTCCTAATCATCTTCTCTCTCTTTTGCAACAAGTATCAAAAATATATATTGGGTCCTCTCTTCTGCAACGACGATACTACTAGTATTTGTAGTTCTCTCTTTTGTTTCCTCTCCCTCTTCTTTCAATATCAAGGAATTAATCTCAAAATTTCAGTTAGGGTGAATTTCAAGAGGTAAATCTTTTATCCCTTCTCTTGAATATGATTATGGATAACAAAATTTGGGATGATTGATTGAATTTTATTTCAATTGAAATGGATTTTGTAATTAGGGTTCATGAAAAAGATGAAATTTTGATAAAAATGGAACTTTTGAAAATTCCCATCAATTGAACAGATTTAGTATTGAATTACTTAAGTTGAAAATTAAGGGATTATCCCTAATGATTGTTAAGAAACTTTACTAACTTTGATTATAGGAATAAGGGTATAGAAATAGTTTGGTGTGTCAACCTACATGGTATTAATGATCTATATGTATTATGTATATAGTTAATGGTGGTTGATTGCTTGCTCCCCAATTGAACGGTGAAAGCTTATGGTTAGTCGCATAAAGCTTGTATCCCCGTATATTGAGTTATTCGAGGCTCATGATATTGCCGGTAAGTAGGAAAGTACTAGAGGTATGTAAAGCTAAACCCTCCTTCGCCGTTAAGGCACAACTCATAGTCATTTGTTTCTCCTAACGGAGTATATGTAGTTTACTCGATATACAGGAGCAAATCTTTCACTTTCTATATGTTAACACGTGACTATATGCCTAATATCGCCACAATGTTCTTGCCCCCTTCCCATTTTAAATTGCTTGTCCCCATCCTTCACGTGCCTACTTATTGGAGTTGCAATATTCATTTTTTTCTCTTGTCAAGTCAAGTACTTATAGAGCGACACATGATTGTATTCCTGTGAATTGGAAATCCTTAGAATTCAAACATTATGTCTATCACATGCAATATGTTTAGAATAAATGGCCATAGTATAGTCGAATTTGTATATTGGATCACATAGCAATATAGTTATAGGAGAAAATAAGAACTAGCATTTGAATAGCTCGATACTAGTAAAGAAATTAGTGAAATACGGAAAGTATTACTTTAATGTCTGAATAGCATTTATCATGATACATTGCATAGGCCTATAAGACACTACTTGATAAGGTTAACAACGGGAGAGTATATAGATTTGACTTGGCATATCACTCGCTGTGATTCTGTGCACAGGATCGAGATCATACCATTATAGTGAGCCCAAACATTGTGGCGTACCCGCCTTTGTGGCACCATTTGCATTTGAAGTCAGCTGGAGTTCCCCTGACTTGAGCCAATATATGGCACATATCACCTGCGGGCAGACCCATATAGTGAGCTCCTAAGGAGGGGCGTACCCTAAAGCAGACTGCGATCCATTAACCCAGACATACATAGACATGGGGTAACATTGCCATACATTTGACACGAAACGCCTTCGATAGGCGATGTTATGATCAATTGTATTTGATATGGGCATTGGACATCACCTAGGCAAATTGTTAGGTGTCTTATGATGATGAACATTTGAGAACCCATATACAAACTAATAAGGTTGCCTACATAAGTCATACTATAGTTCCTAGGAAATATTGATCCATAATTACTCCTTAATAATTGAAATATGAAATGCCAGTTAAACTAGTGCATTAGCCACCGTTTCACATTGCATAACAGCTGCTCACATGCTCATAAGTCATTTATCTTGATGTTTGATCCATATGAGCATCCACATGTGTTACTTGTTATTCTGTCCGCTTTACATGTCAGTACATCCATATGAGCATCCACATGTGTTACTTGTTATTCTGTCCGCTTTACATGCCAGTACATGTTTTATATGTACTGACGTCTCTTCGTTCGGGACATTCCATCTCTATAACACTGGATCAGATATGCTGATAAGCGGACTCTATACTAGGCACTCGTCCCATGCTCTGAAAGTCGTTGGTGAGCTTCTATCTCATCTGGAGCTAGTAGAGGTCTAATACTCTTTAATCATGTTTGTAGTTATAACTTAGGTAGGTTAGGGACCCCGTCCCAACTATATTCTACTGTATGAGTATAGATTCTATTAGAGGCTTCGTACAACAACAACAACAAACTCAGTGTATTCCCACCAAGTGGGGTCTGGGGAGGGTAACATATACACAGTCCATACAGCTACCTCCGAAGAAGTAGAGATATTGTTTTCGATAGACCCCCGGCTCTATTAGAGGCTTCGTAGACAACATTAAATCATCTCACGTGGTTATAATTGTATGTCTATAGCAGTTGGGTTCAATATATGTCAGTGGGATAATGTATGCTTATATGGTTCTTGTCCGCTCTATGAAGACTTGGGGGCGTGACATTAGTATAATACAGCGAGTATCTTCTCCCTCCTTTCAGCGTCAAGGAACTTGGCCGTCTCATCCATCTACTATATATCAAGATGAAGAATGTTATTCCTTGATATGACAGAATATATAATCAAAAGAAAACATGAATGCAAACGATGTTTAGACCACACCATAATATATAAACTGACCAATGCAAATTACACATCACTATTCTTATGATAACTTTCCATAATTTTCATCATCATTTTTGGGATATAATATCAAGCTAAAATTAGGAGTGTTTGTTTGTTTTGTAACGCCTCGATTAATTTTAAAATTTATTTTAATGTTTTAGATAAGTATAATTCTTAATTCATAGAGATTTACGTGGTACATGTATTGTAAAGAAAATTATATTATTTTGTGTGTGTGTAAATATAGCGTATGCAATGCGTAAAGAAAATAAATGAATTAATATATTGTTGTGTCCAAGATTGTAAGAATATTAAAGTGTGCTCGTTATTTATTCTAAGATGTTAAAATTATAAAGTGGTGAGAATATTTTGTTAGATTTTCAATAAACAAATTATTATTATACTATTAAGTGCAAAGGAGGGGGCATTTAACACTTTAACTAGAAGTGTTTCCAGAAAACAAATTGCTTGCCCTCCCCTGTTCCCTTTCCTCTCCATTCCTTACTTCTCTATTTCCTTACTTCCCACCAAAAAAAAAAAAGAAATTTATTTTGAAGAATCAGGTGGAGGATTAAGGGCTAGAAAGGAATTTCTTCGCCAGAAAGTCATATTGCTACGATCCTAAGTTAGTCTTTATCTGAAAACTTCTTAAATTCTATTTAGAATTCAAGTTGGGGTTAACTCCCTAAAAGTTAATTTTTATTCACTTCGTACTTGAATTTAATTATAGAATATATGTTGAGATGTAATACTAGTTGTTGATTGTTGTTTAATTGAACCCTTGCACTCTTTTTGGAGTGAGTTCTTGAGAAATTGCAAGAAAAGAGGGTTTTTAGGGATTTCTATCAATTGGTTGCTTTAATGGTGTATTGTATTAGGTGGAAAAGTTAGAACCCATTTCGGATTATTGTTAGGAAATTATATTGATTTCGGGCGTATTCAAAGAGTGTTGAATTAAATTGTTAAATGTTCCTATGAGTTACTAATGGACGCATATGTTATCCTTGTAATTAGTGAATTGTCTAGTGAATAGCGGAAGTTGCTGGTTGGGAAGATAAAAGTTCTACTCCTGCTGTTGAGTTATTTGGGGCTCGAAATACTATCATAGCTAAATAGGCACCAAGGTATGTAAAACTAAAACCTCCTTCGCCTTAAGGCACGACCTATTGTCGTTTGTTTCTCCTAAAATAGTCGGCATAGTCTACTCTATATATGTGAATAGAGTTCTCAGTTTCTATATGCCTAACACATGACCACGTTCCCTTTTCACTTGAAATCACGTCTTCATGTCTCATGCATTTATTGTTGAAGTGACAAATGTTCGTACTACTATCTATAGAGTTGGTTCGTCTTCAATAGAAATTCTCATAAGTCATCTAGTATATCGTCGTATGCTTTATATTAGAATAAATGGTCATACTATAGTCGCACTAAATTAGATCACATAGCGATATAGTCATATGATAACATAAAGTACAAGCGTTTTAATAGTTCGATACTATCAAAAAGGCCAGTTGCATATGAAAAACGTTACTTGAATAACTAATCAATATTCATCGTAATATATACTTGCATAGGCCTACGAGGCACCATTGATGAAAGTTAACAACGGGAGGGTATTCATAGGTTAGGCTTGGCAAACATGCGACGTAATTCTGTGCACATAATTGAGACCAGACCACTATAGCGAGCCCGAATGCATGGCGTACCTTCCTTGTGGCATCATTTGCATTTGGAGTCAGATGGAGTGCTCCTGACTCGAGCCAATATATGACACATATGGCATATGGGCAGACCCTTATAGTGAGTCCCAAGGATAGGCGTACCCTGCATCAGACCGCAGTTACAGTTAACATCATAATCAGGAGTATCTGGATAACACATACGGTACACTTGACATAGAGTGCCCTTGGTGGGCCATCATATGATTATTTGTATTAAAAGTAGGCACAAGACATCACTTGGGCAAATTGCTAGGCCCTTAATAACGATGATTTATTTAGAAGTGGTTATATGATAAGTTAATAGGGTAAACACATAGGTAACAATCTTCTATGGTGTATTTGTCAACCGTCCTTTCATAAGCTATAGTGTCATATATGAGGTTCTAGTATTCAGTCATCCGCAATTGCTCACTCTATTGTTTGATTCATGGAGCATCCTTATACGTTTACTTGTTATTCTGTCTGCTTTACATACTAGTACATATTTCATATGTACTAACGTCCCTACGTTTGGGGACACTGCATTCCTATAAATACAGAATCAGGTATATTGACGAGCAGACATCTATACTACGCACTTGTTCGTATTCAGCAAGGCAGTTGGTGAGTTCCTCTCTTATCTGGGGCTATTAAACATCGAGTACTATTTAATCATATTTCTAGTTATAGATTGGGTATGTAGGGCCCCTGCCCCGGCCACCTTCTCCAGTACATTTATAGCTTCTCTTAGAGGCTCCATAGACTGAGATAAGCTCTTATACGTGATCATAGTTTCATATGTTTATATCAAATAAGTGTTCAATGCGATGGAATTGAGTTGTACATGACCCTTTATCATTGTTTGTAAATTGCAACTCCTTCATACATGTTAGCCACATAGCTGACACTCATACGGTTCTTGTCCGCCATGCCTAAGCTAGGCTAGGGGCGTGACATTTTCGCGATTTGATTTTGTTGTTTCCAATAGGGCCTTGGAATGTAAAATTTTCTTATTATAAAATTGGAAAATGAACAAATGTCTATGGATACACAAGTTCGGTTAGAGGTGAAATCAAGATTGTCAAACGAGGAAGTTAAGTTTAATTAATTTGAATGGATCAAAATGGTCATGTCAATAAAATGGATGGGTTATTAACCCATCCAAACACTACTTCGGCCTTAATGATGAATCTAAATTAATAAATAATGAGTTATTATCCAATTCATCATTTTCTTATCAAATTTTGATATTTTTGTTTGTTTTCTTATAGGTAGCTTAATTGCCTAATTAATATATCTGTCTTTTGTTTAAGCCTATAATATATATTATAGGCTTAATAATATTGAGCTAAAAAAGGGTGGGTCGTCGGTGTAAATATTTCATGAGGATTTACTGTGACAACGGTATTAACTTGTATCCAATTTTTTGAAAAATAATTTTGCGCACCTACTACTTCGGAACAAATTCGACAGTGTCAAAAATTTCATATGATTGAAACTCAAACAAAAATGCCTGAAAAATCAGTCATATATGTTGCTGAAACCAATAGCAGAAAATGACTAAATTTCAATCTTATGGAACGTCAAATATTTTGTTTGCAGTTGTACACTGTCAAGTCCAATTTTAAATACTGTATAAAATTATTTTGAAGTGGATACTGGATAGATATGAAAAAAGTTATCAACTTCAGATAAAACTTAAACAGCTACACTCAGGTACTTATACACATTAATTATTGTCAATGTATTTGAACTTGAACGAATCATTTCTTTTTTTTGAAAACTTTTTAGGAAAATTTGCAGCCGCTATACCCTCTGTCACAGTCTCTGCCCTTCGGGTGAGCACTGTGTGCGCACTGGGTAAACCCCCCGATGCAATAGCCTGCAAACCACATGGGGATGTAAACCGCACTAGGCAAGCCCTGTGCGACAGGCTCAAACCCAGAAGACATTGAGGGGAAATCGATCCCTGGTCACCCGGGTGAGTAACCGCCCTCCAAACCAACTAGACTGTCCCGAAGGACAAATCATTCGTATGGATGGGTTGGGAATCCTTTTTTTTTTTAATGAGCTAATTTGTATGGATGTAAAAAGACAAAGAAAGAGGGCAAGAGAGGAAGAACAGAAGAGGTAGTACGAATGCAAATCCACCTCCAAATCATGGTCATGTTACTTTTGTTTTTGGGAAAAAAGAGCTGCATGTACAACTCCTAGGTATGGATGTCAAACGGGCCGGGCCAATAGGAATCGGCCCTTCTATTTTAATTGGGTTGAGGGTCGGTTTTGGCCAGCCCGATCCAAACAGTAAAAAAATTAAAATCCACCCTAACCCGGTCCACTTAACCCAACCTGGTCAAACCCATCAAAACCCGATCAAATCCAATTAAAAAATCGGTCAAACCCGGTCAAAAATATAAAAAAAAAAAAAAAACTTTCTTTCAATATACATTACATATACCCACCTATATACATTATAAATACGTTAAATAATTACACTATATATATAGTATATACTACATTAGAATTTAAAAAATATATACAAATATACACAATTAGTCAATTACTCATATATATGCACCATTCAATGTTTATATACTACTACTTATAAAATATACTACAATATATGTATATTACAATATATATAGATATACTTATATACTAATTCATAAAACATATATACATGTATACGTTAAATATACAAGATATATACACGTGTATATGCACCATACAATGTATATATACAACTACTTATAAAATATACTACAATATATATACATTACAATACATATAGATATAGTTATATACAAATTTATAAAACATATACACATGATACGTTAAATATACACTTCTATAGAAGATATATACATGTGTATACGCACTATTCAATGTACATATACTACTACTTATAAAATATACTACAATATATATACATTACAATATATATAGATATACTTATATGCTAATTTATAAAACATATACACATGTACACATTAAATATACACTTCTATAGAAGATATATACACGTGTATACGCACCATTCAATGTATATCATTACAATATATATAGATATACTTATATACTAATTTATAAAACATATACGCATGTATACGTTAAATATACACTTCTATAGAAGATATATACATGTGTATACGCACCATTTAATGTATATATACTACTACTTTTAAAATATACTACAATATATATACATTACAATATATATAGATATACTTATATACTAATTTATAAAACATATACACATGTATACTTTAAATATACACTTCTATAGAAGATATATACACGTGTATACGCACCATTCAATTATATATACTATTACTTATAAAATATACTACAATATATATACATTACAATATATATAGATATACTTATATACTAATTTATAAAACATATACACATGTATACTTTAAATATACACTTCTATAGAAGATATATACACGTGTATACGCACCATTCAATGTATATATACTACTACTTATAAAATATACTACATTATATATACATTACAATATATATAGATATACTTATATACTAATTTATAAAATGTATACACATGTATACGTTAAATATACACTTCTATAGAAGATATTCAATTTACAAAACATATACACATGTATACGTTGAATATACACTTCTATAGAAGATATATACACGTGTATACGTACCATTCAATGTATATATACTACTACTTATAAAATATACTACATTATATATACATTACAATATATATAGATATACTTATATACTAATTTATAAAATGTATACACATGTATACGTTAAATATACACTTCTATAGAAGATATTCAATTTACAAAACATATACACATGTATACGTTGAATATACACTTCTATAGAAGATATATACACGTGTATACGTACCATTCAATGTATATATACTACTACTTATAAAATATACTATATTATATATACATTACAATATATATAGATATACTCATATACTAATTTATAAAACATATACACATGTATACGTTAAATATACACTTCTATAGAAAATATATGCACAAATATACAAAACATATGCTACTTAATATAATAAATTAATAATATTTGATAGTAAATTAATAATATATTAGAAGTAAGTTTTTAATTTAAAGTAGAAAACTAGAAATTCAATTTAAAATTTTAAATCGTTAAATGAAAAAATATAAAAAGCAAGGACTAAGTAGTCAAAGAATTTAGAAAATTTTATTGATTGCAAAATGATCCAAAATTTATAATTGACATGAATGAAAAATCTACAAATTATGCATCTTTTTTCCAACTCATTCATGTTAATATTAACGGGAACTTGCATAGGATAGTCGAAGTCAACTGGGGCAAAACCATGCATTGGACTTGATTCTGCAGAGTTCTCCCGTGAAGTCATAATTTCTTCAAGTTTCAGCTCGTCGCTCGGCTCCGGTTCCATTCCTTGGTTTCTTCTTTCCTCTCTAATCCAACCTCTAAGGCAAACTAGAACATTCATTGCATTGCTTCCCAATGAGTGTCGGTTGTCTCCAAGCTGCTGTCGTCCCTGACTAAAGGCGTCTCTGATGCAACGGTTGACATTGGAACATTCAAGATATCTCTAGCTAATCTTGAAAGCACAGGATATTGTGTTTCATTACTCCTTCACCAATCCAACATGTTGATCCGTCGTCTGCGATCCTCTGGTGCCGTCCGAAGATAATATTTCAACTCTTCCCGATAAGTTGATGTGTAAGTTCTCTCATCAACATTGTTCCAATAATTTAAATCATAAAACGAATCAGAAAAACCACTATGTGCCGGCCTTTTAGAAGATGATGGCTTCTCGGGAGGATGAGGAGCGACAGTTGGAGTGATATTTGTAGGTATGGCTAAATCAAATACACCAGCATAGTGATTGTATAATTTTTCTATGTAATCCTTTGCATCAGCCGTAGCCGTCCACAAATCAGGTTGTACTTGTTCAGAATCATGGTTAGTATTTATTTCTAAGTTAGTATAAATAAGAGTACTAAAGTGGCACATATTATTATATTTCATGCACGGATTTAGCAAGCACCAACCAAGTAAATACGGGGAATCGGGAAAAAATATTTTTTAAATTTCGTAAACATGGCGCCAACAGCTTCTTTATAACTTTCTTTATTTTTATATTCTTTGAGCAAACCAGAAATGTTAGCTATATATGCCAAAATATTACAAATAGTAGGATAATAAGCACCGAAAAATTCAACCGTAGCTACATAAAATTTTTCTAAAAACTTAACAAGATTATTAATTACAACCCAATCAGAATTATGTAGCATGCAATCAACAGAATCAGCAAATGAACCGCAATGTTGGTTAAAAGCTAGTGTAATAGGAATTCTATATTTATAACAAGTTTTTAAAAATTCATACGTAGAATTCCATCTAGTATCAATTTCCTCTTTCTTGACATTTAACTTTAAATTCTCTAATTCTCGATCTACGATTATTTTCTTGAATAAAATCAACGGCAAGACGAGTTTTTTCAATATAAAGCTCAAAAAACTCAAAACCATCTTTTACAATTAAATTATATATATGACATGCACACTTAATATGAAAAATTTCAGGCAAGGGCGGAGATAGCGTAGATTTTATTTTTGTTATAGCAGTCTTGTTGTTAGAAGCATTATCAAAAGCAATACATAAAATTTTATTTTCGATACCATAATATCCGGCAATTTTAACAATAGAATCAGCAATAAATTGTCCAGTATGTTTACGATCTTCATTATAGGTATTTATAGAAGTTTTTTTGGGATTAAAAAATATTTTTTAAAGTTTTTTTTTTTTTTTTTAATAAATGGGCCTAAATTAGCCGTTTGGACTCAAAAACAGCTATATAATTGTTGGGCCAACGACTAGTTTGGCCCAAAATCTTTTTTTTTTAAGGGTATTCGGGTCGGACCGGTTAACCGGTGGGCCTGGATCGGGCTTGATCCAGGCCAGGTTAGTCGAGCTCATTTTAAAAAAATAATCGACTTGAAACCCAAAATCCTAAAGTCCCAGGACTTATCAAACCGAACCGAATTAATTACAAGAACCGAATTAAATTGAGTTGGGCCAAATCGGGCCGGATCGAGCCGGCCCACTTGACACCCTTACTCCTAGGAGTTTAATGGACCATATATCAATAGTAAGGCTTGTGATGATTGATGGGTTGAATTAGACCATCATACCTAAGAAGCTCAGTGCCCAACGGACCCAAATGTTGGAAAGGCCCCTTTCACCGCCTCATCACCTTCTTCATCTACTCGCTCTTTCACTTGTTGATTTTCATTTTTTTGATCTATTTTTATTTTTCATTTATGTTTAAAAAAATATTTTTTCTTCTTTATAACAACTTTTTGATTTAGTCCGTTTAAAATAATAATAATAATTTAATTTTTTTTTCGCAACTTTTTGGTTTTAAATTTTTATGTTGGCATATTCATGTAGAGGTGGACGTTCGGTATTCGATCCGATATTTTTAAAGTTTGGGTTCGATAATTCGGTAAGCGATATTTGAACAGAGATACCACATACCATATTTATAAACATCGATTTGGTAGTTCGGTAATCGGTAAATTAAAATTCGATTCGATACGATATTTGGTAATACCATATTAAAGTTAGAAATGTGCAAATGTACGTTTAAACTTCAAAGAGTATATTTAATAGAAATCCTATCTAATATATATTTTTTTTTATATAAATATATTACCAAGGTACAAGAGATTCTTTGGGATGACTAGTACTATTATCTATTGTGTTGGGTTAAACATATTTATATATATATTCTTTAAATACCGAATATCAAACGGTATTAATATCTTGTAAAAAACTCAATCCTGAATATCAAAATATTAAAATTTTACTCTCAAATACCGTATCAAATACAGAATTATCGAATACCAATTACCAAATTTTTTTGGTTCTATTCGATAATTTGATTTTTAATATTTTATGCCCAGTCCTATATTCAGGATCACAAAATTAAAAAACAGTTTGATTTGATTTATAATTAATTTAAGAAGGAGGAGTATTTTCATTTTTGTCATTTCTTCTTTTCTTTTAAGGAGTGCGTCGTTTTACGTTTGAAATATGCGAGTGGGGGGTGGGGGTTATTAAAAAATGCGGCCGACACGGAGCAAAAATCAGAAACGTGAAGAAAAAAACAGTATTTGTTCAAAATAATGAACCAAATTTTGAAAAATCAGAAAGAGCACAAATTAGTATTCTCTGAAAATGAAAAATGATTTTACATTGCGTAAACGTTTTTACATAATCTATGTATTTATGTTATCATACAAGAGTTATTATTATAAACAGTTTTTACTGGATTATTATCGTGTAAAAAATTATAATTCATCTGTGTACAAAATTAAACTCAATAAAGAAAACGTGCAACAAAATAGTGCTATAATTTATTTTATATTTTTACAGGATCTATCATTAATTAGGCAATTACAGTATAATTTTTTTTAATAAAAGAAGAAGAAAGGGGAATTTAAATTCTATACATATTAGTGTAAAAAGAACGATGTAGGTAGTGACCTCGATAAATAATACTACAAAATATTCTATATATGTTAATGTATATGGGGTAACATAACTCAATTGATATTTCTAAGAAAGAATTATACTGTAATAAATATTTGAAGAAGAAAAAAAGAAAAGAAAAGTAAATTGGTGTTGGCCCTCTTTGTTCTCCTTCTTCTCCATTCCCAAGTTAAAAAAAGATTTGTAGTTACTGGTGTCTAAATATAGAGTACGTAGACATAATACTTACTACTCTATGTTGTTGTTGATAGTTTGGAAGTAAATATCGAAAGATGAAATGTTTGGACTCACGATTTCTGGATAGGCGAAGCACATTCTACTTAGGATGATATATTTTTGCCAATTTCAGGGCGAAGGGTAATGCTATGTAGAAGAAACTAACCTTGATCACGTCTATCTTAATTAATGGTTTTAAGTCTCTTAATTTATCATTAACCAAATTGTTGTCCCACCAATCCAATTTCATTAAACAATTTAAAATAAGCGACGTTACGTTTGTTCTAATTTTTAGTTTAGCTTTTATATCAACTTCCCTAGTAATGCTTCAAGAATAGAAACCATTGGATCTTGAAGTCATAACAGCATCCCTGGTACCCTTTTTCGTAGCAGGTAGTTTTTAATTAGTTCTTCATTTTAAAATTACAAAAGAAATATGAGTGGGAAATTGGATTCTGCGTTAAATGAGATAGCCATAGCCAGATTTTGAGCTGAATGACCTGATGGGGTCAATTTTTTTCCATGAGAAGAGGATAATGGAATTGGAAGTGGTGAACTGCTGGAATATAAGGTTGATTGTCATCTGTCTGGTCCACCTTATACAATCTGCTAGAGCTGTCAATGGGTCATTTAAATGATTGGGCCAAAAAAACTAAGCCAACGCTATTACTTTGTGGGTTGCGGGCCTCACCGATCAACCCACTTTTAAAAAAATAATATTTCATACTGTTAATAAACATAAATATTTATTACACCATAACACATAGTATTAATGTTTGTTAATCAAGTCTCCAACACCCCAGATTATGTATCTAACATTACCATTTTATTCTTCATCAAGCATCTCTGAATCATCTTTGGGTAAAGTTGTCTCATAATCTTCATTTTCATCTACAATTATACATATTAATTAATTAAACATTAAGAAATAATAAAATTTCGTAACTAATAATATTAACTATTACCAATTTGAGAGAAATCGTGCAACCAATTTCGAGTGATAACACATGTTTGGACATTTTCATGATGGATGCAGCTTCTATATTTGGTGAGAACGCGCCCTCCAATGCTGAATGATGATTCTAATGCAAGCTGAACTAAGGAAAGTGAAGAGTACAATGTACTTTTTATGTTTTAGTGGTAGATATTTAATTAATCATTAGATACGAAAGTAGGAAACTTTCCATTTTCTTTGTTAATGGACCGGGTCAGCATTGGACTTGGGCTGAAAGATGTAATTGTTTTTGTTTTTTTGAACTCTTTTATTATTTTTATTATTTTATTTTTAAATTATTTATTATTTGATTAACAGGTCGGCTCACGAGTTAATCCAATCCACATTTCTCAAGTCCTATGGACCACGGGTTTATTCGGACCGGGCTAAAAAATCCTGTTCTTAAATGAACTGCAAAAATTGAAGTCCACCCTCATCAAATTACTGGCTGGGCCGGGCCAACCCAACGGGTCTGACCCATATTGACGGATCTGCTTTTGCACAAGAAGGTTAGTGTACATCAATCATTCTTGATGATCTCTTTAGTTTGAAAAGGATATAAATAGTTACGCTTTCCTCTTTTGTGAATGATATTTATCATCATCCTGCTAATTTCTGTAGTGTTGTTGCATTCCAGTTTTCAAACTGCCTGGATATGCTTTATTTTAAGCCTATGGTCTATTTGGAACAACCTCTCTATCTTTACGAGGTAGATGTAACGCCCCTGTATATAATCTATCTTCCCCAAACCCCACTCGTGATATTACAGTGGATATAACGTTGCTGTTGAATTCTCTCGAGAACCCTATAAAGGTTTGAGGCAATCCTCTTTACCTGCATGTTTTCTCATTTTTTCAGCTCTAGAGACTTCACTGAATGAAATCTTAAATATTCACTACACAAAGATTCTGATATCATTTGTCAAAAAGAAAAAATTACCTCAAACAAATCATATAAAGCTCTGTTTGACTGCTCCACAAATAGAATAAAATATGAGTTCTGCCAAACTGCAGGCCTATAAATTACTTACACTGCATAAACAGATAGCATTGACTCAAAACAGAAAGAGTGCAAGCAGACAGTGGCGGAGCTCGGATTAATACTAAGGGGTTCAAAAATTGAATATACGAACAAGCCAAAGGGGTTCAACTTCTACTATAAATACATAAAAAATTATTTTAATCATGTCTAAATAGTATAATTTTTCACCAAAGGGGCTTCGGATGAACCCTACAGCAAAGGTGGCTCCGCCCTTGCAAGCAGATCGGTAAAATAAACTTACCTGCCTTACAAAGCACCAAAATATCAAACACACGGCCTACACAAATCATTACAACAGCAAGCCGTAGCCAGCTATCGTAGCATATCTATGATGTTTAAGCCTTAATGCATAGACCTCACTGTAATATCAAGATATGTCTTATTTTAGTCTACTAAAATCTAACCTCTAACTTCAAAGTGATCTCAAGCAGGATTTCTAAGCATACAATGTTGTGCTCCGGCAAACTTTACAGAGCCACGTACCAACTTAAGTTGGATTTCAGATGAAACTTGGTTTCCTGAGAATAGAAATTGCATATCAAGGCAAATTTACAAGAATGCACACTATGAACGAGCTCGATCTTTTAACTCAAATATTGGTGATAAGTGGTGTTACAACTTGCCAACCAGGAAAGATCATGAATATCTAGTAACAGGTACATTTCTTTCTGGCAATCGAAAGAAGACTCTCCCACACAGTTCTTTTGTTGTTTTGATTGGTGTCACACCAATAGACACAGTAAACTCATCTGATGAGCTTACGGTTGAGGGAATTTTTAGAGCTACTAGAAGCTATACCAACTTCTGCCTATTGAAAAAGTGGGAATCCTTACATTTCTAAGGTTGAGATCAGACCGATAAATCCAGATTATCTGAAGAGGGAGCTGTCAGAAGTATTCAAACTTTTAGAGAGTAGATGCTGGAAACAAGGGTGCGGAAATCAGGTATTCTTTCATTCTATCACAGAATTATATTTTCTATTGGCAAGACTGTACACTCTTTCATGATAACATACATGCTTTTGTCTTAAGACAAAAAAAAAACATATCCAGTATCATGAAGTGATAATATGAAGACTTGCCAATTCAGGTACCCATACGACCAGTATGATAGAATTTGGCCGCGACCAGCTTCAAATCTAGAATCACAAGTTACTCGCACACAGCCATCCATTATTAAGGAGATCATTGCAGAAAGGCACAGTTTGTTACGTCCAGCATTTGTGTTACAAACAGCCCTCACCCATCCAGAGAGATTGAGCTTCCTGCATGAAGATCTTGACACAGGATATTATACTTACACTCTCTTCCTGTACTTTCTTGAGCCCAGTGACTCAGCTCAAGCTGGACAAAGGGTGTTCTATATATACATCAACAACAAAAAGAGACTCAAGGTTGATATACTGGCTAGTGGTTCCAGATACATGGACGTAGTTCTGAAGGTCAGAGCAAATAAAGTTGTCAACCTGACGATGATCAAGGCCTCAAATCTATCTCATTTGGGACCCATTTGTAATGGTTATGAGATTTTAAAGACTATTCCTCGGGTTAAAGAAACAGCCACGGAAGAATGTAATTTTATCTAAAGTATGCATGATAGCAGGATAAATGCATAAGCAAAATTCAAGATTCCATAGTAGAAAAGCATTAAAGAAAGTGCATTTACTATGTCTCTATATGTTTCAGTTGACATAATTGCCAATGTGAAGAAGGAATTTTGGCAAAACAATAAAAACAGTGAAATAATGAAGAGTTGGTCAGGAGACCCTTGTCTTCCCCTTCCATGGCCGGGTCTAACTTTTGATCGAGGATATCTACTGGACAGGAGGAACTACTGTTGTTCTTAACCATTTTTGTTTATAATGTGCACAAATTACTGGCATAGGACTAATATTTTGAGCCTATCTTGCTTCCCTACAAGACTGCTTTGGACTGTAACTTTGTTGTTTGAAGTGTGGCTGCAAAATTGTTTCTTCCACTGATATTCTATGTTTATTCTTGCCCCTCTTATGTCTTCTTCTCGAAATTGATATTTCTTCTTACCACTCTTATCCAGATCTCGTTTTAATCTTTACGAGTGGTATCCCTTAAAAAAAAGGAACCGGCGGCACAAGGTCAGACAATTATTTATCTCATGTCTGATGATCCAGCAATTTCACTATTGATTTTGCACAATCGACAAAAGATGGTGTCAGTATTTGTGGGGTTCATGGTAATGAAAGGTGTGAATGGAAATGTTAAAACATGCAGAAACGCGTGAACAGTGACTGTTTCGCGTGAACAGTAGCACTGTTTCGTTGTGTGAACAGTGACGCGTGAATAGTGACTGTTTCGCGTGAACAAAAGCACTGTTATGTGAACAGTAGCACTGTTTCGCATGAACGGTGCACTGCTT
The DNA here is from genome assembly GCF_002878395.1 of Capsicum annuum. NCBI lineage: Eukaryota > Viridiplantae > Streptophyta > Magnoliopsida > Solanales > Solanaceae > Capsicum > Capsicum annuum. Next base: position 130,339,507 of record NC_061112.1, on the reverse strand, counting down.
CACGAACTGCTGCAACACTGTTTCGAACTGATGTAATGTTTCACGAAATGGTGTACTGTTTCAGAAAATTACTGCAATGGTTTGAGTAAACAAACATGTATTTTCAGGGAAAGACACACACCTCTAAATTGAACCAATGCCACTGTTCAAAGGAGCATCTTGTGGCTATAAATAACCCGGTTTTCATCCACAGGTAAAGAGAAGAAACACAGAAAAAATTTTCAGAATTACAAGCTTCTTCTTCTTCTTAAAAATATTCTAAGTGTGATCATTCAAACCGTGAGTGTGTTCGAAGAATCCATCTATTTGAGGTACTGTTATAGTCAAATTGAAGGTCATTTTATCCTAGGAGGAAGATTCCATAACCTCGGGTATTCCTTAAGAAAAGTCCGTGAATTCGGACGACTTGGCCTTAACAATTTCTGTTTCATCTATATTTCTGAAATATAAAATACACCTCTTGTAAAGATCATTTTGATCTTGTGTTGAGGGTATTTGTTCAACTTTGTTGTGTTCTTGTTCATACTTGAACTCGAGTTGAAGTTGTTATTCTATTATACAGGTTCTACGTACCCGTATTGTGGAAAATAACAATCTTAAGTAATAATTTTTTTAGAGGCGGAGAATATGAATCTCCCTTTGCACAAATATGTGTAGAGAATAGAATAATCCATTAAACTACGGCCCCGTATTCACCTCAATATAATGGAATTGCGAAAAGGAAAAACCGAACTTTGAAGGAAATGATGAATGTTTTACTTATAATTTCTAGTTTACCGCAAAACTTATGGAGGGAGGCCATCCTTACGGCCAACCGTATACTCAATAAAGTTTCCCATAGTAAGACGCAGTCAATTTCTTACGAAAAATGGAAAGGAAGGAAACCTAACTTGAAATATTTCAAAGTGTGGAGGTGTCTAGCGAAAGTTCAAATTTCTATACCTAAACGGGTTAAGATAGGACCTAAAATGGTGGACTGCGTGTTCATAGGATATGCTAAAAGTAGTAAAGTATGTCGATTTTTGGTTCATAAATTCGAACATCCGGATATTAATGAAAATACGGTAATTGAATCAAACAATGCTGAATTCTTTGAAAATATTTATCCGTATAAAATTAGACACGAACAGTCTAGCGGAGGATCTAAACGACCTCGAGATGAACCAAGTGATAATGTACATAATGAAGAAAATCCAAGACGTAGTACACGTCAAAGAACGTCAACTTCGTTTGGATCGAATTTTGTAACATTTCTCTTAGAAAATAAGCCTCAAATATTTAAAAAAGCGATGTCGTCGTCAGACTTATCCTTTTGGAGAAAGGCAGTCAATAGTGAGATAAATTCAATCTTAAGCAACCATAAATGGAAATTGGTTGACCTTCCTCCCGAAAATAAACCTTTAGGTTCTAAATGGATCTTCAAAAGGAAAATGAAGGCGGATGGTACTATTGAAAAATACAAGGCAAGACTTGTAGTAAAAGGCTTCAAACAGAAGGAAGACCTTGATTACTTTGATACATACTCTCCAGTAACAAGGATAACCTCGATTCGAATGTTAATTGCCTTGGCGACAGTATATGATCTTCAAATCCATCAAATGGATGTGAAAACCGCATTTCTAAATGGAGATTTGGAGGAAGAAATTTACATGGAACAACCTGAGGGTTTTGTGGTTCCAGAAAAGGAAAACAAGGTGTGTAAACTTATCAAGTCATTATATGGACTAAAGCAAGCACCAAAACAATGGCATGCGAAGTTTGACCAAACCATGTTGGCAAACGGATTCAAAATAAACGAATGTGATAAATGTGTTTATATTAAAGACACTCCAAATCACCAAGCCATTGTGTGTTTATATGTGGATGATATGTTGATCATCAGTAGAGACATTTCTGACATAAATGCAACAAAACGAATGCTTGAGAGCAAGTTTGATATGAAGGACCTTGGAGTTGCAGATGTGATCTTAGGTATAAGAATCCATCGAACTCCACAAGGGTTGGGATTGTCACAGTCTCATTATATCGAAAAGGTACTTGACAAGTTCAAGTATATGGAATTCGGTATTGCCAAGACTCCATTGGATGCGAGCTTTGCACTTCGAAAGAATGAAGGTGAAAGTGACTCGCAATTGGAGTACGCAAGAGTATTGGGATGTTTAATGTATATAATGAACTGTACACAACCAGACATAGCATGCGCTATCAGTAAATTGAGTCGGTACACGAGTAATCCCAACAAAACTCACTGGATGACAAAGAAAAGAGTTTTGGGGTATCTTAAATACACTCAAAATTATGCTTTGCACTATAATAAATATCCTGCGGTACTTGAAGGATATAGTGATGCAAATTGAATCACCGGATCGAACAAAGTAAAATCCACAAGTGGATATGTATTTACTATCGGTGGAGGAGCAGTTTCTTGGAAATCATCCAAACAGACTTGTATCGCTCGCTCTACAATGGAATCTGAATTTATCGCATTAGATAAAGCCGGTGAAGAAGCAGAATGACTCCGAAATTTCTTAGAAGATATTTCTTATTGGCCCAAGCCAGTGGCACCAGTATGTATACACTGTGATAGTCAAGCGGCAATAGGTAGGGCAGGGAGCATGATGTATAACGGTAAATCTCGTCATATAAGACGAAGACATAATACCGTTAGAGAACTTCTCTCTAGTGAAATTATCACTGTAGACTATGTAAAGTCAAAGGATAATGTTTCGGATCCACTTACAAAAGGCCTATCTAGAGAAGGAGTGGAAAGAATATCCAAGGGAATGGGTTTAAGGCCTAGGACAAGTCAGCATGGCGGTAACTCTACCTAGCAAATTGGAGATCCCAAGAGCTAGGTTGAAGGAGATCAAACAAAGTTGTGTCTGACAGGTTCAACATTGTCAATTACCCAACCCATTCTCATGATGTAGACAATGTATAGTAAACGAGGATAAGACTTAAGGCGAAAAGTAGTGAAAAACATTGGTGTAGCCAACGGTGATAGTGTTATGCTCCATACAGAGAGTGCTACTCACTTTGGAATGATGCGTCACTTGAATGGTGTAGTGTGTACCTTCAAAACATTTGTTCCAATGCAACCACAACCAGGAATTGTGAAGTGTTTATGGGATTTGGGGAGAACAATTTTTGCAATGGCCATCCCTGTTGGGTTAACATACATCCAAGCAGAGAGAATTTTGAGATCTATGCCAACACATGATTTCAGGTGTCTACCAGAATGGTGGTGTACACCGGAACCCTTCAGACGCCGATGTTAACCTCGAGGATGTCATGAAGATGAAGAAGAGGACGGTACAAGAAAAATTAAATGACGACAAATTCTACAAAGATAATTTTGAAGCAGCGCAGAAAGAACTCCTAAAGAAAAATAGGGTATTGGTGGCTTAAAAGACAAATGTGGTGCGTTGATTGATAATTTTGTGAAAAATCTCAAAAGTATTAGACGGAGGAGAGTCGTCCGGATCTGGATCTGGATCTGGAGGTGGAGGAGGAGGAGGAGGAGAGTCTGGATCTGCTGGAGGAGGTGAGTGAGAGTAGTAAACACTTAGTTATAATTTGAATAGGAATCTTTTCTTGAAGCTAGAGTATTTGTACATTTGGAAAAAAATTTCAGTCTTTTCATGGCACTGTAGTTTGCTGCAAATAATTTATGGGAAGAGATGATAAACTTACAGTTTCTGTTTTTCAATTGCAAAAGTTTTGTGATTTATTCCTGTTGATTCCGATCTAAAAATAAATCACACCCACTACAAGAACCATAAAATAAATAGACTAATCCACCTTAATCTCAACCAAAAAGTCAAGAAAGATACATCAAGTGATTCACCTATAACTAACAAAATTGGTATGACTCAACAACTTTGAGGTGGGTGGGGGTGGAGATTTAAAGGAAAAATATGGCAGATAATCTATGCGATTGTCATTAGCAAATTACAGCTCTAGGATTCTTCATCTGCATCGAGCTGTTGTCCATTTGAAGAAGTATTTCCAACCTGTGGTCTTTTGACAGCTGAAAGATGATAATGACAACAAAATCAGTTAAAGTGTTTCATCATTTAGCAAGCAAATTTCATGCAATTTATAGCTGTCCCCCCTATGTTTACAAATGAACAAATTGTGACAATTTTTCCAGCCAAATAGATAATATGCCGTTAGCTCCTGTCAACACGGACACTTCCTGAGAAAAGGCCCAAAATAGTCCTTTTTCTTTGGCTTTAGACTACGCAAAGTCATCCTTCTTCTTTCAAATGGAGAACTAATAGTCCTCCATTTTCTAAATATTGGTGTGCTTTTTACTCCTCCCTAACGTCTGTTTAATATTTAAGAATCAGATTAATCCTTCTGGAATTTGTGTCAAGAGCTTGTAAATTACAAGAACAAAGTACACACGAAGAAGCTTCAACTAAAGCATTAACCACTAACAAAGTGCACACCAAGAATTTGTCCTTTGCAGTCACGTATAGAAATATCTCTTTTATGAAAACATTTATTTTTCAGGAAGTTTTTGAATTTGAGTTTCAGTGCTTAGTATCATACTGTTACGGTGATAGATATTTATTGGTGGAAGAATTGATGATTTTGGGCCCGTTATAGCAGGTGAGCAAAACCAGTTAATTTCTGTATTTTGGATCATCAAAAATAGGGATACGAGAAAACTAACTGCGTGACTTTGATGTTTTAGGAACAAAGGATTGCAGCCTTGTGATTTTACTTTGACGATGTGGAGGTGATTTAACTGGAGGGGATTCGCACCCATGGTTCGTTCAGCCACTCCTTTTTGTTTTTTTAGGAAGTAGCAAACGTTTATGAAAATACCAATATGGTACAGAAAGATACCATAGCATCCAGCGTCCCATTCACCTGATCTACATTTAACAAACTACCAATGGCACTAATCGTGAACTCATTTCACTGATCTGCTCAGTTGGTCGAAAAGAGATGGGTTAGCTCTAATAAGCAAGTAAAACACAAAAGAATGGAGAGCAAAAGTTAAGCTGATCAAAAAGTTACTAGTCAAGGCAGTGACTATGTGAATCATCTAAAATTAGGCAAACATTTAGAGGGGAAAATTCAAATAGAAAAGGAAGACTCACATTTGATGGATGATCCAGCAAGACAAGTCAGCCTGGATTTTGTATCGGCCTCAGCCAGTGGATTTGGCTTATCTTTGTTAGTCATGCGAACATCCCAAACACGTATGACCCCATCTGATGATGCAGATGCTACTATGTGTTGATGATCTTCAGCATCACCATCATTGTTTTTGTGTAGCACAACAATGCCTTTCACACGGGTGGAATGTGCATCTTCAATGCTATATGCAATTTTTCCACTAGTAATGTCCCAAGCTTTAATACTCCGGTCCTCTCCCCCAGTAAACAAAATACCGTGCTGTAAAATAAACCTTTCAGCTTCAAGAAGTAAATAAAAGAATAGGAAAAAAAATAAAGGGGGGGGGGGAGCAGCATCCAACTAAACTTTTCATGATGTATATAAACTAAATATTTTCCTGGTGCTTTGAAAGTGGGGTGGTAGGCAACCAAGCGCAAGATGATAGACAAGTAAAAGAACGTACATACAACATGCAAAAAGGATGGGATAAAAAGCACCCAAGGTGTGGTTTGGTGTCAAACCGTCAATGAAGCTCGAAGAGAAACAAAAATGCTATGTAATTTCTATTGGATAGTGTTATCTACCACCGGCATACTGCATGTACTGTAAAATAGCATGTACCACATGGATTAGCCGAGGTGCTTGCAAGCTGATCTAAACATTACCGTTACACAAAAAATGATGGATTGAAATTAAACAAGAAAGGGAAAGCACACAAAATATATTTTAGTTGTGTATATGAAATTAAACAAAATCCCCACCAGTCGGTATGTTTTTGTAGTAAGAAAACAGAAACCCTTTCAATATAGGACATATCTACTTAACAACCAAAAAAACACTATCTATGATGCCTAAGAAAACAAGCTAACTAGGAAGCTTCCTGACTCAATCTTATTGTTTTTGGTCAACAATATCTGATTTTTATTTTGTTTGACAGTGTCCCCATCTACATTCTCATGCTTCAAATATTCCAGTATAGTCCAAGCTATCTCAATTAACCCATATATGCCAACTGGAAACTAGATGATCAGGTTAAAAGTGCATTCTATCACAGGACTGACCAGACAAAAAGAGACAGGACTTGCTAGAAACAGATGTACAGACATTTCCAAAAACTCCAGTTGAGGACTTTGATTAGCTAGGTAAGCTTCTCTGATGGGTTTTTGGGTTAAGAAGATATAAAAGTGTATATCCCACCAACACGCCATTACAGATGGAAAAATCAACTAATTTGCAACCAATATCTAGTAACAGAGGAACAACGGCAGATGGCTATTCTACTCGCTACTGGTTGAACTCTTCTTCTAAGACCTCATCATTATACTAACATTAACAATGAGGAGAAATACAAGTACACTCCCTAAACAGTCTGAACAAAGTATCTCGCTTAAGAGTAACGAGCCACACAACTACATAAGTAGGCACTCATATTGGATAATATACCCATTTCTAGCAAGTGATAATCAGCACAACAAGTACAACAACAACAAACCCAGTATATTCCCACATCGTGGGGTCTGGGGAGGTAGAGTGTACGCAGACCTTACCACTACCTCTAACGAAGTAGAGAGGCTGTTTCCGATAGACCCCCGGCAATCAGCACAACAAGTAGCTCATCAAAATATAGCAAACCAAATAAACAGTACAAAAATCCAGCAGAATTCAATATAGTAATTGTCCAGAAAACTCACCATCCCAGGAGTGGCACAAAGCACCCTCTTCTTATTATCAATCTCTAGAACAATTTTCGCATCTTCAGATTCATGTACAGAGATTTTGTCATCCATAACCATATAAAACTTTTCACCACTATCACTAAAATTAACTAAAGAAGCTTCTTTTCCCAACCTACAATAAAAACTTCTCCTCCCTCTAACCAAATTAACCATAGCCATACACTCATCTCTTCCAACAGACAACGCCAACCTCCCCGACGGATGAATACTTACAGAATTCACTCCCTTACGATGCACTTTCACCGTTTTCAGATGAACAAACGGATCAGCATCGTATATAGAAACGGTACCATCTTCGGCAGCGGCAATAAGGTTACGAGGGAAGGAGAATGAACAAGGGGTAAAAAAGGAAAGTGAAGTTATGGTGGCGGAGTGGTGGAGCGACCCGATTTCGGAAGAAGTAGAAAGGTCGTAGATTTTGATAGTGTCATCGGTGCCGCCGGATACTGCGGCAGATCCGGCGACGGCGGTGCATTTGATTGGTGAGAGATGCGAAGGGAAGGAGAAGAGAGGGGTAAGATGGTAATTTTGATCGTTTTGGGGGGGGGGTTTTCAACTTGAATCCCCAAATGAATCTCTCGTATGAACCGGCAATTAAGCTCATAGTTTGGCGCAGTGGAGTGAGAGAGAAGGGGTTAATGTTAAACCCTAAACCCTAGGAAGAGAATTGAGGTGGGAATTTTGGATGGTGGGCCGGGTATTTATTTAACTGGGCCTTTTCGGTTCAGCAGAAGCATATGCTCACTTCTAACCTTTTGAGAGAAAAAAATGACAAAAATTACATAAACTAACAACCTTAAGATATTAATTACAAGAAATAATAATTATTTAACAAAATTATAACTAATAATAAAACTAACATTATTTGACTAATACTTTTGAGAAGCGGGTGAAATCTCCTCATATTTTTTCAGATCCCTATTTTTACTCAACTTTACCAATTCCACTTCCCTCCGTTACTCAACTTTACCAATTTCACTTCCCTCCAACCTCCATTTTTTTTTCAAATTCCGTTTATCACTCCCACGATTTTGATAAAGATCTTCTCCACTTTTTAAGGTAAGTTTTTTTTTTTTCAGTTAATGCATGTTATTTTTTTCTATTTAATTTATGCTAAGGTGTTTATTATTGCCATTTTTTGTCGCCTATCGCCCTATTTCTATTCAATTAATTCCAGTCAATGATCGATATTTTTTTCAATATTAATCTTCGAAACTCGTCTGTTTGGGTTCAATTTTTTTGTTTTCTGGTGAAATTGTACGAGTTGAAGTATAATGGCTCAACATGCAAATCGAAGTAGTTCAGTTAGAGGAAATTAATCGAAGAATTTAATTTTCGATGAACTACCATCATTTAGTCTTGGTTTAACACAAGACGGAGATTTTAATTTGGATCCTACTAATATTTTGTCTAATGAAGGTGTTACCATTGAAGAGGTGAGATCGAAGCACCGTAACGATTCGAAAAAGATTGTGCAAATAATGAAAAGGAAAGCACTGACAAAATCTTCACCTCCCAAACCCACAAAATTTAAAAAATCAATGAAAAGGAGAAAGTCGGATGAAAAAGAAGAATGTAGTGAAATTTCAAGTTCCGTTGCATCTGAATCTGATCAAGAGAAAGTGGAGGACGTATGGTGCTATTCGAAAATTTTATTATTGATATGAATTGTATATGTTATAGACAATATATTTTGTATATGTATTTGATATTCAAAATTTGTGTATTATATTTGTATTTGTCACTGGTAAGGATTTTATATTTGTATTGTTATATTAGTGTAATATGTATTCTGAAATAACATTTGTTGGATTTGATGTTAAGTTATATTTGGTAGTCATTTGATTTTGAATGTGATATTTAGTTCTTGTTTGTTGAAATGTATTTTTTACATATATAAGATAGTGAGCATATGTAATTCTAAAATACATATGACATTTGTGTAAGATATTTGTATTTATCACTGGCAAGGTTTTTGTATATATATTTTTATATGAAAGTGTAATATGTATTCTAAAAATATATTTGTTAAATAATTTGTATATTTTTTTTTTATTCTTTTCTTATTAATTAAATTTGTATAATTCATGTATTCACAAAATATATATGTGTTTGTTGAAATATAATTGTAATATGTATTCTGAAAATACATACAGTTTAGATATGTGTTTTTATGTTTACCGCTAAGAATTGTATTCGATGTTAAATTGTGTTTGATAGTCATTAGATTTTTAATGTGATGTGTAGTTCTTGATTGTTGAAATGTATTTTTTTAATTAGATATTGACTAGTTATGTATTCACAAAATACATATGATATAAACTAACTATAAGATGTATTTCATAAATACATATAAGACACTGTTTGTAAAAACTATTTTTAAGATGTATTTCATAAATACATATAAGTCATTGTTTTGTCATATAATTGTATTTTTTTTTGTTGTATAGGTCATGCATGATCAAATATACATGGCACGAATATTGCCCAAATTTGCTCCTCATATAGGATGTCATACGGTCAACAACATTGAAGACCGTATTAAGTCAATGTTAACAAAGAATCAATACAAGATGTTTTATACTAAAAGTATATTTGGTTTCTTCATGAAGAAGAAAGATTATGTCGTCCAAGCGCAATTAGGGAGATGTATTATGTCACTTGAAACTAAGGATAGTTCTACAAGTGCCATAGTCATTCGTGCAAAGGAAACAATTCTCCATTTCACTCCTAGAGAGTTTGCTTTGGTGTCTGGTTGAATTGTTTTACAAACAAAGATGATTTGATGTTTGAAGAGGAGCGTCCAAACAGAATTATAGATCAACATTTTGATAGTGAGAGTTTTGTACAGAAAAAAAGATTTATTTACTGTTGTTCTGACAAAATTTGGGGGAATGATAATGATGAAGATGCGCTAAAGTTTGCCAATTTGTATTTTATTCACGCATTCTTACTATCGTCAGTTGATACCGTAGTTATTCCACACCTCCACTTTGATTTGGTTGAGACTGGTCGCTATAGTGAATATCCCTGAGGATCGGTTGCATTTGAAGAATTAGCTAAAAGCTTGCACAAAAAGTTGAAGCCAAAAGAAAAGTTTTATATGCTTCTTGAAATGCCACTGGCCATTCAAATTTGGTTGTACGAGTGTTGTTCAAATGTGTCTCGTAATGTTGCTTTCAAGGTGGACTCTCAAATTCCACGTCTTCTGAATTGAAAGACAATTTCTCCTCGCCCGCGATATGAAACTCTTATGGGAAGTATGTTTGATTATGCAGATGACAAGGTTAGTTTTACTTTTTATCTTTTTTATGTGATGTTGATTATTTTGTAAATACATTTTCTGATCTGGTATATGTATATATAGAAAATAACATTTGTCGTTGTTTATTCATTATTGGGTATGGATCACGGTTAACTGTTTTTTAATGTTATTAATTGTACCATCTAAATTATTGTTTGAATTATGTAATTTAAATTGTAGGTTGTTTTTAAGAATATCGAGCCAACAAGAAAAGAGATTTTAGCTTTTCAAATACCGAAGAAGATTGTTCCTGGAGCTGCAAGTCATAATGAAGATGACATTGATTCAGATGATGATTTTCAGGATCCTCCACAAAGACAAAAACAGTTAACCACAAAAAAAAAAGCATTATGTTGATTCATCAGCTTCACCTGCAAAGAAAAAATTGAAGTCACTTTCTAAAAGTGTAGATGAGCAGATGCCAAAAAGGACCTCTCCACCCCGTGCTACAAAGATGCCTCTTGTGAGGACTCCAATTCACAAGTCAGTTCATATAAAATCTATGCTACGTGGAAATAGGAAAGACATAAATCGGCCTGATAGTAAAAAACCTATTCCTGTTCAGTCGCCTGCTCCGTCTTCCTTCAGTCTCGAAGATGAAGACTTCGTTGTCTCGAAGAAAGTCTTTGATAAGTTTCGTGATAAGGTAATTTCTGTTTAAGTTTTCGATTATTTTATTTTTGTATTTCTTATTATTTTCTTTGAATTCAGGTTTGACAAGAGTTTAATGATACTCGTGGTCTAATATCATCAAGGTTTGATCAAATGATGAATGCAATTAATGAAAATAAGGTACAACAATTCTGA
>NC_061112.1:130244797-130328427 GCF_002878395.1 Capsicum annuum | reverse complement strand
CCACCAACGGATGAAGATGTTAATAATACATCACCCCATCAAGCGACTTCAAAATTTGTTCAAGAGTTTAATAAAAATTCCGAAGGCACATTGGTAAGTAAATTGCATAAATTTATATGCAACTTATTTTTCTATATACAATTCTAATTTATCATTACAAAAATCCACACTAAAACAGGTTACCGAAGATATGGCAGGATATCAAAGCAATAGTATGAATGATGTGTATAAATGACATTGATGGGTATAATGAGGATAATGACGTTCAGGTAGAGTATTTTTTTTTTGGTTAGGTATACTTATATTGATGAATATTAATTCTTTTAATTTTTTCATCTTTATTTTTTGAAAGGAAAAAACTGATTTAGATGTGCATGAAGCAAGAGATGTATCTGTCTCTCCGATATGCTAAATATATTTAGGTTAGTTTTTTAGTTATTGAAAAATATTTTTTTATTTAATTGTATGAACATATTGTGTAGAACACAAAATCAGTTGATAAAAGTATTGGTGAAGCACAAATATCAGAATCTCAATTCACATTTTCAGATGAGGTCCTTAGAAGCATTGATCTTGACTTCATAAAAAAGTCAATGTTGAAGTTGAAGATGAGTTCAAGGTATCTTGAATACGTGCATTGTTTGTTTTTATTTAATTTGTTTGAAAATTCAAACTTACTAGATCTTTATACAATTTATACAGAACAAAGAGGGTGTTGTTGAGATTAATGTAAATAAACCAGAAGAAGATGAGTTAGAGGTAGATGATGTGGATAAATTAAAGTTAGATCAGCAACATAACACTTCAGTCCACATTCACGGGGGAGTAAATGATGAAAGCAATGTTGATCAAGATTTGTCTGACTCTCAGATCACTCTTCCTGATGAGCTTCTTTCCAGTCTTAATATGCATGTCAATCTTGAACGAAGTATAATTGTATATCCATCGGTAAATGAAGCACAACAAACACCAATGCATGTTTCAAGGATTAGGCGACCATCTAAATGCAAAGAGTCACCATTCACAATGAATTTTGGTTCAGCAGATGGTTAGTACTCTTAAAATAATTTTTTTAGTTAACAAATTTGTTTACTTTATATATTAAAAATATTTATTTTTTTTGCAATGAATAATGAAGTATGAATTTGTATTTTTGTGTTCAGTTTTATTTTTGGATTAGCAGTATTTGTTTTTAATGAGATATGGTTATATTTTGATGATAATTTTTTGTTATTGAAGTTTTGATAGCTTAGATATGTAACACTGAAGTAGTAAAAATACAGTTGTTAATTTGTATTTCATAAATACATATGTGGCAATTTTAAGACATATAATTTAATTTTTGTTTCAGCAGTATACTTATTTATAATAATACTACATCATCTTATCTTATTAATTATATTTACGTAATTCGCATGTCTTAATAATAAAGGAAGCACAGATGCGCAACTGAGAACATTCAATCATAAGCATCCCTTCATATCTCATCCAATTAATGATATAGAAGACACTAAGGTCATCAACAAGTTCATGATGTGGCTTTCATTGGATATTCTTAAATATCATTCGAAGAGGTATATAGGTTACAACTTAATTGTACTAACTTTTGTAATTTAAGATTATGTAAATAATCTACTAATATGTATAATGAATAAACAGAAACAACAAAGAAGAACATTATTTGAAGGGCAAGTCCACAATACCAGTTATCAATTTTGAAATTTTATCTGTTGAAGACAAGAATTGATTCTACGTTATGACAACTCCTAGCCACACATGGTCAGATGAAGTAAGTGATGTATTATTATGTTGATGAGTTGTATATTGCAATAAATATTAGTTCTGTGTTACATATGAATATTTTTAGTTGCTTATATTGTTATAGTTGAAAATGTATATTTGTATATACATATGAAATTTGTTATATGTTCACTGATATGTACATTATATGTACATACGTAGTGTTGAATTCTTTGTGTATTAATTTGTTTATTTACTATTAAGTATCTATGATTTTTATTTATAATGCAGCAAATTGATGTATGCTTCTACTATCTGCGAAAGAAGTCCAAGTATGATCCCAATAGCTTATATAAGTTCAGCACTGCAGACTGCAATTTCATGAATATTGTTAGAACGGTTTTTGATGTGTATAAAGTGGATGTTGCATCTCTTAATGCTGGTGGAAAGGAATACCATCTAAACGAGTACATAAGTGAATTCCGCATGCATGCTACAGTGCCATGGCATATGATTGATCATATGTTCATTCCTGTTCACGTAAAAACCAAACATCATTGGGTTCTTGCTCTTATATCTTTCAATCATAGGTGTATATATGTACATGATTCTTTATCAGCTGCTGATCATGATGCTGTGGTGCTTGCTGAAATTGAAATGTTAGCGAAGGTTATACCTATATGTCTCCTTGCATGTAAATTCTACGAGAATAAGGGTATTGACATCGACAATCATCCTAATTACAAATTGAATGATAAGATGGATCCTTTTGGTGGTTCAGTTGTGGAGAATATGCCTCAACTACCAAGTGGCAGCTTGTAAGTAATGAGTATACATATTACTTGTACATTTACATATGCATTAAAATTGTAACAACTTCTTACTGATTAATATTTGTATTTACAGGGACTGTGGCTTATATATGGTTACGTATGTCGAGTGCCTTACTTTTGGTGAAGGTATTCCATCTGTTGATTTTGATCCAGATCTTATTCGCATAAGATACGCTTCACTGCTGTGGGATTATGGATTTATGGTACAAGGAAAGTAAAAGCTAAGGCACAAAGTGATGATGAAGCACCTATGAGGCCTCTTCGGGAACTTGAGTTAACAGAAGGCACTGAAGTGCATGATGTTGATTTGTATTTTATTTTGTTGAAGTTAACAACATTTAAAATTAGGTGGATAAATATTTTTTTTTATGAAATTTTTAATCGGATTCATATTTATTTTACTGGTCAAAGTTGTTATGTTAATGTTCCTTTATTGTTTTGTTTAAGTTTTTGATTTTTAATCATTTAATCTCCAATTTTTCATGGTTAGTATATGTCTTTATAAATTATTCTACGCATTTTTTTTAATTGTTATTTTTTTTATAATGAATCTGTATATTTGTAAAAATAGATACGCTTATTCCAGTGAACATATGTATTTTTAATATACATATACTTATTCCAGTGAAGATTTGTTCTTTTAACATTCATATGAACTTTCACCGAACAAAGCAATTTTTAAAACATGCACATTCCAGTGAAGATATGTATTTTTAAAAATACATATTACCACTTCAGTGAACAAATGTATTCTTAACATACATATGTCATCCAGTAAACAAATATATTCTTTTACATATATATATTCGTTACAGTGAGCAGTTGTATTTTTAAAATACAAATGTCATTCAATTGCACATTATCGTATATAATAAATATGATTTTTTACAAGATTTTCATATGTACGTGTCTAGTTAATACACATATAGACATGTGTATTTTGCAGATTTTCATTTGTAATTTTGAAAGATACACATTATGGTTAATACTAACGTTCATTTCGGTTTGCATTTTTATTTACGTCTGATGCAAACTTAATATTTTTTCAAAATAAGTATGGCTCCTTTTATTACATATTCAAACAAATGTTTAATGCAAATAAATAATATATATATATATATATATATATATATATATATATATATATAATATAAAATTAAACATTTGAACTATAACAAATTAAGAAGTTCAATTTCATAAAATTGCAACATATGAACACTAACAAATTAACAATATCAATAAAAAGTTCAAAATTCAAATTGACACAATTCAAATTGAAAAAAATAAAGCAACTGAATGTTGAATAAAAACAAGATTAAACTTATCATTTGTTGTATTTCTTACAGGAACGCCTATTGTGACCTTTTAACCCACATGAACTACAACAATTTTTGCTTTTTTTTTTTCAAATATATTTCTTCTTGATTTATCACGCTCTTTCTTTGCAGGTCTTCCAGGTGGCCGCTTGTATTTGGGGGGCAAAACTACATCATCCAATATTTCCTGAGGTATCACCCAGTCATCTTTATGTGGTAGGGGATATACAGGAAGATCATACGTTCTCAACACAGTTTTTGATTTGTATAGATTAGAGCAATATGGTCCTTTTTTAAGATTCTTGCTATCAAGTACAGCACAAGCATGGACACATGGTGTCTCATCCAATTGGAATGCATGACAAGAATATTTTTTTTCTTTAGGCAAACAATAAAATGTTTCTCCTTGTCGTGGAATGTATAAACGTACTCTGAGGCTGGTATAACCTGAAAATATTAATACATAAAAAATATTTTTAAAAAAGTTGGCATTTCAATATGCTTCAATTTAGCAAATGTATTTTTTTCAAAGCAGCAAATG
The DNA here is from genome assembly GCF_002878395.1 of Capsicum annuum. Classification (NCBI taxonomy): domain Eukaryota; kingdom Viridiplantae; phylum Streptophyta; class Magnoliopsida; order Solanales; family Solanaceae; genus Capsicum; species Capsicum annuum. The sequence continues at coordinate 130,323,997 of NC_061112.1, read as the reverse complement.
TATATTAATATGTCTACGTATGATACACATATTTTTTTCATTACAACACATTCATTAGTTAAAATTTTACTAATTCGTATATGAAGATATGTTTCTTACAACATATCAAAATTCAAATATATATAAATTTTAATGATTATATCTATTTCATCATACCTTCATACGTGTACACTCTGCTTCATTCTGTTGGAGAATTGATTGAAATTTCCCAATAAGATTCGTGTGTGTTCACAATGCCTCCTGTCTGTTTTCACAGTTCCATTTACCAAACATTAATCTAACTTACTCTAAAAAATCATATATCGGAAGTTCTCTAGCTAATACTAGTGCGGCATTAATTAACTCTGCAATATTTGATGTTAAAGTCCATCCCTTATGAACTATTGCATATGACCTAGCCCACTTATCATATCCTGCCAATTCCAAATACTTCTTCACTCTAACATCAATTACCTCCACTTTCTCCATTAACTGATGAAATTCAGACTTTGAGTATGATTTTGCCATGGTATAGAAGATTTCTGACAATGCATCATGTGACTTTCTAATTATTTTTTTTTTTCACATTATTCCATAGATGCCACATACAAGTGCAATGTGGAACATTATTATACACATTAGCAGTATCTTTTATAATGTTTCCATTTCGATCAGAAACTACACGCATATGTTGTCTTTCACCGTATGCTTCATTTAGATTTTCAAAGAACCACGTCCAGAATGCATCATTTTCAGAATCTAGTATTTCATATGTCAATGGAAATATATGGCCTGAACATGGAACAAATATCTTAATAGTACATTATATAACGACATAAAAAAAATCATATGTATTTTATAAATATATACAGCTGAAAATAAGTTTAACTGCCATTTAACACATAAACATAATTCATAACTATATTATATATACAATAGAAAGAACCATATCTTTCTCCCCGTCAACACCAAAAAGAAATTGAAAAAGTACTCTATAAACATAAATAGCTTGCCAAATATGTGACTACCATTTATTTCATAAACATAATTTATAAGTATAATATAAATACATATATCTGAAAACATAAGAAATATATAGTACAAACATAAATATGTTGCATATATATATATTATAAATACGTACAGATGTTTATAGAGTCAAATACTTGCGAAAATAGCTTACCGGCTCCATCCATTGTACAGGCAACTACAAATGTGCCATTGTACAGTCCTCTGAGATGACTTGCATCAACAACAATGACTGGTCTACAGTGATCGAACCCTTGTATGAATGTAGTAAGTGCGACAAAAATATACAAAAACTCATTATCTTCATGCTTTTTTCATTCGTATATGTGAACCTGGGAAGTAGTGTTCAAAACATAAATGTATGTAGGTAGTTTTCCGTATGATGCTGACGGTTTTCCTCTCAAATCTTCCAGTGCTTGTTCCTTAGCTCTCCAATACATAATATATGTCAAATCTATACCCTTGTCTTCCTTCATGTCACTTCTGATATCAGTCGCGCTGTATTTTCTTTTGTCGCTTTTAAACTTTCGTTTCACTATACCTCTAATCAACTTACTAGTAGCATGAAACTTAGGATAAATCTTTTCCTTTATCGGACATGTGTGTTCTGGTAAGAATTCTCTAACACAAAACATTTCAGATTTGTTTATATCAGATGCACGGAATAAAAAATCATAATTACTGGATCTGCACAACAATGTGTAACTGCAAAAAATAAAAACAATCTTATGATGAAATATAATTTACCAACATGAAAAATTGAAAATTTTAATACATATGTATATTATAAATACATAAGTTGCAATACAATTTACCAACATGGAAATAAAACTTTTTATATACATGACAAACTTATCAGGTCTTACTTGATCTAACAGATCGTGATTGAAACTTCTCCCGAATTGTGTAATCCTTCATCACAGATTTTAACACACTTTTTGAAACATAAACTTGTTCAATCTCAATATGTTTGTAATGTGGGTTCGAAATAATTACTTTAGTTGTATCCATCTCAAATACATCCAAAAATCAACTATCAATGCTTTTTCAGTACTTGTATTTACCACGTTACGCGCAATGATAGACAGATCATACTCTCATTATTACATATTGATGAACTAACAAATGTGTTCAAACCATCCTTTTCTGAAACACTTACATACAAAGGCAAAGCACTCATTGCCTTTATCTCCCTTCTGCATAATATAGACCTTCAAACCCATGTCATTACGTATACGTATTTTACCTTCAATATCTGTTAACTGATATTCAATTTGAATGTTTTTGCATGTCAAATCGACATCCATGTGCGAAGCTAGTAGTGCGTATAGTTGGTTATACGAAGCGTTTATGCTCAACAATATCGCATCACTGATTAATCTTCATATTGTTGTTCAATGTTGTTCATACTACCACTGTGTTTAATCAGAACAGGTATGCTTCCCATTGTCAATGTCCAGAACACTACAAAAAATTAAATTACATAATATGTACTGAATACAATTAATAATTTCTATATACATAACAGAAAAACAAATTCCAACGCCAAACAATTTTTTTAGTCGAATAATATGTATCATCCACTAAACTTCAAATTTAGTGTATAATAACTGTAATTTAGTTTCATGCATACATGACGACAACAAAAACTTTGATTTTTTCAAAAAAAGTCAATAACAAAAATTTAACCCATAACTTATAAAATTGAAAATACGATCTAAAAAATTCAATTTTATGATCCTTAACCCATATTGTTGTTAACTCTAAAATATTTTTGCAATTGCATAAATATGATCTCAAAGTTTGTTTATCCATTCCTGTAATTGTCGGGTTGTTTATTCAAATATTCTTGGTAAAATACAGAAGTTCATCAACGACATTTCAAACTCACGATTTTTTTTTTTTGAATTTGTTCTTACGTGCTGAATATGGAAAATAATTTTTGAATTTGAATATGTATATTAACGATTAAATTAAAATTAAAAGAGTCATAAAAAGTAAAGGAATCTGTTAATTGAATGTTGCTTAAAGTAAGGAACAGTTTTATCCCTTAATTAACTCTAATTGATTAGAGTTTAATAAGGAACGTTTTAACATCTTTGTATTTGTATTTTTATAGCAACATTTTACTAAAATACATATTACTATTTTTCGTAATTTTAAAACTGTTGCTATAAAAATTATAATTAAGGCTCTACAGTTGCTATTTCTGAAATTTTCCCCAAAAAAATGTGTAAATAAAGTTGGTGTTAATGTATTTTTTTGGAAATCTTTTAAATAGTAAATGTTGGAATAATAACTATGTTGTCTTTAAAGCTCTTAATGCTTAAAATAAATTGATTATTACATGATTTTAGTTCTAAATTGATTTCTAATATAAATTAATTCATGTTGCAATTTATATTTGGTTCTAATCTAATCCATAAGACAAGCCTCTTTATTATTGTGTGCAATTATTGTTATTGAATGGCCTCAAAAAAAGTACGTCGTAACTATTTTTCGACACTCCATGATAGATGTCACCAAGGCCAAAAAAAAATATGAAAAAATGAGGCAGCCTCTTATGGCCGCAAGGAGTAATTAAAATAATAACTAGTAAAAATTGGTGTCATATCAAACCATAAAAATCTCTTGCGGAAAAGAGGCAAGATAAAACTGCATACAATAGATCATGGTAGTCCGTCGGTCGCTTTAGCGCATGGAACTATCCTTTTATGTGATAGACTATGGAGTTTAAACTTATATGATGGAGAACATGAAGTTTTTTCTTCTCCTAGCATATTTAAGCCATGTCGCTTATGAAAAAGTATAATTTTCGTCTTTCCAATGTGTAAACCCAGGTGGTGGGTAACCCAAGGCTAGTTACAAAAGATTGATGTACATGAAAGAGAATTGGGGAAAGGTGGGGAAAATAAATTAAATACATTCAGCATAAAAATTAGAAGAAACTAAACCTATCTAAGTAATGAACTAATAATGAGATTCTTGGGGCCTATAACAAAATTACATGGTAGAGTAGATTAATCTGATTGAAACTGCAATGAACCTCTGATTTGTTGTGTGTCCTTGTTGTTTGCTCCCATTAATTGTATTTGAGATATAACCTCATCTGAGCTTCTTAACCTTTGATTTTCGCCTTTGTTTATACCGCTGTCTACGTCTCTGGCTAGCTTTAAACGGATCCTCCCAGTTCTTGTCTTGCTTTACAGCTCGTTCCCATCGATCCTTGAATATTTGGAGCTCGTATGTTGATTGTCTCCGAATCTGCAAAATGGGATGATACTGGAAAATAAGCTTAAAAGGAAGGACAGCTTGTAATCACACAACATAGGCAACCAATATGACACAACCATGAAAAAGGTTTGAAATGTCATCAAACAAAGAAGCAGCAAGACTCTTACCTCAGATCGCACGTCAACAACGTGTCTCTGTAGGTCAAGGAAAAGAAAGAGAAAATCAAGGACAAGAATCAGTAGAAACTATATATGCTGGAAAAATCGAACTGTATAAGCACAAAGTAAAATTGCATATATACCTTCACAGACTCTTCAGGATTTGTGTCCTGCATATAGACAAAAGCATGGTCAATGGAGGTAACCATATCCTATGTAGACTGTAAGTACACCTTAACCAACATACTCGAGAATGAGATGATTAATGTGAACCGCAAAAATGAACCTTAAGCCTTGGTGATATAGAAAATTACCTTTTTCGAAGATTGTCCGCCCAAAGTTTGGATGCTTTGGTGCACTACATATTCACTATCAACTACTCCCACCTTTTTGGATCGATCTCCCTACAATAATAACATTCAAACAGGCTTTGGGCTGTTAATGAGCTCATCACTTCAAGAGAAATAATACTAATAGAGACTCTTGTTAGAACTCTTCTACTACATAACATTAGCATAAATAAAACCAAGTAGCCTATTGTTAAACAGCAATAATACATATATTAACCCACCCTACTGTACCTGAAGGTGATGAATAATAAGCATTGTCTACATACAAAGAATCCAATCTATATTTGCTAGCCTAATGGCATCTAAAGCATAGAAGAAGTGATCATCACGAGCATAAACCATTTACAGGAATGAGTGAGAGGGTCCAACTTATAAATTAACAAGTTGAAGAGATAGTAAACCAAAATTTCGCAGCCACAGAGAAGTAAACTCACCTGTGCACAATAACCAAGTTTCATGTCCATTCCCCACCCATGAACAAGATCATTCTGATAGGAAAAAGCAACCATTAGAAGCTTATTTAAACAGGATGAATCAGTACGAGAGTGTGAAATGAAAGAGGATAGTGTGTCCACACGACATGTCAGAAGTACAAGTGAAAAGTAATCCAAGCACATCGCTGAGCTGTCGCTTGTTTAATTTAAAGCACACTAACACTGTACAAAGCATTTCAGCCCAAAATGAAAACAAACGTGATCATAAGATGAGCCAATGCAACAATTTATACAGAACTGTTTGAGTTCCAACACAAACCAGACAGTCATCATCTCATATAGAACACTGCTCCCACCCCACTAAGAAGAATGTAACCTAGAGCACAGGCACACAGTTGAATTCTTAGTTTTAAGCTGCCCGAATTCTTCAAAGCATACCACTCATTGGGACGATCAACTAAACAAAGTGATAAAAACTCAGGTACTCACACTTCTAGAATATTCTTGCCTGCCTCTTTCAAATCTAAAAATCAAAATATCAAAATCCAACACCCTTCCTAGAATTACACTTCTGTTCCTGATTATGTTCTCATCAAGTGTATGTATAGGTTGCTCTAATAAAGGCCTGAAAATTGTCCTATCTCGGCTAAGAGAGAAACCAAATTCTACCTGTATAAGATGCCAAGCACAAAGCCACGCAGATCTTGAAAAGACCGGAGCCATTCCCTCCACAAATCTGTAAAATGAGAGTGAATCAAACCATTTTGTTAAAGCGTGATAAAGAAAATCCAGGAAAACTTTCATCTAATTCTAGACACTCAAGAAGTAAAATATACATAAAATCTTTTTTTTTGTGGAACAAAATTGAAGGAAGAGAGAGTATACTACAGGGTCAACTTGAACATCAAGAACTGATGAAAGAGCTTCTCCTGACCAACCAATGCCCAAAGACTCATAACAGACTGATCCAATAATTGAGTTACACTTACCCACTGCATGGGGGACCTTCACTTTCTTCTGAACACTTTGTACTACCTCTAATATCGTAGACCCTTCTGCAAAAAGGAATTGTGCATCAGTATTCACCCAAAGGAGGTGGACTAAAAGGTCAAATTTGGGCGGCTGGGTCATCAGGTGGATTTACCTGTGGAACCTATTTGTTCTGCTTCGTATTGTGATTCTATGGTGGATACCAGTTGAATTCGGGTCTAAAGCTGGCTGAGAAATTTCCAGTCCTTCTGCTTTTACTATTTCAAGGTACCTAAATAACAAAGGATGCAATTGAAAGAAAATAATAGTAAGTAAAGAGGCATGAATTGTTGCTTTTATGATAATTAACCATCATACTCATACTGATTTATGTTTAAAATAATTAAGTCTGCTTATTTCTAAAAAATAAATAAATCATGGAATCACTGTTCATAATAATCCACCAGGATTGATATCAAATGATTAGATCTGTTTAATTTCTACAAAACAAGTTCCTAGAAGTATTATTCACAATGCACACCAGGAGCGAATGACTTGTACTAAATGTATCTATTGGTGGATTAAAAATACAAGATAAACAAAAAGCCAACATCAAATTTGTGCAATCATCCTACCTTCCAGGATGGAAATTCTCCACACCCAAGTCTTCATCCCAAAGGAAAATGTAATCATAGATTGAAACAACTGCAGGATGTAAAAATCTCTTTGCAAACCACCTGCATCAGATTAATTCACAGCAATAGTGAGATATTATTCAGCATAAACCATACAAGCAAGACACAAGACACAGAGATACACAGGAAGAGAACGTTGCACAAAAACATGTTATGAACTTAAAGAAGTTGAATAACACTTCGCATTCAGCCAAAAACTGACACCAACTTGGGATATATAGGAGTTCATTGGGTCAAAGATTTATGAAAAAAAAATGTCATCAATTGTTCAGCAAAGGTTAGCACGGTACCATGGATGGTTATTACGATCAGACTAATTTCCAGTAACTTTTTATTGGATCAGTAGACAATAACTTTTAAAATTAATGATCGGCGCAGATTAATTTCAAGCAACTTGTGGCCTAAGGATTACTATGCTTTCACTGAATTCACAATGCAGGCCAGTTAAACAGCAGTTCTAAATCACGGAAATATTGCAAGTCAAAGTGGTTAAAATTTTCCCTTTATAAACCTTAAACCTGCCTGTGTCAATTTAATCCCATATAGAGTGTGTTTCTCACCATTTAGTCTGATTGTGAGCAACAATATGAATGGCATCTTTACTCCATTGGAGGTCCTCCCACCCATCAACATTACCATCATAGTGGAATAGAATGACAGTAAAATTTGCTGAAAGAAACTGAATATCACAAGATTAGGGAACAGGTATATTTAGGGTAGTAAAATCAGAAAGTACAAAAACATAACTCCTGTCCATAACAAACATAAATTAGATGTTATACCTTTTTGACGAGGGCATCAACATTGCTCTTCTGTTTTAGGCCAACTGGAACTGCCAACAAGTTATGAGACCTAGAATTGCTCGCCTGAAAATGGGAACACAGCATTGCCACAAGTGAGATGCATGCAGACTGGAGAACGGAATGACTGACAGCCCAGCAAGGGGAAGAGATGGTCTAATTATGATCTAGGAGAAGTGTGGTAACTAATAAGATATCAGTATCCAAAGGCGTAGAGAGTAAGACCTTTGCCTTTGACTTTGAACTAGTTGTTGACCACAGAGGCTTTAACTCTAGATCTGATCTTGCTTGGATAATACCACGCGGCAAACTGTTCAAACTTCTCATATTCAAACTAGAATCCTGGTGGAAAGAATAAAAAGCATCACCATTGATATAAGGATTTTTTGGGGGGTAAGTTAGTTCACCCAAAAACAGAAATTCTTTTTAGGTGCTGAATTTAAGTGGAGACCTCCACCACTTATGGTACTCCGTTGCTTAGTTATTTTAAGCACATCTTTAGATAAAACGAAATATCAGTGATGAATTATAGAAATTCTTGGATTTCAATAAATCAATCCTGCTGCTACTACCTTGTTCTGTGAGGTATAAAAAGCTAGAATATTTTGAGAAATAAAACAAAAACATAACTACCTTTGAAGAATAAAATGGATCCAACCTTGACTCGATCTGAAAAGGTAAACAGGGAAAGGAAAATGTTTATCAGCAACATTATATCAGGTTTGTAATCAGGTAAAGCAGAATTAGAAGGTCAATGAATAAACTTATGTGCCACCAATGTATCAGCCAGCCTCTCTAGGTTAGATAAAAGGAAAGTTCTTTCCTATCCTTTCACATTCAACCGTCTAAATGCCAAAATCAGTAAGTAGCAAATCAATGACAGTATAACGCGATCATACCTCTGTCTGTAGATACTGATAATTGGTGGTCCTATATACAATAAACAACATAACTATACAGATGATCCCCATAAATGGTAGCTGTCTCATCTTTACTCCACATGTTCCCTGCAATTCCATTTCACAAGTTAATGTTTAATAAATTTATGCAGTGTTAGCCAAATAATCAAGTCATTAGTACTTAATCAGAATGCATTGACATACCCCATCAAGGAGCACACTCCTTTTCTTCAGCAGAAACACTGCCATAATTTAAATGCCTGTTGCAGGCGAAAATGAAATAGAACAAGTTCTCATTGAACACTGCAACAAATGCACACATATCAACGACTAATGTTAACAGAGAATCTAAGCAAAATAGATATGAAAGATGTTACGCATTTATGTCTATTCTTCAATTCATCAACTGATAACATTATTTCTAGTATAGGATCTTTTACGGGATTCCGAATCTAGCAAACAACACAGAAGGAAAAGAATGTAGTCCTAGCTATTAGCGTCACCACAGTGGGATGAAATTAAAATGTGCATGAGATTGTCTAGTGACTCTCTTCACTGGGCCTATTTAACAGCCTATCAACATACATAAATATCAATAAACAATTTTTTCATGACACCTTTTATGGACAGAAACCACAAGGGCTCTAGCAACCAATATTCTACAATCTGATTAGGTCTATCGGAAACAGCCTTTCTACTTCATCAGAGGTAGAGGTATGGACTGCGTACATCTTACCCCCCCAGACCCCACTAGGTGGGAATACACTGGGTTTGTTGTTGTTGTTGTTGTTGATTAGGTCACAAAATGACAAGTTACCCACACATGTACACAGTCAAACCACAATATATGCTGTTAAACGACAGGTCCTTTGCATTCTAGGGTCATTACGGGTTGACTGCATGTGCCCTAGTGGTAATGAAGTGTGTGAAAACTTTGGGAGATTAGCAGTTAGGTGAATGAAATGGATTAAAGCTATGGTAGACTGGCAAGGATAAAGAGCGGCAAGTGACTTCTTTCCATCAGCCAAAGCGTTGGTAGATAAATTTACCTAGTGAACGATAGCCAGTGATGCGATGTAGTCTAGGTGGCGCAAATTGGTTGTAGACCACCCTTATCAACAAAAAGAAAGTAGTTGCAAGCTTATCCAGCTAATACCACGCAAATTATTCACTCCCTCCTTCCACCTTCCACCCGCACCCACAAACCAGCCGAAAAAATGGAAGAGGTGATGTTATCAATTGATAAGATATCTAATTTGCATGTAGTGACAGAGAATATGACAAATAAAGTGACACACGCGTGTTTGACAAATTCCACTAGCAGTTGTCCGCTTGTTTGATTTTCATGTATGCCTGAATTTTTTTCCAAACAACAATTGTAACTACACACGCGGCATCAAGACTCCCAAAATAAAAAAGTCCAACCCACATTCTACATTTTAAACTAACAAAATTCAGATTGTTCTATATTCATCTTAGATTTATCTATATTGAACCCAGAACCAATTAAAACTAGATAAATGAATGTGGAAAATAACATTGATGGTTAACAAAAATCTATCCTCCTCCCTCCCCTGCCCATAAAAATACTTCAGTCTTTCTACAAAAATAAAAATTTGATTCAGAGTTTTTTAACTCCAAATAAAATACTCACAGGCAGACAGATGAAATTCCTAACACCAGCTCATTTGTACAACTTTGACAAATAAGATCACCACCCTATAACAAATCCAAAGTATTTATGAGAAAAAACAATATGTTCAATAGGATCAAAAAACAAGGGTAGAAAAATTAAATGAAGAGAAGACGTTACTTAAAACTTAAAGTAATAAATCTGTTTTTCAAGATTAATACAAACACTGTACCATTAAATGCATACTTAAGTAACAATTAATAACACAAGGTTTAGCATTAATAAAACTTGAAAAAAAAAGTTAATTAATCCAATCAGCTCACGCCATCTAATTAATCTCTAAATTTTAAAAAAAACTTGATCTTTTTTCTTTCACTCACACGCACCCAACTCCACCATGGGCTTAATTGTCATTACACAACAACCTCCATGGCAGCAGCACCAAGAACCAAGAAAGATTAATAATATACCTCAAGAACTGAAAACCCAACAAGGGTTTGGAGCAAAAAAGCAGCTTAACAGCTCTAGAATCTTTAACAGTGAAAACAAAAAAGTGAACCTTGAAGAACAAGTTCAAGTCTTTTATCAACAAAACAGAAAGACAAATCTATTGTGTATCTATATGTTCACCTATAGATACAGTACAGATATTGAAAGAAGTGAACAAAGGTGGCAGTGGGGTGGGCGTGGGGGTAGGGTGGTAGGGGGTGGGGTTAAAGAAGGAGAGTTTTAGGAAAGAAAGAGTCCAGGAGAGAGACGAAAATGTCGGAAAGTACCTCGGTTTAAGGAGGCTCTTTCCTTTCTCTGTTCTATTATACTACTGATAATAATGCACCTCTAATCTCACCTCCATTTTTCTTTTTATTTTTTTAATTAATTAAAAAAATATTAATTTCCTGTTATGAGGACTTTAATATTCTTTAATTAAAATACACAAAACTGATGATGTACTTAGTACTACTATTTTAAAAAAAATTAAATAACGCAGAAGAATAAATATTGTTGTGGTATGATGTTTTGCTAAAGTGATTTGTGTGTGTGGTGTCCCTTACGTGCCTACGTAGGTCTCATTATGACACATACACTTTTTGAGGAAAAAGATATACTCCCTATACATACACCTTTTAGCTTATATTTTATTTGCTTAGGTGGAAGTCGCTTCGATAGAGGAGAAGATGCGAAAAGTTCGATTGCGATAGTTTGAGTATATGAGGAGGAAGGGCACGGATGTCCCAGTTCATAGATGTGAGAGATTGGCTTTAGATGATTTCAGACGGGGTAGGAGTAGGTTGAAGAAATATTGAAGGGAGGTGATTAGACTTGACATGGAGCAGTTACAGCTTATTGAGGATAGGACCCTATATAGGAAGATTTGGAGAACGCGAGTAAGGGTAGAAGGTTAATGCCTGCAGGTGGGCCGCAGTCAGTCGCTAGGAGAACTTTGGGGTGGGAGTATGTGGGTAGGGGTGCCTTTGATTTGTTAGTATAGGATATTACTGTGGGTGCCTCTTTACAACTTATTTCATTTCATGTTGGATTATAAATTTGTTTATTATTCTTTGTCCTGAGTTAGGGGTCTATCGAAAATAGCCTTACTACCTCTCCGGAGGTAGTGGTATGGACTGCGTACGTTTTACCCCTCGACCCCACTGTGCGAGAATACACTGGATTTGTTTTTATTGTTATTGTTGTTGCTGCTTAGTTTATTTTTATTTGTTTGATTTTATATTCTTTTAAAATATAATAAATAAATTAGATACTTTAGTATAATATTACATTAATTAGATTTAAGAAATCAGTAATAGCATTAAGAGTAAAATACGAAATAAAAATATTTTTTATAGGATAAAGTAGAAAAAAAAGTAAAAAAACTATTACTTTAATTATGTGGCGTACTTTTTTTTTCCAGGCTGCTTAAAAAATATTAATTAAAAATAATTTTATGTTTTAGTTACGTTTTAATATATACTCTGTCTTCATTGTGAGTTCGTGTATATTACTGATTCATGTATAATATACTTGCATTTTAATCCCTGTATTGTTAGTTCTCACATTATTAACCTTACCTACTTCTTTGTAAAACTAAAATTGGACCTCTCAAATCTAGATGAGATATATGTGATGGGTGTCCATGTCTATATCTACTTACAATAGAGATACAAACACGCACTCCTTGCCTATATATGGTGTGTATATAAAGTCAATACAACAGCATAATCTACAATAAATTATGATATAAGAAAAGATTTTTATTAGTAGATTTAAGAGTGTTCATGATTCTGATAATAATTGGTTCAAATTGAAAAGTTGAACCAAAGAGATTTTTATTTGGGTTGATTTTGGTTTTGGTAAAAATAATAATCAAAGAAATAATAAAATCGATATTATTCATCAAACCAAAAAATTATATATATACGCGCTATATTATGTTTTATGAATAATTTTAAATATCTTATATATTTTTTTCATCAAATTTATCTAAAATTTAAATATTTTGTATTAGATGTACATCATATTAATGTTATATGTTATAATCTTAGAATTTATTTCTTCTTTTCGAGTGAAATCTTATCTTTTTTCCCTTTTGATTTTTTTTTTTTTCAGTTTTGTATATGGTTAATAATTGAACAGCCAAATCAAACCAAAACAAAATCAATAACAACCAAATCGATGAACATATAGTATTATAGTTGATTTGGTTTTAATAATTTTAAAAGCGATTATATTAGCTAATTTTGATTAATAACTGATCCATGAACACCCCTTATTAGATTATAAAAAAGAACGTGTCCAGTATTTTCACAAAAACATAATCCACTTAAATTTGAACAGGTTATTGATCGATTTATTCAACTTATCTCATTCCAGTCTAATTCATTTTAGTCCGAAAAAATTTAAGAGTTTTGTCAAAAATTGATTTTTAATTTTAATATTTTATAATAATTTTCACTTTTACGTATAAAAGATCTGAATAATTTTACATGTTCATGTTTTCTTATTTCAGACTATAATGAATTATTCAATATCGTCCAACACCTCTCCCCAAGGGCCGAGACGGAGTTTCCTTTTCTGTAATGAGAAAGGAAGGCGTTATTCGATTGTTTGTCGGTGTTCCAGGGGGACAACAATTTTTTCTTTTGGTTTCCATTCAGTATCCAGTACTCGCATTGGAGTCCGACAAATTCGAATTCGCGCGCGCGTAGGGCTCCATTTGGGGGAAGAGCTCCCTACCAAGAATTTTTTCATACCCAGGGCTCGAACTTGAGACCTCTGGTTTGTTGGGTTCAAAAATCGAGAGGGCGTCATGCGGAAGCTTAAAGTTTGCAAACTAAGATGATAATAATTCAGATGACAAATAAAAACATACTAAAAACATATATATTATTGATATATTTGGCCAAAAGACCTACATATTAAATAACTAATATTGAAAACATAAAACCTATGAAAAAGCATAAACCTATGGGAGAAACCTACTCGTAAACCAGACTTTTTTAACAACTACATTGTGGATGTTATTGCGTTATGGTATGAGAAGGGGTCATCTATTTATAGAGTTCCAAAACCTTTCCTCTAAGAAAAAGTTAGCCAAATAGGGGTGTGCAAAAATCGAACCGATCGATAAACCCAACTGATAAAAATGTTATTGGTTTATTGTTATTGGGTTAACTATTTTTTAATGGTTTTATAAAAAAAAATTACTGGGTTATTGGTTCGGTTTGATTTTAACCCAATAAGAATATATATATATATATATATATATATATATATATATATATATATATATATATATATATTCTTAATTTCTCTTTAATTTCTACAAATTAACAAACCTATTATTTCAATTGTACAAACCCTTAATTTTTCCTAACAACATTTAATTTAAACTTGAAGATTATTGTAAATTAAAACACATCATGTAGGATTTTTGGTTGCAACTAAGATTCGATTTTTTTTCATGTTAGTTACTACTATTTCTATTTTATGAGTACTTTCTTATTGGTTAAATAAAAAATGAACCGTTAAGGACTTAAAATCGATGAACCGAAAACCGATAAAAATATCTTATTGATTTGGTTATTGGTTTAGCATATTTAAAAACTGAAAATCGATAAACCTAATCGATAATATGTAAAATCGAACCGAACCGACCGATGCACACCCCTAGACAAAACGGTGTTTCCTTTTTTGTAATGAGAAAGGAAGTCGCTGTTCAATTGTTTGCCGGTGTTCCACGGGGGACAACAATTTTTATTTTTTTTTGGTTTCCATTCAGTATCGGGTATCCGTATTAGAGTCTGACTAATTCAGATTTGCGCCATGTAGGGTTCCATTCGGGGGGAAGCGCTCCCAATCAAAAAAAATTTCATACTCAAGGCTCGAACTTGAGACCTCTGGTTCCGCTACACTACATCTTTCGGTGGTGGGGGACAGCAAATTAGTGCGCTTTTAGGTCAATCGTTTGGCAGTATTAGATAATGGAAAAAATTTGGTGGTATTATTATTATTAGATAAAATAAAGACTATATCATCTTCACATAATGTTAGTGGAATTTTATCTTGAAGATTGTTTATCCACATAAAGTTGTGGCTGTTATGCTTGGAAGTGAAAAAGGAAGTAAGTAATGAGAGTGACCTTGACCTTACTAGTCAAGTAAAGGCAAATTAAAGATCAAAACAACAAGTTGATGGTAAAACTTACAACAAAGATAGAATTAAGAAAATATATTTCTCAAAAGGGAAATTGTTTTAATGATCATAATTAACGGAATTGTTAGTTGAATAAAATTAATTTGTCTCTCAATTTCTAGTATCTTTTTAATTCTATGCACTAATTAGTCTCTTGCCAAAACCTCTAGTCCAGTCTAGGGCGACATTTCTCTCCACCTAAGCGTAAAGACAATTGTTATAAGTTTTTTTCTTCGTTCATTTTTACTTATTTATTTGAGTACTATGTTTAAAAAATAAATTATTTTTACTTTAGATGCAATAGTGTATTAAGAGAAAATCTGTTTTTTTCCCTCATATTATATTCTTAGCATTAACTACTTACCCCAAGCTATTTTTACAAAATCAGTTAATTTAAGATTATTATTATTATTATTTATACTTATTGTAAATCATACGTATCCAAACAATTAGAAATTAAATAGTTACAATTATTTGGTGTTTAAATCTTTTTTAAAAAAAAAAAAAATAGTTAAATAAGTGGATTTATATATTCAAATTTAGACATTTTCGTCTCGAAAAGCCAACATAGAATGAATCGGAATATAAAAAGATACTTAGAAGCTCAATTAGCTGACTACCTGAACTGTCACCAGGTTGGTGAGAGTTTCATTCACGCCTTGTAATCTCTGCCCCATTTTTCCTTCCCATAACCCATTAAAGAAAAAAATAGAGTGTTAATTGAACCTTCATGTCTGTCTCTCCATAGAGACAAATGTAGGGGATGTAGTTAGGTACGTAGCATATAGTTGTTGTAGCAACAGTTTTGTCTTCTTAATTGCCTCGTGCTCCTTATTCTTTGTGAAATATTCAACAATTTGGTTGGTGCCAAACTAATGTCTTCATTTGGAAGAAATTTTAATTTTTTTGGGGGTCCAGAAAAATGGTAAGCATCTATATTGTCTTGAATTAGGTAATTTCTGCACCTAATTTATAGAAACAACGTTCAAATATAAATGAATGAACAAAAAAAAAAAGTTTTTTTTCCTTTTCCAATTTTGTGCTGGTCAATGATAAAAAATAGTTAGTGAAAGGTCTGTCTCTAAAATTATAGTAACATAGCTTCTCCTTTTTCAGAACTAGAAAATATCCGTTTGGATTTTCTTTATTCATATTAATAGTAATGTCACTTTGTGACTTATATAGGTTGTATTTATCACAAGAAATTTCCCATTAGGATCCTGAATATGTTAGACGTGTCTTGTTCAAAATTCACTTAATCCAAGCTCGAACTAGAAATGGATAAATGTCCATGAGATTATCGTTAAGTACAAGTTATAATCTAGTATTAAGTGAAAATTGTATGACGAGTATAGAAGTGAATTATGAAAGGAAAAAAGAATTAAAAAGTAAAGAGGACTAAATTGGCAGAATCTCTCTCTATATATACTAGAGGTGCATAGTCTAAATCAGCACGGGCCAACACTATAAATATTTTTTAGCACTAAAATTTAATATTGATGAGATATAAACATAAATGTACACTAATTATTAATTCTAACATATAAATGATTTATAATAATTAATTAAGAATAATATAATAAAAAAATATTATTAATTCTAATATATAAATGACTTATAATAAATAATTAAGGATAATATAGTAAATCATGGAGCAATTAGGGGTAATATAGACAGACATGTCATCTATTTTTTAATTAAATATTATTAATTTTTTAATAAATAAATGACTTATAATAATTAATTAGGGATGATATAGTAAAATCACGGTTAAAACAGCTGAAACAAATGTCATAAATATCTATTTTTTAATTAAAGATTATTAATTCTAATATATAAATGACTTATAATAATTAATTAGGGGTAATATAATAAAAATATATTATTAATTCTAATATATCAATGACTTATAATAATTAATAAGCGGTAATATAGTAAATCATGGAGCAGTTAGGGGTAAAATAATAAATGACGAAGCAGTGGTCGAAACCAAATAACTTATAATAATTAATTAGGGGTAATGTAGTAAAAAAATATTATTAATTCTAATGTATAAGTGATTTATAATAATTAATTAATGATAATATAGTAAATTATGGAGCATTTAGAGGTAATATAGGTAGACATATTATCTATTTTTAATTAAATATTATTAATTCTAATGTATAAATTACTTATAATAATTAATTAGGGGTAATATAGTAAAGCATGGAGCAATTAGGGGTAATATAGTAATTGATATGGGTATTATAGTAATCTATTTTTAATTAAATATTATTAATTTTTTAATACATAAATGACTTATAATAATTAATTAGGGATGATATAGTAAAATCACGGTTAAAGAAGCTGAAACAAACGTTATAAATATCCAATTTTTCAATTAAATATTATTAATTCTAATATATAAATGACTTATAATAATTAATTGGGGGTAACATAATAAAAAAATATTATTAATTCTAATATATAAATGACTTGTAATAATTAATTAGGGATAATATAGTAAATGAAGAGGTTGTTGACTTATAATAATTAATTAGGGATAATATAATAAAAAAATATTATTAATTCTAATATATAAATGACTTATAGTAATTAATTATGAATAATATAGTAAACTACGGAGCAATTAGGGGTAATATAGTAAATGATAAGGGTTAATATAGTAATCTATTTTTTGAATTAAATATTATTAATTTTTTAATACATAAATGACTTATAATAATTAATTAGGGATGATATAGTAAAATCACGATTAAAGCAGTTGAAACAAACGCTATAAATATCTATTTTTTAATTAAATATTATAAATTCTAATACATAAATGACTTATAATAATTAATTAAGAGTAATATAATAAAAAAATATTATTAATTCTAATATATAAATGAATTGTAATAATGAACTAGGGATAATATAGTAAATTATGGAGCAATTAGGATGTAATATAGTAAATGATTGGGGTTAGTATAGTAAATGAAGAGGCGGTCGAAACCACCTCACTAGAGGTGCATGGCCCGTGTCAGCACGGGCCCACTACTATAGACATCTTTTAGCACTAATATTTGATATCGATGAAATGCAAACATAAATGTACATTGATTTAAAACGATAACTTTTTAAATAATAACTATTTGACGGTACTCGCTAATAAGTGAAGTTTTATAAGATAGTTTTTTTCTAAATGATAAGAAAGTATGATGTGTCGTGTAGTCGAGTTATTTTAATTATTTGATGATAAGATTGAGACCTGTTACAAAATATAGAAAAGATGTAGAACTAATATTCATGGGATTATTTCATACAAAAACTGGAACAAAATATACTTCAATTAACAATAAAGGGTTGGATCATCTTCTCAAAGATGAGCATGGTTGAAGCAGCTGCAACAAATATGTCATAAACGCATATTTTTCTTGATTTAATTAAATACTATTAATTTTCTAATACATAAATTACTTATAATAATTAATTAGGGGTGATACAGTGAAATCACGGTGCAGCTCTTGAAGTAGACATGTCGAAATCAATATTTTAATTAAATATTATAAATATTTTAATACATAAATGACTAATAAAAAATATTATTAATTATAATATATAAATGACTTATAATAATTAATTAGGGGTAATATAGTAAATCATGGAGCAATTAGAGGTAATATAATAAAATGACTTATAATAATTAATTAGGAGTAATATAGTAAACCACAGAGCAATTAGGGGTAATATAGTAATTGATGAAGCGCTGGTCGAAACCATAGGCAGACATGTCATCTATGTTTTTAATTAAATATTATTAATTTTTTAATACATAAATGACTTATAATAATTAACTAGGGATGATATAGTAAAATCACGATTAAAGCAGCTGAAACAAACATCATAAATATCTATTTTTTTAATTAAATATTATTAATTATAATATATAAATGACTTATAATAATTAATTAAGGGTAATATAGTAAATCACGGAGCAATCATAGATAATATAGTAAATGACGAAGAAACTGGTTTTTTAATTAAATAATATTAATTTTTGATACATAAATGACTTATAATAATTAATTAGGAATGATATAGTAAAATCACGGTTAAAGCAGCTGAAACAAACGTCATAAATATCTATTTTTTAATTTAATATTATTAATTATAATATATAAATGACTTCTAATAATATATAAATGACTTATAATAGTTAATTAGGGGAAATATAATAAATCACTGAACAATTAGGGTTAGTAAAAGCAGACATATAATCTGTTTTTTAATTAAATATTATTAATTTTTTAATACATAAATGACTCATAATAATTAATTATGGATGATATAGTAAAATCACGGTTAAAGCAATTGAAACAAACGTTATAAATATCTATTTTTTTAATTAAATATTATTAATTTTAATATATAAATGATTTATAATAATTAATTAAAAATAATATAATAAAAAATATTATTAATTTTAATATATAAATAATTTATATTAATTAATTAAAAATAATATAATAAATTACGAAGTAATTAAAAATAAAATGATAAATAATAAAAAGCTAGACAAAACCAGTTCTTCTATAATATAGATAGAAAAGAAATACAGTGACCTGACATTTGATATGTTCACAAAAATCATATGAATTGAAGGCGCGTGGTTGCATGTTTCCTTTTTTAAATTAAGGGGCCAAGCCATTACATGTGAATTTATTATTATGTTGTGCAATTTCGGAATTTCTTCTCATGCTTCTTCATGCCATATAAGCATTTTACAAACAACCCACCCCCCATCTCCCTGAGAGGTTATTTCTTTTTATCGTTAAGTGACTTTCCACTCCTGCATTATATTTTCTAGTATTAAAAATTAGTAATAATATTCAAAATTGAAGTGTTGATTGAACTAATAGGTGATATGATAATGATTTGGATTTTTGCAAGGAATGATAATTTGAGATACTTACATAATTACCCACAAATACTAAACTATTCAAGTGCTTATTGTAATTATCTAATTGTTGAGATTCAATACGAGACCAATACTGTAGGTGAGATTGAATAGTTCGATTCTTTTTCCTTTTTTTCATTATTTTTCAAGTACATAAGAAAGACCAGACATATTGCCACTAAAATTATAACCCTTTAATTGGATGTTAGTAGAGAAAATTGGGATGGTTTTCTGTTTGACCTTGTGAGTAATATCTACAAATATATAAGGCGCTTTTCGTTCCTCAGCTCCGTTTTACTTGCCTTTATATTAAAAATAGATGTTTCAAATTAGTTATACAATTCATAAGATCAAAAGAATTACTCCTCTATTATATATATTTTTTTTTCTCTTTCTATCTTTAGTATTATATAGCAACATAAAATACTAACGGGTCGTTTGGTTGGGAAAGAATTATCATCAGATAATTAATTTTGAAATTAGTTATTCCACCATATATATGAGATAACGTATCTCATCAGTATGATTCAAAATGGTGGGATAAATAGTTCCGGTACTAACTAATACCTCACACCAAACATAAAATAAAATAATTTTTTATTTTATTTCAAGGCTATTTATCCCTTATACCTCACACCAAACGACCCCTAATAGTGAAACTTAAAGCTTCAAAACATTATTAATAAAATTAATTTAATAAATATGTTTCTAATTAAAATTTTATTAAGGAATACGCTATCAATAACTGCTAAATAAAATAAAAAGGAGAAAGTATTCTTTCCTTGGTTTTTTCATTGGTTTTGGGGGCGGGGGGGAGGGGGCATAGTGGGGTGTGGGGGTGCACATTAGAAAAGTGAGGGAAAAGGTGTTATTAATATGGCCTTTGAGTCTTTGTGGAAGAGATTTTGGTGGGTACAAAGATTTACTATTCCCTTAGTCTCATTTTATTCTTCCTAAAATTTTTAATTTAATCTCTCATTTTACTTATTATTTTTTATTAATCAAGATAAAATAATTTTTTTTCCTTTTTTATATTTTTAATCCAAATTAAAATGTAAACATAATTTAATAGGAATACTGTGACAAAGTAATCATATTATTAATTATTATTTTTAATCAATATAATTGAGACGAGTAAAATGGGACGGAGTAGGTATTTGATTGTTTTTTTTTCCTTTGCAATTATTAGATCTAGCACCTTTGGTATTGTTTTCTTCTTACATTCAAACAATTTTTTTTTTTTTTTTTTGTATTTAATACCTTTTTTGATTCCCTTTATTGGTAAATTTTAATTTTAGTTTTTGTTGTATCCACACCTTTGCTTCAGTTACTTGAAAGATACACTTTTGATCCTTTTGCTAATAAATACATTTATTCAAAATTATTAATTATTTCAAATAATTTTTTTTTTATCTCTTCTTGATTAATGAAAAAAATAAAATAAAATAAAAAATCAAATTAGAAGATTTGAAACAGGTAATTTGGAACGGAGGGAGTATTTAATATTGATAACATTTTCATGATGCGTGCCTCAAATAGTTTTTTACTAAAATTTATTACTGTACTTATTAACCGGAAGAAGTGAGAATTAACTCTCAGTTGTGAGGCAAATAAATAAGAATTCACATATATTTTCACATATATATATATATATATATATATATATATATATATATATATCCAGTTGTTTTTGTACATGTGGAGCAGTAGCAGCTACACAACCAAATATTGTTATTGAACTTTTTTTAATAATGGTGACATCCGAATTAAGTAGTACTTATCACCACTCACCTTTCAAAGTTCAAACAGAAACATGCACTAAATTGATTCTGTTTATCGACCAGTAATCTATCTTTAAGTCCTAAATGCAGCCTTAGTTTTTAATCTAAACAGTTTTCCTCATTAATTACTTTATAATAACCGTCCATCACTCTACGTAGCAACATATTTTAAGCCACATATATTACGTTCAAAACAATTGAAGATTTTATAAAGTCTGACATACTGCTTCCATTTTAAATTAAACTAAGTAAGTAGCTGTTATAAATGTACCATTATATAGTGAATGTCTACTTTATCATATATATAGTGAATACCTACTTTATAATATATTGTGTATGTCTATTTATGGGAAAGTTACAAATTCTAAGATTATTTTTTTCATTTATCTCTCAAGAGAGAAATAAGAATTACTCTCTCTATTCTCTTTACTCTTCTTCTTTATTCTTTATTAGTTTATAACAGTATGCTTTTCTTTAATATTAATATCTATGTTTGTTCCATATTCTCTTTCCAGACTCCAACCATGGTGTCTTGTCCGTGAATACAGGTATATTTGGACAGGTTTATTTATTACTCTCTCCGTTTCGAAATAAGTGAATTGTTGAGGTATTTATTGGTGTTTTAAAATAAGTGAATCGTTGAATCTTTTTTCAAATTTACCCTTATGATTTGACAATCAATTAATTTTTGAAAAGGATTACAAGGTCAACTTTTTCATTTTTGGGGGTAAAAATGAAAAGTTGTGTTAAATTTACGTCTTTAATGTTTTTTCCTTAATATATGTGCTAAAATTCAACAATTCATTTATTATGAAACGGAAGGAGTATTTATTAGTACTAATAAATTGTTGGATTGCATAAGGAAAGTTGCACGTTCAAAGGAACAGTTAAATCTCGAATTTATTTCAATTTGAATAATAGAAATAGCTAAATATTAGCCGAATCTTGATATTTTGATAAATAAAGAATTTTTATTTACAAATGAAATATAAATCTCAGTAATTTTATACAGTATTAGCACAGTGTACAATTTACAGTAGTCAATATTTGATTGCTTTCATTTTTTTTTATTTTAAATAACCATGTGATACGGTCAAAAGGGGGCAAAGTATGTTGCCAGCAGACTCCTAGGGTTAGGGAAAGATTGTTAATACTAGTGTACTAGGCTCTATCTAAAAATAAAATAATTATTAGTACTACTATAGTAAAGTTGCATATGGGAAAAAACAAGGGTCTTGCAGGGCAGGTGTCTAACATTAGGTAGCTGTTTTTTTGCTTGGTTCAACTGGTCCCCATTTTTTAATTTTTTTTTAAACCACCCGATGTTAGATTTTCGTTTTTTAGGAGTCTGATTATATCTGAATTCGCTCCGCATCGGATCCCATTTGGGGGGAGAGCTCCCAACGGAGTGTTTGTCCATACCCAGGGTCGAACACTCGACCTCTGGGTAGGTTGGGGCAGCCCCTTTTTGCTGCTCCACCATTGTTGTTGGTGTCCCCATTTTATTTAACTGGTTCCAACAACAACAACAAAAAAAAACTAATTTAATTATATATAAAAACATTAATTATGATTAGGTGAGGAAAAAATATACAAATAATTATCATGTATGTATGAGTTTGGTATAAATAGTTGTTACAAACAAGTTTTACCTAATATGTGCTATACCATTACCCAAAACTTAAGTTGCTCTTGAGTCTAATTGACATGTGGATTCCATTAGAATTATTTAATTGAAGGAACCTTTCTATTTTTGTTTTGAATTTCTACTACTGATTAGTTCACTAGTTAATGCGTAATAAGGTGCTTGTCTGTAGGTATAGTTGGGGTAGTTTTTATTTGTTGGAAATGTGATTTGGTTATATACGTTTTGTTCATAAAGTTGGTAACACGTCTACAAGAAAATCACATTATTTGAAGGTGGTTTGGTTTAGATCATATGTGTACACGTTTATTGATTAGGCTGACCATAGAATCTGCTTAAATTGGAAGAAATATTCTATGGTGACGGGGAATTAGAAAATTTTGAGCAATGTCAAGAAAGGGAGTCGTAATGGCTAACGATGATCGTGACTCGGTAAAGAAAATTCGTGTCAGAGAGAGCTTTTTCAAATCGGATTAAGACGGAATAGACTGCGGAACCAACAAATTCAGTTGAATAGGACAACGAGTCTAAGGGAAACATCAAGCTTGAAAAAAAGAATGGATGGGATATAGGCCTGATAATGAAGGCATACTTCTTGCATATTGGATATGAGACTGAATGACAATCACTTTAAATTTCTTTTCTTAAAGAGAATTAGTTTGCGCCCACACATTGGGCTTCTTCTTATATTACAAAGAGCATTTTTATGTATAAATAACATAAATACCAATTACACTCTCTCCCACTTTTTTAATTACTTTACTCTCTCTCCCTATTAATATACATAACATAGCCGACATAGACATAACATTCTGTGTATATGTTGGGATTTTGTTAATATGTTTAGGGAGTTGAGGTTTTTTGTAATATTGAAAACATAAGTTGTGTATTTGTGTAATTTTTAGCATTTTTATTCGGAACTGAATACATAGCAGGGCCCGATGATGAGATAGTCCAGCAACAATTCTCCATATTAGAAAAGTAAGCCTTTCTCTAATCTAATTTCTGATTAGGAAATGAGTCTTAAAATGGTTTAAAGGAAGGAAAAAATACATCACAACACTAATTATTTTATTATATTTACATAAAATCTCATATTATTTATTTAATTACATCTCATCTCTTATTTTAAGTAATTTATTCGAAGGCACTATGCATCCAAAGAAATTAAGTAATGTATTTGAGACAGTATATATCATGAGTAAAATGCAATGTATTCGAGATTTCAATTTTTTTGAAATTTTTAATAATATTGGAAAGAGTTGAGATAGGAAACAATTAGATCCAAAAATACTGAGATTTATATTTTCTTAATACTAAAACAAAATACTTAATTTTTTTTTTTTTTTTTTGCATAAGATTAGTTTAAGGGCCCGTTTGACTATGTGAGATGAAATCATTTGAGGTAAAGTTAGTTTTATTTGAACATACAGTTTGAACTTTTTTAGTTGCATGTTTTCCCATAAACATAAAAAACTACATAAGTTAGAAAAGACTGTCAAGAGTGTCCCACTTCTTTATACAATCTTTACCAAATAAACAAAATTTCATAACTAAAGCATAATAAATTATCACAAGCTATTCTAATAAAAATACAACATTTATTAGTTGAACTTATTTCAATAAAAAATAAATCTTAACATTAGTTGTAGTATGCTACTCTTTTAATATAATCCTCCACATAGTAAAGACAATCTCCTCATTTTGAGCATACAAATCTCGATCAGATGATTGAGAAGACGAACAAACCTTGTTACTTTGAAATAAATGGTTAGTAGATAGAAAATGAGGAATTTTTTTTTTACGAAATATGAACTTGTGGTTCAGTTTTGTATTTGAAAAATTTCAAATGATGACATAAAATTCTCAAGTCAAACTTGTTGAATAATTTGGAATTTCATATCAGGATTTGAAATTAAGAGATGAAATTGCATGTTCAACTGGTGATTTCATTTCTTGATTTTAAATTACAAAGATAAAATAACGTGTCCAAACGCCTAGTAAAACCGCAGCATAGTAATTGCTAAACTTGCGAAAGTTGTTGTCTCATTTTTAAGACCAACACTTGCAAAGGCTCCATCACATCCGTTTTTAACCTTTAGCTGGCAGGCTAATAATGTTGAGAGAGATCACATCAATTTGGAAAGTTACACATTCAAGGGAAACAAATTTGAAGCCTAGATTATCCACAAGTTCATTAGTATTATATTACACACCCTAGTGCAAAATGCCTACACAAAATTGGAAAGATGATAAAGAGAAAAATTCTATACCCCCCAAAAGATAATTAAGAAAAAGGAAAGAGGATTAGATTAAGTAACAAAGGACTATGGAATCTGCAAATCACTTTTGCCGAGCCCTTTTCCTCTCTTTGGTTACAGGCTTAACTCGATGGTCCTTTTTAACCTTAATATTATGTTGTGAGGGTTCCTTAGCTTGTACTTTAGGTTGTGGATTGACAGTCTCGATAGTCGATCCACACTTGATCTTTCCAGGCCTCTTGAAGCCCTTCTTAGCTGATAAGAAAGATTGCAATGGTACCTTAGAATCAGCATCAACTGCTTTATGATTCTGTTTTCCAAGTGTTCCGCCAATGATGTCTTTCACATTGTTGCCATACTTGGCTTGAAGTTTGTCCTTAGAAGGACGAGGGCGAACACTTCGTGGCTTCCCAGGTGGATTACCGATTGTTGGCCATGGAAGGAGGGATGATGTAGCTTTGTAGTAAGAGTCTTTGTAATGTTCGCGATATACTTTAGTGACAATGTCTCTTAAGGCCATTGCTGATTTGTATTCTCTTGTCCTCTTTGAGTAAAATACCATGGCATTGTTGGCTAGTAAAAGGAAATCCCTGAAGAGTTCACCTGGTGTTTTGATGGACCAGTTGGCTAGTCTTGATCTTGCTGTTTCTATATCCATATGACGCCTTATAATTTTCTTGTATCTTGCTCTCTTCTGACTATCAAGACGATGCCTGAAGACCATAGCAGCTTCGTGCTGTGTAATAGAATTGAAAATCCTCATCAAGTCATCGTTCCTAAACCTAGATAAACATCCTCTATGATTGCTTACGGCAGAATGCCTAATACTCTGATCACAACTGGTTAGTATTTCTTTACAGTGAGAAGTGGAGGCGAGACTCGTTGAACATACATTGTCACTGTCCTCAATGCTCCCTTCTTTGGCATCCCAAACAGAGTCTTTTCTTCTCCTCTTACCTCTTCTCTTCCTCACAGCCCCTCCATTTCCATTGGCAGCCTCTGTAACCTTGCTTGTACTTGGAGCTTTGTCCTGTTCCCAAGACTCCAAAGGTTCTAGCTTTACAACTGTCTCTGTAGCTGAGGGTATGGCGGGAACCTGAGACTCAGGAGACTGGTTTGTTCTAATATCGAGCGTGAAGCTGCCAGCAGACAAACCGTCCTTTGCTTCTTCTTTCACAGAAAACTCAATATCTTCTGATTTTGTCAGAGGAGCAGGAGATTCAGTGTGACTCAAACCGTAGTCTAGCTGACCGGATCGCTCTCTCTCAGCTTTTAGGCTTTCAATCTTCAACTGAAGAGACCTGACAATGAGCATCGAGATAAAATATGTGAATCCAAGAGTTAATTAAGGAAACGAGCAACTTGAGACAGTAGTAATGGTAACATGTAAATAACCACTTAAAAGATGGAACAGGAATTTAGGTCATTTAGATGCAGGAAAAAAAATGACGAAACATCAGATTCATTGATGACACCTAATTTTATGACAAACATCATAAGACAACATGACTGCTTTTCCAAATACTTTTTCTTTTTCCAACTTCACTTTCCCTATTTAATGTGTGTGTGTTTTGGGGGCGGGGGGGAAGGGGGGTAAGGTGTATGAGATGAAATTGGTATATAAATATCCGTGATCACAAATGTTTTTTTGAGATCTCTCCACAGAAATGCGTTCAGTATGTGAAGGACTTCAAAATTGCCAAGATTTATTAACAGGTGTTTGCTTATCAACTTAGAAAAGTAAGCAGCATATTTACTAACCCAATGGAGCTCTCAGATCTCACCAATTCCCGCTTCAGTTCTTCAACTCGTCGCTTTCGTAACTCTTCAAACCAAGCACTGACCAAAAGAAGTTTATAGAAGTAGGGCGCTGGTTAAGCCTTTGGCGTATAAAAAAAAGAAAAAATTAAATGAAGCCAACTCTCATGGCATGTTACAGGTGGTGGACTAAGCTATTAGCACATTTACAAGATAAAATAACTCGGTACACACTGACTACATAAGATGGATATAAAACTCCATATATGCGAACTGCCATGATACTAACTCACAAATAAACTAAACAAGCTCATGATATCAAAGAACTTGACTCACGTGCATCCAGAGTAGCGCTTACGTAACTCCTCATACCTGGCTTTGCAGGCCTGCAATTGAAGTTGTTCGTCGATGACTCAAATTAGGATGTTGTAGAGTATGGTAAACATATGACAAACTTAGAAATGGAAAACACAAAGTCAAGAGAAGGCATTGAAGTTATTCTGTTAAAGTTTTATGCATTGGCTAGTCATAGGTCCGCAGAGCACTACAATCATGAAAGAAATTAGTACACCTCATGGTTTCTTATCTCTGGTAAGTGCATTTACATAGCAAGACATTTTCATGCTAAACTCTAGTGATAGAAACTGCTCAAAAGTACCAACGCACGACATATCTCATTTAGCAACTAGTAGTAAACAAAGGCCAACAGATGAGAAAACTATGGCTGAGAACCAATGATTTATGAGGCCTATGGTTTTCAATATCAAATAATTTAAGAACATAAATGCTACAATCAACTTTGTTGCATTAGAGAAAATCCTGCAATGGTTATTTTTGTCCATTTCTATCATTAGAAATAAACATTAAAAGTGAGTAAGCATTACAAGCTACGATTCAGAGTTATGCAATCAGCTTTACTCATATTAAAAATTCAATGTTACAACTACATTATTCAACAAAGAATTTTGCCAAGAGGGTCAAAGAGCTTTTCGTGTCTCAATAAATCACACCTCTTGCAGAAGAATTCTACTCTAAGATCAACTGATCGAGAGGAAAGGCAATAACTTTGCAGAGAGCGGGGGGATTCTTTAAATATATCCTTCAAAAATTCTGTATTTTCGAAAGATTCGACACGGGTACAACAACATTTGCGGAGATTCGGAGCAACATAGCTATAAAGCTTGCAACTTTTAATCAGATATAAAAAAAACTTGATCATCCAGATAAATCTTGGTAGTGGGAAACTAAAATATAAAAGAAATGAAGAAACACTGACATATGAAGTGCGTTAAACCACTAGCAAAAAAGATCCTGTTTTTCCATTAGGGTCACTGCTCTATATGGCAGCCACATGTTCAAACATTAATAAGGACAATAGTTTGGGTAGGGACCAACACCATTATGACAAGAAAAAAGCTTCAGATACCTTGACAGTCTACCAACCAAACTCCTCCTGCCACACAATTACTATAATATTGTAATTCTATCTACTCAATTTTAGTACTAGGACAGATAGTGACACAACCAATAATTCACTACTTATCCAAGAATTTTTTTTTTTTTTATAATCCATCTGTTCCTATTTATGTGACCCTCGTTTATTTTTGTTTAATCCCAAAAGAATGATATCTTTTTATATAATTAGGGACAATTTCACTTCAAACTTCAATTTTATCATTATTGAGCTGAATTAAAGCCACAAAAATTTCTATGGCTTATTATAGACAGACACCTTTACATAAATTAGGATGGAGAGAGCGTCAAAAGTTGTTAACTTATGTTATTCGGACTCTCCAAAATACTTTGGTTGAATCTTTCAAAATATTAAGCACGCATTTAAAGGACATTTTAAAGAAGTTCTGTCACAAATGAAAAAACTTACTCACGCCCGGTGCAGACAAGAAACCGAGGTTATAAACTAAGGTAGGAATAGAGTGCTATAGTTATGCCATGAACTTCATACTCCCTCTGTTTGAATTTATTTGTCGGGTGAAGAAGTGTAAAACATACCAAAATGACCCTTTAATAACACGCCACATGAAAAGTTGGAACGGATAATACGTACAAACAAATTGAAACAAGAGTATAATCAAAGAATATGTATTCAGTTGCTCCTTTCTTGCAAGTTTAGTGGGAGTAAGTATCCTAATACCTAAGACCCACATATTTAAATTTATAATCGATCGCTTACCATAGATTTTGGATTAAATTTTAAAACTTGAGCCAATTTTTAACTCCCAAAATTTCAATTTTAAAAACCACAACTTTAAAAATTCAGAGTTTCGAACTTCTAAATCTATTGCAAGGTGGGAGCTAAATTTGGCTATGGACCAATGCATAATTGAAAATAATAAAGGTTGTTGAAAGTTACAATATTAATTATCCTACGATATGGGCCCCACAAAATCAGGCTGATAAGGAGACCAAACCACATTTACAAATTAATCAATAAATAAAATAAACTATACGACAAAACAACAATAATTCTTCCATAACGAAAGATTAAATAAAAAAAAAAAAAAGCGAAGATTACGAACAGACCCAAATAAACAAAAAAGGCGTGTTGTCCCTATCATAAAAACATAGTGGCATATAATCGAAAATAAGTGTAAACCTCAGGGGTAAAGTCGTGAGGATAAATAGTCCGTGCACGGAGCTCCGATGCGACGACGTTCCAATCCCTCGTCCCATGCCGCCGAACAGCACTACCAAGTATTAGCTCTTCCCATGTACCCCAATTCACCTTCCTGGGTCCCACCCTGGTCTTTTCCTCCTCCATCATAACCGTCAATCAATCTAGACCCTCCACGTGGACGGCTCTGTCTAAAAATGTTTTCGGTTTTGTCTTCTGTAACGGCGCATCCGGCGCACGTTAGCAACCACCACCACGATAACGAAGCATCTCCGGGGAATTTTGGTTTTCTGAATGTAAAAATGTAAACGGAAAGTTGAATATTTTGGAAAATTCTGTTTCTTTTTTTTTTTGAATTGCTTTGTTTGTGTTGAGAATTTTGATGAAAAAGCGAGAGAAAAGGGGTTGACGGAATAGAGAGAAATGTGAAAATTGAAAGGGAAAAAAAGGAGGGAAATAATTGATGAATTTATGGTTAATGATAAGAGAAAAACATGGAGAAAACAATGGAAAATTGTTTATGTAATTTACGAATTTTCTCGAGAATTTTGGATTACCTGAAAATATCTCTCAGGCGGACGAACGGAGGAATAGTAAAAGTACTTTTCTTAATTTTATTATTTTTCGGGTGTCAAAAGTGTTATTTTTAATACAGTAATATATAAAATGACCCATGAGGCCATAAAGTTTAGATGGACTTGTATTTATACGCATGCAACATTAATTCGACTGATTATGATTAAAAAATAATGGTTGATGACGTTTAAAATTGTTAGAAAATTTTATTTAGATATTTGAATTATGATTTATTATAATTATGCATGTGAATAAATGATAAAATGTTCATATTAATATATATTTATTTTAGTTATATACATCAGGATTATCTGGAATCGATTTGAGATTTTTTGATTTCTTGACTTTTTAAGTGTTTAACTTATTTCTTTATTGAATTTAAGTGTTTAACTTATTTCTGTAATGAGTGTTTGCGTATATGCACAAATTTTTTAATTAAAATGTAATTTTAAAATATCTAATAAAAATACTTTATTATATATTTATGTCCTAAATCAGAACATATTATCAGTTGAGTGTCTATGAAATTCGGTAAGAAGGTTGTCCATATGTTTACCTTAATTAATAGCATTTTTTAGATTACAATATCATACTCCCTCCGTCTCAGTTCATTAATTGGACACGAATTTTAAGAAATAAGAAATGATATAATTTTATCAAATTGTCCTTTATTAAAAAATATATATATATATATATATATATATATATATGACTACTATTTTTAATTACGTGGGCCTTTATAAATAAAATCAATGAGGGTAAAAGTGAAATTGCATCTTTACATAGTTATCAAATAAGGAAAGATGATATTCTTTTTTAAACGGATTAAAAAGGAAATGCCGACACATATAAAATAAGATGAAGGGAGTACTATTTACTCGTTACTGTAGGTTAATTTAATATGACAAGTTAAATAATTTATAGCGTCATTATATTAAACTTAGAACCTTCTACATGCTTGAAGAGAGAGATAATAATAATAATCCTATATAAACAATGATAGGGGGCAACCAATTCCCAGGGAGGAAAAAAGG
The DNA here is from genome assembly GCF_002878395.1 of Capsicum annuum. NCBI lineage: Eukaryota > Viridiplantae > Streptophyta > Magnoliopsida > Solanales > Solanaceae > Capsicum > Capsicum annuum. Next base: position 130,292,499 of record NC_061112.1, on the reverse strand, counting down.
AAAACAACATATAACCAACCAACCTAGGTATATAATGTATGAGTGTGATACTTTGGACTAAGGTAATTTTAGGGTCAATATTAAAATGCCTTTCAGATATAGTAGTGTGTCAACCAATGCTACAGTTTCCTTCTATTTTAGCGTACTAGTAACCGATTGAGACATATTTTTGTTGCTTTATGTGATTTTAAATAAGTTGTACAGTAACTTTAAAAACTTAAAATGATCGATTTTTATTCCTTTCTACACTCTTTAACTTCAAGTAATTCCAGAATAAAAGAGGAAAAGAAAGGGAATTGCGTGTATTGTTTAACCAATGAAATTGGACAAATCAGATGTCCAAAGGAAAAAAAGGAACCTACATTAGGGGTGTGTTCCGTATTGGTACCGAGGGAAATGCTTTCATGAAAAATACTTACTTTTTTAGATAAATAAACTAAATATTTTATTTGTGCTTTTGTGTTCGGTACATAAGCAAGCAGAATATCTTATCCCATAAAAATTTGTATAATAATCTAAATAAATACTATGAAAGATAATAGTTGGAGGATCAGGATGAAGATGAAATGTGTTGGACGGAGAGGATAGACTCAATGCGGAATTTGTTTTTCCTACTTTCACTAGGGAAGTCATTTTCTTATTTGTAAGAAACTTTTTATCCTAGAGAAAATAATTTTCGAAATTTTGATTAACCAAACAAGAAAAAATTGGAGAAAATATTATCCTACCTACCAAAAAACACACCCTGAAGTGTATAGATTAAGACCAACTTAGGGTTGTAGCCAACCTCTAAATCTGGGCGTCATTGTGATAAAAAAGTTTAACGTCATTTCTACCTTCGTTATAACCTTTATATAGGAGCATCATTCATATTAGGTGTTCAAAATTGCACCAGTTGATCACTGAACCAACTTTTGATAGCAAGAGGGGGTATGTATGAATATCTGTTTCATTGATCAAATGATGTACACATCCATCCAGCTTTTACTATTACAGATACATGTACACAACTTACATATGGATACATACAGCCAGGAACTTTAAATATGTTCAAGCCGCGTATCTGAATGAAGACAGCACCAAAAGGGAATATTATGTCGATAATTTTTACCTTTGCCTCCCAAACCAGTTGCAGTGGCGGAGGACAGACATTGTGTTTCCGTCTTGCCAGTTTTCTGCTATTACAAGGTTGTTGAAAATGGTAGCAAGCATGGAAACCCGAGGGCAAAATTGTGGGTGTCCAAAAAGAGCCCATCAGTTCAGAATATAGTATATTAGCTAACTTCCATTCTGTTGTCTCGCTTTGCCAATAGGAAAAGCACATATGATAGCCTGGACTATGATTCTTGAAGTAGAAGATTTAATTGTAATGCACATTTTGCCAACTGACCCCCTCTCCTACAATAGAATGTAGGCGAAATTGAGATAACCAGCAAAATCAAGACATAAGGAGTTCGAATTTTAGCTGCATTAGATATTTTAACAAAGAAGGTAAAGATATCAAAGGGAAGTTTAATCGACAAGAAGTTGCATCATCTACAATAAAAAATTCGATTTCAATACCGAACTATTGATCAAATACCAAGCCTTAAACCCCTACCCACAAACCAAACATATTCAGACCCCATTAATCATGAAGCATCAGGACAATTTGATTTACGGGTCAATGAGGTACCATGATGGAAGCAAACATATTTCAATGTACATAACTGAAGATTCATCACAATGATATCCACCACTCGTTGATCATAAAAATTGTCCAATGAAAGTTAAAACCAAAAGATCTTCATTTGCTTACTAGGTTTGAAATTTGTTGTGCATCACTGATTATGAAGCATGCTTACAACACCTTAATCGATGTCTCAAACACAGTGAGGCACTAATTACCATTTTTCTGACTTTGAAGCATAAAATCATGACAATAATCATAATAAAGGGAAGAAAAAAAGTGGATTCTTAATTACCTTGTAAGTACAGGAAGTGTTTTCTGTATATCTTGGAGGTAAGCAGAGCACTGCCGGCAGCACTGAACTCTGTTTTACAGTGTAGAAAATCAGAGACGGTGTTTTGAATTTACCATCATCCAAGCAGAAACGACAAGTGAGCTGACTAACCACATGAGCAAAATTACCTTTCTTCCGCATGAAGATCAACCCCTACAGATGGACGTGCTGAAACAGCTGAGCGAATTACTGGTCCAAATACTGCTATAAGTTTCAACAACAGATCCAGGGAAACGTTTGCATGCCTGTAGAGAAAAAAGACAGAAGGAATGAACATTTGAAGAAATTTAAAAATTTAACAGAGAAATCAGGCAAAAACAATTAACAGTAGAATTCGATGAGATAAAATAAGTGTGCAACGCAACCCCCATATCCACACAAACAAAACCATAAATTGTTTAGAGCTACTAAACCATATCCACACAAACAAAACCATAAATTGTTTAGAGCTACTAAACCATCTGAGGTAGTCACTTTTATCTTCTAAGCTTCAATTGAACCAAGTAAAATTCACCACCGTTAAAAACTAATTTAAAGAAAACACATAAAATGTCAAGGTTTGCCAAGATATGTATATGTCACGGACTCATGGTTCACTCTTTTCTGTTCTAAACTTTCAAATTTATATATTATCATATTTGCTAAAACTCCTAGTTTGACAGGATGGAGGGGGAAAACCAATATAGTTATTTTCAAGAAATTCAAAACCACAGTCACCCTAGCTTGATTGGTCACCCCTTAGAAAATAGTATGAAGAAAGGGTGATCTCCTTTATTGATATATAACCAAAAAATGAATAGTCAACATGTATACTGCAGTAATCATTAAAGCAGCATTTCAAATCATATTTGAAGGAATATCAAACTGGAAACAAAGGCAGACGTGTCACAATTTTGAATGATCAAGACAGTGGAAGTATGAAAGTAATGTTTTCCCTATTATGACTTACAAGGCGGCAAACAAGCAATACATTACAAACAACTAAATCAGTGAGTTGTATCACTATTTACCTTTCTACCTTACTATCAAGTAAGGCCAATAGTACAGGCAGCAAGCACGAAAACAAATCCAAAGTGACAATCTCCAGTTTATCGATGAGGACACTCACAACATCAGCTTGTACCTGCAAGAGGAAATAAATATAAGAAATACTTTAGGGAATTTATCAAACATAATATATTGGAAGAGACCACTATGACAGAAGCTCCAATAAATGCTCACAGAATGATCTGGCAACTTCCTCAAGGCATTTATAGCACCCCTGATGTCATTCCGTTCCCAGAAGTGACGAACTACCTGAGAGTTTTAAAGACTGTACATGTTAGGGGCTTCAAGCATTACAGGATCACAAACAGATTTCCTACATCATAAGTATCAAACAAAAAGATCTTCCAAATTCCTACAAGAATTCCACGCCACACTGTCAACATTAGACTGGTATTTCTCCTAAAAAGTTGATTCTATCTAAGACGAAGTTAGGAATGCAAAACCAGTATCTGAGCGACACATGTAAACGGGCTCAAACTACAAGAATCATACGCTAAAGGTTACCTGCAGCTTTGTCAAACGAGATCTGAACGCACTTAGCAGCACGTCATGGCTTTGCATAAGATCTTCAAGAATAATATCATCAGTCTGAACTGGCTCACACCGTGCAATAGTCTGCTGCTCCGTATTCTGCATGTATGCAAATGACATAGAGAATTTGTGCAAATGTCTAGAAATTATTTACCAAATAAGATTGAAATATTGAAGAAAAGCCTGCAATAAAATCAATGTTACAAGTGAAGAAAGTTGCGACCCTAGCTCCACTGCCATTTCTCTATGCCAACTTACGCGATGGAAGAAAAGAAATAACGCCTGGAAGCAGAGGATAAACAGTTTTCGCTTTTTATTTTTTACTATTTATTTATGTGTTTTGTTCCCGAAAGTTTCCCATTTCACAAATAAAGGAACTTTGTCCAGGAGAGGGTGAATGTTTGAGACCAAAGGAGCTAAGATTCTCAATTTCCCACACGTTCTTGGGGAGAACGGGAAAGGATCTTATAATTAATACATAGTTTGGGCTTCAGAATAAACAATTAAAAGCATAATCAAAGAATTGATTTCTACCATGAAGAAATAGTTTTTAAAATGATAATAAAAAAACTTTGTAATGATAACTCTTTATGACGCTGTACAAAACCAGAATTCTCTACTTGCAAATAACTAGAATTTCTTATGTTCACAAAACCAGAGAACACAAAATCCTCTCAACTTGTTTTAAAAGTATAAACCACATTCCTAGTAGATAATTAGATATGGAACAACTGGTTCCTAACAAGTGCGCTTAGTTATGAGATTTTTCTAGGCTCAAATAATTTGCATAGCACAGTGGAGGACACGTATTTCAGCATTCGTGGTATTTCTTAGATAGACTATAAGGGTGTATCAGATACGACCAGGCAATCTCAACATTAACAAAAAACAACCAAAGAAGAAACAAGCAATTGTAGGTGCACAAGATCAATACCGGCAAAGGGGCTGTTTGTGGTGGCTCGGCATTAGAACCAGAAGACAACAAGCGGAATGTTTGTGCTTCCTCAGCTTTAGAACGAGAAGCTAATAAGCGTGATGTTTTAGCTTCCTCAGCTTTTGAACGTAAAGTCGACAGACGGGATGTTCTTGCTCCGGTTTTAAACCTAGAAACAGGCACTGGGGATGCTTCCACTTCCTCAGCTTTAGAACGAGAAGCTGGTAAACGGGATCTTCTTGCATAGTCGGGTTTAAGCTGTGAAGCTGGCACAGGGGATGCTTCTAATTCCCCAGCTTTAGTACGAGAAGTTGGAAAACGGGATTTTCTTACATCCTCGGATTTAACCTGTGAAGCTGGCATACGGGATGCTTCAGATTCCTCACCTTTAGAACAAGAAGCTGGTAAATGGAATTCTCCAACTTCCTCAGATTTAAACTGAGAAGCTGGCATAGGGGATGCTTCTAATTTCTCAGCATCAGAATGAGAAGCTGGTAAATGGGTTGTTCTTAGTTCCTCTGATTTAAACTTAGAAGCTGGCCTGTGGGATGCATCTAATTCCTCAACTTCACATTGAGAAGCAGGCAAAGCATATGTATTTTCTTCCTCAACTTTCGTGCGAGCTGAAGGCAAAGGGCGTGTTGCTTCCTCTGTTATAAAATGTGAAGCTGTCAAAGGGGATGTTTCGCGTTCCTCATCAATTTTTTTGGTAACGGTTTCTGGTTCCCCATCTTTACAAGAGGAAGGTGGCAAAGGGGATACTTCCGTTTCTTCAGTTTTAGAATGAGACACCGCATCCAGCTTATGGAGATCATCCATGTTTAACCCTTCTCTTTTCTCAAACCTCTCAACCAAACTGCGCGTCCTTCCTCGCACAACAGCCACTGCCATTTTAAAGAACGCATTGATTAGACGTGGTATTTACTTATACAAAAAAAAAAAAAAACGTCTAAATATTTCTTCTTTTGTTACAGCATAGTTTTATCAGACACCAACCTCCATTCACAAATCTAACTGGATGCAACTCTTTCCTGCCTTCGGAAGCCACGTTACCTGAAACGTAATGGAAATAATATTAATATTAGTTTTCATGCTTCTAACTAATGCATCTATTATGTGCAAAGAAAAGGCCAAGTACAAAACTTTAAACAATTACTGAAGAACTAAAATGTCAACAAACCAGGAAGTTAAATACCAGTAACTTACAAAGTATCAACCAAAAGCAGACAATGATAATTTAGGACAGCATGATTTTGCAAGCTATGGTTTTTCAAAAATATCGCACACCATAGCACTGATCAGGTATAAAATAAAATTAAAAATTCTTATGATACTGTGCCATAAAACCTCTGAACACTAGTCAAATACAAACTAGGAATTTTTGTAGTTTTAACTTTTTGTTTTGATCAGCAGCCCAAAATTAGCAAGGCAGAATGCAGAAAACTGTACAAAATGGAAACAAATCATAGAGAGCTCAAAAACCAATTCAAATAAAGAGCATTTTAGAACTAACGGTTCTCTTGACTATTCAGCGGTGGTTGCAATGAAGTTTTCTCAAGCTTTTCTCCACCATGCTTGACAGCTGGATCTTTTGCCTCAGAATGTTCCCTGGAATTATTATATGCCATAAGCCTGCTATCAATATCTGATTCCTTCTTAAAATCTACTGTACACGGCAAGTTGTCTGCAAATTCAGACTGAAGAACCACCGAAATCTTCTCCATATCAAAGTTGTTGCTGGATGAGTGCTTTATGTGAGACGGCTTTTGTGGTATACCACCACTTACACTGGTTGCAGAAATAGATTCCCTTCTACAAGTATCCAAGTTCTTCTCCTCTGGGATATCACGAGGTACCACACTGGGGACGACAAATGATTTACCTACTGGCAATCCATTAGTTTTTGCAGGTAAACCAATGACAGAATTAAGCTTCTGACTCAACTGTTTCTTGTTTTCCTTAGAATCTGAGGGAGGAACCACTTTTGATGGAGGAGGAGTAACTTTCTTAATAGTTACAGGATTTTCACCTGCAAAATGGAATTTTTAAGTGCATAGGAATTAGAACTGCTTTTAAATACGGACATGTAATTGATAATTGAGATGCTAAATGAAGTAGAAAGAGCATTCAATAAAAAGTTGCATGTCAACTAGTAATGAAGAACTATGATGAAATTTATCAAATCCTTTCATGGAAGAATATGTCGGTGCCAAGGTCAAATCTTCTAATTACCCAACATTGGCACGTTGGAACTACTAAATCTAAAAAGACGGAACAAGTTGGTTCACCCAGATGACCAGTTATATATAATATCATTATATCAGGTAAAGAATTACCCCAGACCATTATATTTCACCCAAAATGTATGGCTACAATTGAACACGATGCAAATACTAGAGTTTCTTAATGCCAGATTGCTAATTTTCTTTTTGGTTTCCATGGTCTGCTTTTGAGAGGAGGATGTAAAAACAACTTACTGTCCACATATATATTCTTAATTTCCTTGGAATCAATGTCAGGTGATGTGCAGCGACGATTTGAATTAGAACTTCTGTTGCTTCCAACTCTTTCTAAACGACTCTCCACGTGTTCCTGTTTCTGCTTCAAGTTATTTTGTGTCTCTGGAGTTAAACCAGCTCCATAGGGCTCAATAAGCTGGCAGAAAAGAGCACAAAAATGATGGAATAAAACAAATGGAAAAACTTGTTTTGAAACATATGGCTCAAATTTAAGACAAAAACTAAAACCATGGACAAGTTTGCCTTAAGCTTCAGTGATCAAGGTAAGTACCGAAATATCTGCAACCCAAACTCCAACATAGTTTTGGTAATAGGCACCACCTACAAGCTTCCCATCATGTACGCAGAGATCGCTTAAAGTCGACCATCCCATTTCAACGGAGTCGTGACACATCACAGGCTCCCATGAATAAACCTTCAGGTCAAAGGTGGTCAAAAAACATGAGAGTTGCTTATTTCAACAATAGAATTACAAAAATGCAGAATGCCAAGAGCTTTAACCTTCAAGCTATCATCCAGTCCACAAAACAAAGTCCTTCCATCTGGATGAAAGGTGATTGACCGCACTCCTGCAGCCTAGAAGAGCATGTCAGAACTTTCCACAAACATAATTGTATCTAAGTAGGTTAAATTTCAACAGAAAAATCTAATCAAAACAAATATACTGGAAACAACATGATAACCTGTCCTCAAATCACAGAAGAACATGCAGCAGTATCAATATTGCCCAGAAAAGAAAATTATACAAGCGAGAGAAATTAATTTACATTGCCATTTATTCTTGGTTCTATCCCTAAAAAGACCATCACATCCATTTGACCAGTAACGCATTGGAGTTAAAAGCAAGTCTAATGGATCCAAGAGTAAACTGAAACACGAAGGGCACAAAGATGGCAGGATATATTCTTAACAGATCCCAACTCATATGTCCTCTACAGAGTCTCTTCCTATCATCCTCTGAAAGATAGGAAGAGATACTCGCATGAGATAACCATTTCTATCTTAAATTGCTTATTCAAGAAAGAACCTCATAATTAGGCTGACAAAATAACTGTTTCAATCATTTCATGTAGTATAACCAACTTATTAAATTGCAATTTCTAAGACATTTTTAACAGCAAAATAAGAGTATCTTATTTAATTATACAAGCACCTTGGTATAAGCATATAACAGCAAAGAAGGCAACATCAAGGGGGAATAACTTTCTGTATAGGCAGTCAGAGTTATTACACAAAGCATGCAATGTATGCAAATATCTGGATGTGATCCTAACAACTAACAACCAGACAACTAAAAACACCTTCCAAGATCTTTGCTTGCACATGGTGTACATTTTTCTTTTTGAAGAATAAGAAGTTGAAAGAAGATGGCATAGATACCTCACGTCTAGTAGATCCAATCAATTCAAATGTTTCCAAATCCCAAAAGTTTACAGTACGGTCAGCAGAACCTGAGAACAACTCAAGTGTTGAAACATTATCACATGGTAACAGCAGAAAAAAAAATCTTTATTTGGAGAGGGGCGAGGTACAAAACACTGTTTGAGTATAGAAGAATTAATTATTTGGTCCTGCTTAAATATGCCATCTTATGATGGATCTAGCTAAAATTTCCATCATAGATGGAAAGCTAAAATATTATTTAAACATCTTCAACTCTGAGGTACACCACCACCTCCTGAAATGTTTAAGCTTCTCATAATCTGACCAATGAAACAAGTCTTTTTGCTTAAAAACAAGCACCTTTGACTGTAATTTCTTTATTTATTTATAATTGACCAGATTCTCTTTCTTGATCAAAAGTTAAGCAAGTACCACTATATATGACAAGGGAAAGCAAGAAACCAAAACCTTTTGGCAAGTCTATAAAAAAAGCATGTTTGGCCAAGTTGCGGAAATCAGTTTCTTTTGAGAAGTACGTCTTATCAAAAGTCCTTCACGAAAAAAGAGCTTTGGAAGAATCACACTTTGCATTTGACCAAATTACTTGTGAAGTGCTTTTGTCAGAAGTTTTGTGTTTCGCAAAATTTCAAAAGTATTTTTGAGTATAAAATTACCAAAAAAGGAAGTCACAACTAATTAATTTAGTAAATATTTATTTATATGGGTAATAATCTTGTCCTAAAAGAATCAAAAGAAATTACTTTTGGAGGAAGCTATTTTTTTCCGCTTTTCTTGAAAGCTGAAAAGCAACTTCCAGTGCTACTCAAAAACACTTATTTCTTCACCGAAAGCTTTTCCAAAAACCTTCATTCTCTAAGTAAGTGTTTTTTTTTTAAAAGAAAGGGGGCATTTTTGGCCTTCAGTAGCTTGGTCAAACAAGCTACAAGTGATATGTTAACCACTAAATTAATGATAATTGATCCTTCTGTTAGAAAATGTAGAGTCGCGACTGAAATTTGAAATAAAACAAAAGAACGACAAAGAAAAAGGTAAGGAGAATCATTTACATCAAAGGAAAGAGTAAGGCGAAGAAGAAAACCAGACATAAATTTGTTCAGAGCCCCAATTGTATGATTGGGTACAGAATAAAAGGAATACCTGTGGCCAAAAGAAACTCAAGTGGATGGAAATCTATGGATCGAATGTGCCCTTCATGGAACTTAAAGTCATGCAAGAGCTTTCCAGCTGTTAGGTCCCATACCTGACAAACAATAAGGTCAATACTCTACCAGAAAGGAGTCTATAATGTCACATTTTTTAAGCCAACTAAGGAATTACCTTCACAACATTGTCAAATCCGCCAGAAACCACCCAGCGGCCATCAGGAGAGAATCTTATTGTACTTATTCCTCGAGTATGACCTTTGTATGTGTGGATGCATCCTTTCTTTCTTATATCCCATATCTTAAGATTAGTGTCCATAGATCCAGATGCAAAAAATTCACCAAAAGGATGGAATTCACAGGCAGTGCAATATGATCTGTGTCCAGTAAGAGTGCGAACCACTACACTTCAAGAACAATTACAGGATTAGGAGTCAAGCTAGATAAAACTTGCTCATCTAAGAACAATAGGATCATATATTTTATTTAATAGGCAGATAATTCGAACACTTGAAGGATGTTCAGTTAAATATGACTAGTGCAAATCTTGAAACCATAAAGCAAGTTTCTTGGGTAGCTGAAGATCCAAACATGCTCTTTCAGTTACATACCGAGTTGGTTAATGAGTACATGACCTTGCAGTAACTGTTTATTGCAATTAACTGTACAACATATTATAGTGAAACAGTTGGCCTACTTGCACAGGCAATCAAATCAACTAGCCGTTTTTACGTAAAAAGGCACTTACTCTGGTTACACATTTACTTCGGTTAGGACTACACTTGGCTCATTTGCACCAAAATCGTCCGGCCAACAGGCCAAGGCAACTTCAGGTGATGGTCTCTTGTTACTAGAGGTTAGCAGGTAAGACCCAACCTAAGTTTCTCGAACTCGGTGCGGGTGTCTGATACGGGTGCCTATCCAAGGGTCAGATCTTCATGATCTAAATTTTAAGATTCCGGGATATGGATCCAGGCAAAGATACAGGTGCATCAATTTGGCCAAAAGTAATTCAAATATCTAGAAATGAAGTTACAAAACCTAAATTATGAGATATTATGTGGAAAACTTGAGAAGAAAATACTGATTTACGGAAAATATTGAAAGGAGATACAAAGAAAAAAGAGTGACATAAAAATTTCTATATACAAGGTATTTCATTTTCTACAATTTCATATTAGCTCTTGTTTTGATTACAAAAATCATTGAATCTATCCGGAATTTCTCCATCGATTTTGCTCAAAGTACCCACAATCGGCCAACCAACCAGATCGGGTACAGATCTCGCGCCCACACTCACACCCATCTCGTGTCAACAGTGGTGTGGCATCGAAAATTAAGAGCCCGAGCAACTTAGAGACCAACATTTAATAAGACGGACAAATGCTTAAGAGGATAAAACATCAACGTCCTGAAATAAAAATTGTGAGCACATTTTATTTTGAGAATGTAACAGGGGCGGAGCCAGGGTGGCAGAATAGGATGTAACCGAATCCCCTTCATCGGAAAATTACGTTGGATATAAAAGGTCAAATGTGACCGTTATTGGTACATATACTATATTGAACCCCCTTAGCACAACTGTGAAGCTTAGCTCAGTGGTCAAGGGGGGTCAAATTATTGGGGAGGTTGCGGGTTCGATAGTTAGTTGCTAGTATTTTTCCTTTTTCTAGCTTAGGCCCACAGTTTTCATGCATAAGAATTAGGGGAGGTTGTGTGACCATGTTTTTACCTTTTTTAGCTTTAGGCCACAGCATTGATGCATATGGAAATTCCTATTTTTCAGTATTCCTTTCCAATATTCTTTAAAGTAAGGCTCAACTATGTAGTTGCCTATTGTTGCATAGGCTCAACTATCTAGTTGCTTAATGTTGTATTGTAGGTCTCTTATAAAACAACATTGATATTAATATCATTATTTTTGAATTATTTCAATAGCAGCAGATTTTAGATCAATGGTAGCATATTTAAATATTATAGTAAGAAATTATATCACTTCTCGTATATTCTCAATCTCTACCTTTTTCCCAAAATTAAGAATTACATTTAGATTTGTATTATTTCGTTCCTCTCTCTCTCATTCATAAATTATATTAATTTCTTTCCCATTCAAGAACTTTGACGATCTTCAACAGCATTATAAGATTGAAGGGGCATTAATTTGAAAGAAAAAAAAGTTTAAAATAAAGTTAAAAACTGCAAATTAGAAGAATTAAAAAAGCACAAGAAATTTTAAGACAACTCAATTGAGCAAGGCAAGGTAGGAATCAAATGTCAAATGTGACATATAACACGAGTCAAAAAAGCGAGTTAAGGTCAGTCTTGCCCTTCCCGCCACGCCTTGCGCCATTTATCATTCTTTAATTTTCGCGTGTTTACTTCGTCATTATGTCGAACCCTCTTGATAAAAATTCTGCCTCCGCCATTGTTTGTGTGCACATTCACTGCAATTCTTTAAGAGTAAAGCTAGTATAGCTTCTATAGAATAGAGAGCTTAAAAGATAAATCGACTTACTTTTTGTTTCTTCCAGATCCCATAGCTTTATTACACCTGATGAAGCTCCAGCAAGCACTAGAACCTCTGCTGAGTCAAAAGCTACAGATTCTATTGGACTCGTGTGACCACTTAGGCTCTGCACAATTGCACAAAACCAGACTACTCAGTCCCAGATGACTAAAGTGATTTAAGATACAAAATAAAAATAAGAATGTAGCAGTCAACACTAACCAACAAAGTGAGTCAACAACTAATTTCATGCATTCATAGTTAAATGAATAACCCATCACTTGATACTCAAAAGGTTTACAGTTTCCATATATTTGTATTCTTTGTTATACCACAAATTGCAACTCAACACATTAGTTAGATATATAAATGATAAAATTTGGAAACATGTGATCCACATGTTACTTGTCTCGGATCATTCAAAAAACCACAGCACTTTGGTATTTTCAAGTGGTGGATCCAAATTCAACAGGTAAGATTCTTATAAGGCACCAATAAAGAAACAATGATAATATAACCTCACTTATATCTAAGTGGCAGCATTAACAATTTTAGAAGTTCACTGCTCCATCCAAAAATGCACATCACACCTCATTCCTCAATTCTCAACCGCTCTAATTATCTACAGAAGGCTCCAACAATAAAAGCGGCAGCATCTCTTCCAGCATAGAAGGCATTGTCATAATAGATCACTCATTTAACGCATTTTGCATTCGAATTAAACGTTCATAGAAAAAGAAAGATCCAATTGTGAAACAAAATCACATTTCCCATTAAGCAAAACAACATTACTCGGGCAAGTAAATTACAAGAGATATGAAGGAACTTAAACTCACCGCGGTGGATGTTGGTTTACCAATGGACCAAAGTTTCACATTTTGATCATCTCCACCAGTGAGAAACTGTCTACGCGTCTTCTTCCCAAATCTTAAACAGTTTACATTCCCCGAATGTGCCACAAATTCCTCTATATTTCATATTAGTCAAGAATCACAAGAACCTATTACACAAATTAATACTTCTCCACATACTTCTTTTATCCCCTCCCCGGAAGCTCCCACCTTTTTGTGCTCCCTTGTGACTCGAACTCACAACCTTATAATTGGATGTAGAGGCTGCTTACCATCTGAACAACCCCTCTTGTTACTTGAAACTAAAATTTAAAAAATTACACATTGAAGATCAAAATACTCACCTACAATACCAAATCTTTTTTTTTGGGGGGGATAACCATGGTGTTGAAGCCAGCTTTTCGCGCACCTTGACTAAATCCACGTGATTACCCCCACCCCCACCCCTCCCACCAGCAACAACAAATGTCAGGTAACTCTGTCCATCTACGTCACTAACTCTTAGCTAAATCTAAAGATTTAGGAAACCAAATACCACACAAATCCAACTATTCAGCTCACTCCAACCAAATTTCTTTCTCTAATTCCTAAACAAATTCGTTTTTTTTCTAAAAGAAAAAAACTTACTAAATTTCTCCTTAAATTTTCCGCAGCTTACCATAGAATTTTATACAACACTCTCAGATCAAATAAAAATTCAAACTTCAACCACATTTAAGTAAAGAAAAAAAATAAAGAGCAAAATTCAAAAAAAAGGATACGCAATTTGTAGCCACGCTTCGCCATTCTGCACAGCAAATCGGATAACTCGCCGGAAAACAACAAAGCATAAGATTACAGCACCGGCACCGACAAAAGACGCCGACCGTCCTCCGTCGTCAACGGCGGCGAAAGAGGAGGAAGTGTACCGTTATGGATGACAGGGAGGAAGGAAGAGTGAGTGGAAAATCCACCAGAGAAAAGTTAGGAATAAATTTGTCTGAAGAAAAGTGAAAAAGCTAAAAAGGGAAAGGGAAAATTGGAAATGGAAATTCTGAAAATTCGACAGGGATTTTGTAAGAGAGAAGGAAGAGGGACCTGGAAAATGAAATTGCCAAAAAATTATATTTTTTAGAACTTATTATGTGGTACCACTTTTTTCTTTTTTAGTAATTAGTATTTTTTTCCTTGAAAGTGTAAACGAAAGATTCAAACAACAGTTGGATGTTTACTGTTTGACTAATTTACTCTCCGGTAAAAAAATGTAGTTCGGTACATTGAAGTTTTTGCATCTAACAACGGTTGGATGATTAAAAATTTAATACATTCTCTAGAAGCTTATAAAATAAACTACTTTCACTATTTACTTTTACGTATACTGCATGAATTATGATCAATATTTTGAACTCTTGCTTCATCTTATTAAGAACTGACTTACTAGAATAACTTTGAAGCTAATAAGGCTGTTGTTGGGAGTGCCTATCCTGAAATCCTCGACCTCTGAACTGTGAGACATTGTGGCTCCCACTATAACTATACTGATAACGAGGTCTCTTATCGCTACCTCCCTGAGCCTCACGATTTATCTCCTCTATAAGTAAACATGCTCATTAATATCAGAAAAAGACTTCTTCAAAGTCATCAAACTCTCTATAGTCCTGCGAATCGGAAATCTCAATCCCTTAACAAAGCATTGAATCTGCTTATATTCCTTAAACAAAATCATAATGATGTGTCTAACTAACTCATGAAATCTCACCTCATACTCAACAACATTCATAGAATTCTGTATCAAAGCAAAAAACTCAAAACACATCCCGAAGATGCTCGCGCATGCTGTGAGGCATATACTTTCCCAAAAATGCCTCAGAAAATTAAGTCTAAGTTATCGATGGAGATCAGCTAGCCTGGAATTAAGATAACCTCTTCATCCCTCCTCGTTGTTGTATCTAGCTGACTATTAGAATGATTGTAATTTATAACAGTATTTTTTATTTAATTTTAGCATATTTTAATTTTAAATATTAATTTAATATAATTTATTTTAGTTTCTTAATCAAATTTACCTCGTAAATCAAAACGTGACAATTAAAAGTCTTGGGAGTAACAAACCCTGTGTTGTTAGTTTGTTACAGATCTGTTTGGATAATATTTCCATAGTCAAGATTTGTTGTTCTTTCTTTTTTAAAACAGGAATACATGTGATTTTAACATTATTTTTTCTGGTATATCAATTATTGCTAGAATCTTTGTTTTTTCAATTTGAATTTAAAAATTTATTATTGTTATTGACTTGTCCAAACATTCTAGCCACTAATGATAAAACCAGCTCTAGTGATCAAGGATCATTTGACTTTTATATTTTCACTTTCCTTTTTCTTTTCTGATTTTTAATATCAAAATTATAATTTTGCAAAATGTTAAAATACGGAAATCTATCTTATTCGGATCCTTCAAAAATATTGATGAATATATATTGAATCCATCCAAAAAGTACTTTATTGGAAGATTTGTATGCGTATAAAATAATTTTTGAGAGTTCGAACAACATAAATGCGAAATGGTTGTTGGAATTTCGTTTTAGTATAATAAATAATTATTGAGAAAATGCACTAAATATAAATAATTGAAGAACCCCCAAAAACATGGAATATATATTTTAAAAATTAATAAGATATTCTGTGAAAAAGAGAAATATTTAAGTTAGGGCACTTAGGGCCCGTTTGGCCATGAAATTTTTTTTCTTTTTTCCGAAAAAAAATTCTGGAGTTGAAAATTGTGGTGTTTGGCCATAAAGATTCGAAAAATAATTCCGAAAATTTTTTCTAAAAAGGGAAAAAAGGTTTTTGTTGTTTTCACAATTTTCCAACTACAGTTCCAACTTTTATTATTATTACATATAACCCCAATCTTTTAAATTTTTACATAAAACTCTCCTTATTACATTACTTTTTCAATATTGCGTATATAGCAGTTTTAAAGAATAAAATAATTGTAATTTCAAACTTAATGCTATCTTAATTAATATATATCTCTTTTTCTCTCTCATCATTATTTTTATCCCTCATTTAATTTTCTCTCTTATTTAAGACATTATTTTACTGTTAATTTATATTTATACCCATAAATATATAAAATATTATATTTATAATAGAAATATACAAAGTATGTTATATATAAAGTTTATATCATGTCTATACCACATACACACATATATAAATATATAAAGTATTAAGAAACATACTAAGCATATTTATAATATAAATATACAAAGTATGTTATATATGAAGTTTATACCATGTATATACCATATACATATATATAAAAATACAAAGTATAAAGAAATATACTAAGCATATTTATATATTTATGATATATGATATAATATACCATAAATATGCAAAGCATGTTTTACATAGAAATAATTTATTTACACACAATAAAATCTTTCATGTATAAGAAAATTAAGGAAATAAATTAGCGGCACCCTAAAATTTAATAACAACTCATCATTTTCTATTTTTTAGGAACGGAAAATGAAGGAAATAAATTAAATAAATTTGTTTAAAAGATAATATTCGTTACCTAAAAAACAGGAAGCAGTGATCTGTTAATATAACATCCATATTTAAAATTTTCAAATATGAGAAAACGGCTATTAATGTAAATATTATATATGTCATAATTGAAATTCATTAAATATGACCATGTATATGTAATTATTTTTATAATAGTGGCTAATTGTGTTCTTTTTTCATTAGTAGGTAAATTTTAATTGGGTGATTTTGATAGTTTGTAGAAGTTAGGGCATAAAATCATATTTAAAAAAGTTTTTTCAAAAGTAAAAAAAAAAAAAAAATGGTCAAACACAACTCCAACTTTAATTTCAACTCCAACTCCGAAAAATTTTAATTTTCATGACCAAACGGCTACTTAGAATTCCAATTTCACCCTTTACCTACCATAATGGACAATGAATAAATTGGCAATAATTCAAATAAGAAATATATGTTTGAGAGTTTTAAAAAAAAAGGATAAAAAAGCACTTTAAGACCTCATCTTACTTATTAAGATACCAAACCTAATATCTATTAGATGTTCAGTTAAGCGGTCTTTTTCAGGAAAAAAATAGTTGTGTTTTGAGCTTTCAAGTCAACTTGAATTATAATTAAGTAACCAACAAATATCCATCATCTAGATAGAGGCAATTCATCAAACTCATAATCAGTTAATTTTTATTAAAAAAAATAAATTAATCAGATTTGGAAGTTCGAGATTTAAAATTAAAACACATTCCTAATGGCATATGCTCATAATAAGAAAATAAAATCTGACATTAAAAACATTATCGTGACCTTTCAATAACTATTATAAAAGTAAAATTTAGTTATTGTTTCATGTCATCTTTGGAAGAAGATTAAGTGGTGAAGTGTCATTGTCAATAAAACCCCATTAATTAAATAAATTACTCACATAATCAAAATGATCCATTGATGCATGGATCTTTTTGCTTTTTCATTATAGGTTTGATACTTTTTTTTTTAGATCAATTCATTTTAACTATCAGACAAAGTTATATTGAAAAGTAAAGCCCTTCGCAGTAGAAGTGATTCCAAGTCAACCGTCTACCAATTTTATAAAAAGTTACTATGATGCTTTTATCAGGAGAAAGAATTGAGCATACCACTTATATCTTTCACTCTGACTACTTTACTCACTGAAAAATATTCTACGTATAAAAATTGGACACGAACTATAGAGATTGAATATTTGGCTTTTCTTGAGGATAAGAAATTAGTTATGTAGGTTGATATTTTTTTTTAGAATACTTCCATCAGGTCAAATAATCAATTAGTAGTATATTAAACCTTCTGCCTCACATCACTATAGTTGCCATGATTAGGACAATAATTATGGGATTACCATGCATATTAATGTTATAACCTACACGACAATAGAGAGGGTGAAGTATATATTATATTGTGAGTGCAATGATTATTAGAACTTGGTAAGAAGTAAAAAAGGGAATTGAGACCTCCTTAGACTTGAAGTAAAAGGAACAAAACTAACTTATGACTAACTGCATTAATTTCTAAAACACAATAATTAACAATTAGTTGTCCACTACCACACAAATTACATCAAACACATGACTTATAGATTGAGATTTAACGTTGGATCATAATACGACAAAGATTGATGATCATGTAATAATAGTAATTTTAAAGATTGATGAAATTTTAGAGGTGTGTAGTGTTTTTTTTTTTTTTTTTTTTTTTATCCGTGATTTCCGGGTATCGCTTTAAGAACCTGACTAGCTATACCCACCAGCCCCCGATGTTTCAAGGTAAAGCTCCGACTAATTCCACGGGGCCTGGATGCGCGATCGATTTTCAATGCCTCCAGTGGCCCTCATGGAACTCAAACTGGCGACCTGAAGGACTTTGTCCTCAAGCCTTTACCAGTTTAGCTATCACTCAGGGTTAGAGGTGTGTAGTGTAGTAATTATTAATTGTAGCAAAGTATGGGGTGAGCTAATGTGCTCTTGCCTGCTGTTTTGGAGGTTTAATGATGGCTGATCATCATCATGGGTGTATCAACATTCACATTTTTTAATGAATTGATTTTCACTGTGAGCAATGTGGCATGTATGTTCCCCTACCATTGTGTTCTTTTATTTTCCAATTTTTACATAATAGTTGCGTCTCTCAATCAGTTTATGTATATCGTCCATTTTATTAAATTCTGCATAACTTTACATCAATTCATGCACGGGATAACTTTTAACCACTTACATTGTACCATATACGTGGAAAAAATCGAGTTAATTCCTCAAAATGTCATTGAACTTGTGTAAACATTCCACTAAAGTAACTCTTATTGTCACTGAACTATGTACTTCTTTCCATTATAAGTTAAAACTAAAAAATTATTAAAGATATGTTTGGAGAATCAAAAGGAAAATGAAATTAGATATAATTACATAACTCAATTCTCAACTAGGAATAGAGAATTAGGTGTAATTACGTGATGTAATTACAAAGTTACATCTAAAAAAAAAAAAATTTAATATCTTTTTCTTTTAAATTCCTTTTTTATTTTTACTTTTTTTTTTTCATTTTACATTATTTATCTTTCATCTCTTTTCTTCTCATTTTCCAACTTTACTTCTTATGATTCAATATAATTACTCATATTTTTTTCTTTATTAAGCGCATTATTAAATTTTTATAATTTTTATTCTAGTGTTTGAATTAAAGTAGTACTTTATTATTGAATGAGATTATAGACTTATATGTTTTTCATTCTTCTGAATTATATTTACTTGTCGGAATTTTATACAAGAATATTATGTTTTTCCCTTGAATTTTGAATTTATGTTTCGATTTATTTGTTTTAATATTATAGACATGCTATTTCATATCGATTTATGCTTTTTACAGACTTGTTGAGTATTAGCTAGGTCACACTAAATTCATAAAAATGTTTTTTTTTGTAAAAAAAAAATAAAAGATATGCTAGAATCAACACAATTAGGGATTATTTCATACACGGACTAAATTATCTTAGAATTATATGGTGTATGATCGATTAACGAATAAATTTTATCTCAAATTTAATTTGAAAATATTCCATTTTATCCCTCTCGACTCTCACCAAACAAACCCTACTGTCCTGCGTATTAAACAAGTCCTTACAATATGAGTCCTATCCAATGCTAGCTAATTGTCATTCTTATTTTTGCTTTTTCCAACTCTTTTGAAAAAAATGTAAGGCCATCTTTATATATGAAAAAATGAATCCAAAGTTTTCTCTGGAACTATACATTTCATGTGCTTAAATTAGGCACTGTTTCATGAATTGATGGTTCTGGCAATTCGTACAACTCATTACTGGTTCTCTTATAACGGATTAAAAAACAAACACAAGATTTTTTTTATTCCTAATATATAAAATAATTTACTACCGAGTTAAATGGAGCATTACTGGATTAAGTTCAACATTTGCATGAGAAGATTAATGGTGTTTCTGTACTTATAATATACAACAACAATAACCCAGTATATTCTCACACAGTGAGGTCTGAAAGGGTAAAATATACGCAGTTCATACCGCTACCTCCGAAGAAGTAGAGAGGTTGTTTCCTATAGACCCCAGCTCAAGAGAGAGAATAGTATAATAAGGTCGAAATGCAATTTGAAATAGAATATATAATGCAATAAAAATAAACTATAAAATAATAATAATAAATACCAAGAAAATACAAAATAAGTATGAAATAATATAATTACTGTAATATAATAATAAGTATTACATTAAACAAAGAGTAATTCACGTGCAGGAAAAGACTATGTTCTTGTCGTTTTCCGTCCACCGCCACTCAAAAACTCTTTCGTATAATTTTTTGATTAAGAAAAACGTTAAACATTAAATAACAAAACTATGCAGTAAAATAATATTTTACTATTATTAGGATGATTGAGTAAACTCCAAAAAAGAGACTGGGAGATAAATCTACATTTGACTGTCAAATAAATCCAACCGACATACAACTCTCGTACCATAGTGGACCACGTAACTCTTTTCTTTTCTTTGTTTCTTATTTCACGCAAAAAATAAATAAATTAACAAAACTCTTTTCACTTTTTACCCCCCTACTTGTATAATTGCAATGGGTAGGTAAATAGGCCACAAATTATATATACACCACTTTTTATTAAATAAAAATTATAAGTATATATATAATAGTATTGTAAATAAATATTCTGAAATATACTAAAATAAAAAGAGAGGGGGAGAGGGATGAGAAGATTTTATTTTCTTCTACTTTTTGTGTGTATTTATAATGAAGTAAAGAGTGTCTTTTATAGGCAATAGTATATGTAATAGGTGTAGTATGTGAATGATATACACAAGAATAATAACTTCATTACACGCTCTAACATTATGTGTAGTAGGTGTAGTATGTGAAGTATGGTATGTGAACATCCACAAAATAAGTAAATTATTTACAATACTCCCCCTTGGATGTTTATGTCAAAGAGAAATTCTAAAGCAAATAAGATATACATAACGGTTTGTAATACGCCTTATTTGTTGCCTCATTAAAAATCTTACCAGGAAAACTCAGTGGGACAAAACCTTGGTGAAGGGAGAAAAAAAGTGCAGCGCGTATTTACTCCCCTGATATAAACATCACTTAATATCTAGGAAATGACGCATCCCAATCTTATGTCTCAACTTCTCAAAGGTTGATGTTGGCAATGCTTTAGTGAACATATCTGCAAGGTTATCGCTTGAACGAATTTGTTGAACATCTATTTCACCCCTCTTTTGAAGATCATGAGTAAAGAATAATTTTGGTGAAATGTGTTTTGTTCTGTCTCTTTTGATATATCCTTCTCTTAATTGGGCTATGCATGCGGTGTTGTCTTCATACAATATTGTTGGAATATTCTTCTTCAAAGTAAGGCCACATATTTTCTGAATGTGTTGAGTTATTGACCACAACCAGACACATTCTCGACTTGCTTCATGAACGGCTATTATCTCTGCATGATCTGAAGATGTAGCAATTATGATTTGTTTTGTTGAATGCCATGATATAGCTGTACCTCCACATGTAAACAAATAACCTGTCTGAGATCGACCTTTATGTGGGTCAGACAAATATCCTGCATCTGCATAACTAATTAATTGTGAATCGAACTCATTTGAATAAAATAGTCCCATATCAATAGTTCCTCGGAGGTATCTAAATATATGCTTAATACCATTTCAATGTCTTCGTGTCGGGGAAGAACTAAATCTAGCTTATAAATTTACAGCAAAAGATATATCTGATTGTGAATTACTAGCAAGATACATTAATGTCCCAATTGCACTAAGATATGGTATCTGAGCACCAATAAGTTCTTCATTATTTTCATGAGGTCGAAATGGATCTTTATTAATATCAAGTGATCTCACAACCATTGGGGTACTAAATGAATGTACTTTATCCATGTAAAATCTCTTTAAAGTATTTTCAATATATGTGGATTGATGAAAATATTGTATTTTCAATATATGTGGATTGATGGACAAATATTTCATTTGTAAAATGTTTAATTTGTAGACCAAAACAAAATTTTGTCTTTCCGAGGTCTTTCGTTTCAAATTCTTTTTTCAAACATTCTATTGTCTTTGGAAGCTCTTCAGGAGTTTCAATGATATTTAAATCATCAACATATACAGCTATTATGACAAATTTAAATCCAGACCTTTTAATAAAGACACAAGGACAGATTGGGTCATTTTTATAGTCTTCTTTAAATAGGTATTCGCTGAGGCGATTATACCACATGTGTCTTGATTGTTTTAATCCGTATAAGGATTTCTGAATCTTGATTGAGCAATTTTCTCGAGAAGTTTTATACACATCAGGCATTTTGAATCCTTCAAAAATTTTCATATAAATATCACTGTCCAATGAATCATATAAGTAGGTTGTGACAACGTTCAAAAAATGCATATCAAGTTTTTCATGGGCTGCCAACTTAATAAGATATCTGAAGGTGATTGCATCCACCACCGGAGAATATATCTCCATATAATCAATGCCAGGTCTTTGTGAAAATTCTTGTGCCACAAGTCGTGCTTTATATCTTATGACTTTATTTTTCTCATTTCGTTTTCGCACAAAAATCCATTTGTACCCCACTAACTTTATACCTTCAGGTGTTTGGACTATAGGTCCAAAAACTTTGCGTTTTTCAAGCGAAGCCAATTCAATTTTGATTGCATCTTTTCATTTTGGCCAATTATTTCTCTGTCTATATTCTTCGACAGATTTGGGTTCAAGATCCTCATCTTATTGCATTATAAAAATATTATCGACAATTATATCATTTCGATTCCATATTTTTCTCGATGAGACATAACTGATTGAGATCTCTTCATTTTCATTATTTTCAAGTACTTGAACCTTTTCTGAGGTTTCATCAATTGTTATGTCTTGCTGCTCTTCATGAGTAGCTTCCTCCATATTATGATTATTTTGATCATTTGCTCCTCTTTTTCTTTGAGGATTTTTATCTTTAGAACCGATTGATCTACCATATTTTAAGTATGATTTAGACTCATTTGTATTACTCAATTATCCTATCGGGACATCAACTCGAATAGGAGCATTAACAGTTGGGATGTGAGATTTTGTAATTCTTGATAGGTCAATGAATGCATCTGCTATTGATTTGCAATGTTTTGCAAATGAATTATCCTTTGAACTTCTAGTTCACATTTATTTGTATGATAATGCATTCCAGTCTATCTCCTTTTCCAACTACTTATTTTCTCTCCCTAATGTTGGATATATTGTTTCATCAAAATGACAATCAGCAAATCTTGCCGTAAATAAATCTCCAGTCATAGGTTTCAAATATTTTATAATAGAAAGAGATTCATGCCCAACATATATTCTCAATCTTCTTTGAGGACCCATTTTTGTGCGTTGTGGTGGAGCAATTGAAACATATACCGCACATCTAAGAACTCTTAGATGGGAAATGTTTGGCTCTTGACCAAAAATTAATTGTAATGGGGAGATTTTATGATAACTTGTGGGCCTTATCCGCACAAGAGCTGTTGTATGCAAAATAGCATAACCCCATATCGAAATGAAAAGTTTTGTTCTCATAAGCATTGGTCTAACGATTAATTGGAGGCGTTTAATCAATGATTCTGCTAGACCATTTTGAGTATGAACATGAGCAACCGGATGTTCAACTGTTATTTCAGTTAATATACAATAATCATTAAAAGTCTGGGATATAAATTCACCCACATTATTAAGAATAATTGTCTTTATTGTATAATCTAAAAATTGTGCTCTTAACTTTATTATTTAAGCAAATAATCTCGCAAATACCAAATCACGAGTTGAAATTAAACACACATGTGACCATCTTGTAGATGCATCTATTAAAATCATATAATACTTAAATGGTCCACATGAAGGATGAATGGGCCCACATATATCACCCTGTATACATTCCAGAAATACAGGAGATTCAATTTCCACTTTCATTATTGATGGCCTAGTGATTAATTTACCTTGAGAACATGCAACACAAGAGAATTCTTTAAATTGAAGAATCTTTTAGTTCTTCAATGAGTGTCCATATGAATTCTCAATTATTTTGCGCATCATATTAGAATCGGGATGGCCCAACCGGTCATGTCAAATAATAAAATTGTTCGAATCAGTAAACTTTTGATTTACTATGACATGTGTTTCAACAGTGCTAATACTTGTGTAGTATAAGCTGGAAGAAAGAGTGGATAATTTTTCAAGTATATATTTATTATCCGACATTATTGTAGTAATATAAAGATATTCAATTTTTCCTTCATTTGTAGTCCCAATATGATAGCCATTTTGGCGAATGTCTTTGAAACTTAATAAGTTTCTCTGAGACTTACTACAATATAATGTTTCATCAATCATCAAATTTGTTCCTCTGAAAAGTAATAAGTTAGCTTTTAGGAGCCTTCAATTAATCTTGTACTATCACATATAGTATTAACATTGACTTATTTCATCACCAAATAAGAGAAATATTTCTTAGCTTTTAGAATAGTATGTGTGGTAGCACCATCTATAAAACATATAGCATCGTAACTTATTTTGAATCCAATTGATGATTGGAGAATTTCCATATTCTTCAATTAAAAAATAAAACATATTATAAGAAATTTGAAAAACTAACATAAGAAATGTAGAAATTAGAAATACATGGCACTTTAATAAAACAGAAAAACATAATTGCAAACAAAAAAAAGATAATAACTTTCTTTATAATTTATTCTCAACTAAGGTGATCAGTTCTTCAATCAATGTTCTCATAGAAATCTTCAACTTTCAAATGGATAATATCTGAGAGACCCTTAAAGTCATCATCATTGTAAGCAAAATTTGCCTCAGAATCATCATATGTATTTGATGGAGCTGCTTCATCATCATCACCTCGAAAGGTCAAGTGTACTTCCACATCATTTTCTTTTCTTTTAAAGGAAGCTTGATAAAGTTTGACAAAATGATCAGGCATACGACAAACACGTGCCCAATGAACTTCCATTCCACATCGGTGACAAATATTAATTTTACCCTTTGAAGGATTATTTTGAGAACCTTTATTATTCTCTTGTTTATTTCCACCATTATGACGATAATTATTTCGTCCTCTGCCACGTCCTCGCCCACATCCACGACCATAGCCTCGACCACGATCGCGATAATAATTTTGCCTTATTTCAGGCTGATCATGTGCTGCTACAACATTCGCTTCAGGGAATAGAGCAGATCCAGTGGGACGAGTTTCATTATTTTTCATTAACAAAGTATTATTCTGCTGTGCCACAAGTAGGCATGTAATCAATTCTAAATATTTTTTAAATCCCTTTTCGCGATATCGTTGTTGTAGCAATACATTAGAAGCATGAAAAGTGAAAAAAGTTTTCTCTAGTAAGTCCTCATCAATGATGGTTTCTCCGAATAATCTTAATAATGAATTTACTTTATGAATAGCAGAATTATACTCAACCACAGTTTTAAAATCTTGAAACCAAAGGTGTATCCAGTCATATTTAGCTTTTCGTAACACCGTTAATTTTAGATGGTGATATCGGTCCTTCAAGTTGATCCATAATTCGAGTGGATCTTTCACAGTTAAACATTCAATTTTTAATCCTTTGTGGAGGTGATGACGAAGAAAAATCATGGCTTTCGCCTTATCTTAAAAAGATGCGGTATTTTCTTGTTTAATAATATCCCCAAGACCTCTAGCGTCAAGATGAATTTCAGCATCAAGGACCCATGATAAATAATTCTTTCTGGTAATGTTCAGTACCACAAACTCAAGTTTTGATAAATTTGACATAGTAAAACTATCATAAAAAGATTAATAAGTTAGATATAATGATATTTTTAAAATAAGATAACCATCTCAAATAAATTTAAATAGAATCATATATTGTTAATAGATTATTATCGAAAGGTTGTTTCCTTTAGCAATTTATATTTTTGTGTGTGTAGAGTCTAGAAATAAATAGTTACATAATAAATACGTACCTTATAAAGGATCTCGTGCTGATAACGTGTTGTAAATAAATATTCTGAAATATACTAAAACAAAAAGGGAGGGGAGAGAGACCTATAGATATAAGAGAAGATTTTATTTTCTTCTACTTTTTGTGTGTATTTACAGTGAAGTAAGGAGTATCTTTTATAGGCAATAGTACGTGTACGCTCTAACATTATGTGTAGTAGGTGTAGTATGGTATGTAAACATCCACAAAATAAGTAAATTATTTACAATACATAACAATTATAGAGAGATTAACATTAAAGGGATTGGTTTGTAGAAAGTTGTTCCGAGGCTTTTCAATAATTGCTAATAAGCTGTCTCTCTGTTTGATTGCAAACATGAGAAAATCGACAAAAGACTTTTCAAAAATTTATTTGCAAGTTTTCTGCGCTTATTTTAAAAACTACTTAATGTATCTTCACAATAAAATGTATTCACAACAATTTGGTGTATTGCAATCTAAATTGTACTCGGTAACTTTTTTTCTTTTCTTGACATAACTATTTCATTAAACAAGAGGGAGTTTGCTCACTATATTATCTTTGATTAAAAGAAAAGAAAAACGAATAAAATACTATTTGATTACTTATATCGACTTGTCAATTTTTGCTTATTTACAGACTCCCTCTTAACCAGACGTTTGAAAAAAAAAAAAATCTTATACAAGAACATGACACGCAACAGAAAGAAATGAAAGGTAGAAAACACAGATGTCAGCATCTTATAGAAACCCCATTCCAATCGAAATTACTCTTAAGAAATTGATTGCCTTTTGTCTTTCTCCTACTGAGATGATGTGGAACACAATTGTTCACTTGTTGTTATTGCAAAAATTATTTCCCCTTTGTAAACTTCAGATGTTACCAAATACGAACTAATTTGTTTCTTAGTTGGACAATGTGTTTCATGTAAATCTCCAAAAATAGAAAAAGAAAAACTAAAAAGAGTTTTTCCCTAACATCTTTCTTTTTTTTGTGTTTTTTTCTTTCACCATCAAGCCTACTTCCATCCATTCCTTCTAAAGTATTGTCAGCCATGTATATTGAAGCTAATTTTTATATACTGATATTTTTGTTCTCTCATGAAAGAGAAAGACTGAACATGTAAAACTTGGGAAGAAACAATTAACTGACCACAAAAGCATATTAACAGTGAAGCTGCCCCATGATGAAGATGGATAGCACCCCACACCACACCACATCACCCCGTTTTTTCCCCACCCCAAAAATGCAAAATATGATCACGAGTAATATAAAAGCAGCTTTATTTAATTATATGAAGGATACATGGGATTGTACCTTGATCAGATACTAACTATCAAAAAATGACATTTTGAATTGATGTTGCTGTAGACTATAACAAGTGTTTATTCCTCTGATGACATTACAATTACAATAGACCTATTTATATCTTTTACTACAAGACTATGAAGGTAAACAGCTGTTGACTTCTTCACAAGACGAGATATCACAAGCTACAAGATATGCAACTTATGATATAACAAAAGTGAGTAGTAACAATGCACATCACCTGAGAGCATGCTAGCATATAGCAGAACAAAACCAAGTACTCCAATGTACATGTCCTAGGGGTTTTGCTGTTTCTTCTGTACATAAGAATTCAAAGATGCAAACCTCTGTGCACTGGTTTATGAGCAAGCTACCTGACGTCTCTTCATCTTCTCCAAATTCTCCGACACCAATGCAGTCAAATTGGGATCCTCAAATCCAAGTTCAGGGCCAACTCTGCACACACAATTACACAAGGAAACAACATAGTAAACGAACTCATCAGAAAGAGAGTGTAACAATCCTTGTCTTTCCACCTTCAGCTTCACCTTCACTGAAACAACCGGAGAAACAACTCAAGAAAGGACTCTAAAGATTAGAGTTTTTCTTTCCATTCCCGTTGAACTAAATAAAGAGGCCTTTAGAAGTCTCTAAATGGTATAAATAGTCGAGATCAGCCCCAACTTTGACAGACACATAGCTCGGCAGCAGGATTTATTAAACAAGTCAATATGGTATTGCTGCCTCAACCGAGAACCTCTAGATAAGAAATGTCATAGACATCCCAATTTCACAAGGAAGTAAAGAGAAAAGCCATAAAGAAAGAATAACATGTAAAATGGCTTACTTAGGATCCAGAACCAACTTCTGAACTTCTTTAATGGCTGAGCTTGCTGCATAGAGTGATATCTTTCCCACCTGTATAAAATATTAGAATAAAGTTAACAGCGCCAATCCAAGGAAGCTGAGGCAGAGCAAGGAATAAGAGTCATTAACCAGACCTCCAGCATTTGCATCTTCGCATTATGAGTATTAGGAAGACCACGGATATCTTCAGCCATTCTAACAGCCTCGCCTAAACTTTCTGGAGAAAGAAAATCAAGGCCCAATTGGACCGTGGACTGCAATAAAACAGGAAGAGCAATCAGACCTAGTTTGATAGGCAATCAGCAGAACTTTCCTTAATCGCAAACTACCAAAGTTTCTTTTTGGCATTTTCTTCATGGCTCTGATAGAGATTTTTTTCAAAGGGTTAAGCTCCTCACTTAACATATCTATTATCTAAACAAAACCTTCCACTGCGAACTGTTTGGAACTTCCCTTTACAAACACCTCAGACCACTTAAGAGTGGCATAGATAGTAGATACACCCTGACCAACACTTGAAGAAATGGTTCTGAAAGAGGGGAGGATTTGAAGATTTTTCAGAACCTTTCAGATACCTAGTGAAAAACCAAAAATATTTTGCAGCCTTCTAGCGATTAGTAGAAATACCAAATCTCTAACTGGGAGGACATATCCTACATCTAGTGAAAAAGGATTTTTTTGGTTTAAGGTTTTTAACCTGCACAATTAGGTGGGTGGTTTAGCTAAGCTTAATTTCTATCCTATAGTTGACTGCTATGTGTCCAAAACAATTTTCAGGAGAAACAGTTGCATTGAGTTCCTTTTATGAGTACACTAGGAGATTGAGAACTTATTTTGTTTACAAGCCACTGATAAAATTCATCTTGTCCACTAACCTGAAGATTCCTCACTTGGAAAGGACATCCAGCAGGAACGAAAATTGTTTCTCCTAAGTGCTGTTCAAACGACCACGGCTCAATTCCTGAAAATTATGAGAGTTTCAATCAAGGAATCATTTTGTGACAGTATAAAAGCAGAAGAATCCGCTCTGAAAAAATAAGAACTCAAGGAAAGTTTCATCAAGATACCAATAACCAATTCTGAGGCAAGTATTTAAAGTTGTGAAAAGCATACAGTGGTTAAGAATTTAAAGTTGGGGAAAGATAACTATAAGGCCAAAATGTCAGCACACGATGAAGGCACTTGGAAACATCACGTATTGCATTACAGATTTATAATCAGAGTGTCAACTTTAGTAACAACGAGAAACTACTAGTCTTACCAAATAATTCTTTCAACTTTCTCTTATGATGTTCATTCAGATATACTATTCCATCGTAGAGAGGACTGGCTACCTGAGATCAATAATGTTGAACGCAAATATTATGACCTCAATAAATAGAGCGCGAAAAACTTGGACAAATTATTGCATTTGAGAAGTAAACCTACAGAATCATCCGTTAGATGGTCTGAATCTCCATGTTTCTTCCAATGAAATCTTAGATACTCGATAAGCATCGGCACATCTTGCCTCCTAAAGACATCCCAAAAAGCTCCAGAGTGACTGCTGCCGGAGCTGTTTAAACTGGAACCGTTCAGATCTTCATCACTAAAGTTATCCACACCAATCTGAGAAGTAACTCTGCTCTCTTGGTCAACCACCATTTCATTTGCATTTGAATCCATATCAGCATCCTGACCATTCCCTCTATCTCCACCAGGCGAGAATTTGGAGAAATCCCTTTCGCTTGACACATTAAGTGCATCATCACCAGGAAAGCCTTTGTGATCAGATTCAGCAAAGGTTTTCTGCGTCTTTTCTATCTTCGTCTTCTGCCAACCTTTTGGTTTGACCTCATTGATGTGAACCAAAAGGAATACCTAATTACAGAGAAAAAAGAGCAGCCTAAATTATTAATCAGCTGAAAGCGGGATTTGTATCGTAAGACCGTGTAAAGGAAAAGTGTAAACTAATATCTGTTCCTGATTACTTATACATATGGTCAAGATCAGGTATTTTTCCATTATCAGGTTAATGGCTTATCAATATCAAACTGACCAAAGAATCGAATTGTTTGTAGATCAGTCCAGCAGAAATCTTAGACACCTATTGACAGCTCAAGCTTCAAAAAATATTTAACCGCAGAAAAGAAAAAGAACAAATGATATTGAAGAATTATATTTGCAGATATATTTTCAAGTATAAATGAAGGCCATCCTCAAAAGGGAATGCAAGTCACTTTGCATATCAACTGGCCTCGACTTCAGATAAACACAAGAAACACTAATTGAAGTATCAGATATATAAGGACAATAGGAAGACATAGATGGCATGAGAAGGAAATTATGGCACTCACTAGGTCTCGCATGTTAATATGCAGATTGTTCACTGAGTCACCTCTACCAAGTTCTTCATATCTCCCATAAGAAATAAAAATCTTAGGACCAACATCATTCTGCAGGGAATAATGAGGCAATTTCGCAGCTAAATTTAGAAGACCCCACTTGGAGTGGATGAATTCAAGTAAAGGAAGTTTACTAATAAATTCAGGTCTCTGGTACAATAAGAACTCTTCTGAAGCACCAGGAGAAGGCCAATCTTTCAATTTGAGCATTTGTGGCCAACCATTCTCATGAATTCTTCCCTCTGAATATCCCCTGATGAATTGACCAATGTGAATATCAATCTGCAAGACATTAAGTACACGAGACGGTGGTATGTTCAGGTGAAGAAGAAAAAAATCAACAGCCCACTTCTATGGAAAATGAACACAGTAGTTACATACATATAATAGTGAATATGAACCACATATGCCAATCTAAAGTTGAAACTAGATCTACCAGTGCAAGCAAGAGACAATTGGTACTAACCTCACTCCAATCAAAACAATCAATGGCCTTTACAGTTCGGTTATCATCTTTTGTTTTCTCCTCTGTTGTCTCCCTTACCTCTCTCCATATCTCAATAGGATCCCACTTTGACATCGATGATACATCATATATATCCTTGATGATAACAGGTTTACCTCTGCTCCATTGCCTTCTGAAGTTCTCAATCCCTTCACTTTTAATCTCTTCAGAAGATGGATGGTACAAAAAGTTATCATCACCATTCTCTCTATGAGCAGCCTGGAACAACTTCCCTTCAGAGGTATTCTCTAGATCGCCGGAATCACATACTTTACATCCACTAACCATTTCTTCAACATTTTTCACCAGTTTCGCTACCCAATTCATCTTGAAGATTCGTTTCAATGATAAGAGCGAGGAACTGCAACCCCCATATTGCTTTGGTGGACAGGGTATGGAGCCATTACTATCTGCTTTCCAATCAGCAAACTTACTGAGTAAATTTAGATGAATGTTTGACAATTTCACTTCCTTTGATGTCATTTCTCTGCAATCAGCTCTTCCTAGGAACTGCTTACCCTTGTCGTCCTGAACAAGCTTGGTTGCATCTCTGAGATCTTTGCAGCAGCTGAGGCAGAGGTCATATGAGCAATTTGAGCAGTGTCTATGGTAATCAATGATTGGTATCCTGCAGAAATTACTGCAAACAGAAGTGTCGATGATGTATATCTTATCAAGCAGAAAAGTTGAGAGTACATATTTCCTAATAGCAGGAAGAGAAAGAACACAAGAAATTTGGCAATAGTTCAACATTTTTAAATTTGAAACATTACCAGCACATTTGCTCATCTGCATTCAATTTTGTCCGGCCAAGATCCATTCCATTTCCTGCAGAATACAAGGGATATTCAGTTCACAGTTCAACCAACATCAAGCTTTGAACTCCCATATACGTTAATAAAGACGCAAAAGATCATAATTGTACCTCGAAGTTTTTTTTCTAGTTCCACCTCAAAGCACTGCTGATTATGAATATGCTTAATAACTGGAAGAACTGCAGATAAAAGGGAATGAAGATACTGCAATTTGTTTTGTGCAGGTATCTCCCTAATTCTAACCTATGCTCACAGCAATAATGAATCACAGATTAGAAAGAAATATTTTACACATGTTAAACAAAACCACAGGATAAATCATTTAAGGCTCTTTTAGCCACACAGATAATACCTTTATCAAGTTGTCTCCCCGCATACACACTCTACAATTGCAACTACCACGACACGCAGGACAAATCCTCTGTATCTCTTCAACTGGCATGTCGGAGTACCTGACATCAAAATCTGCAATCATTGCATAGGAAATGGAGAAAACTAGAGACATGTTACTTTCATAATTGAGTCTCACCAAGTTGAAATGCAGCTTTCACAGTATCCCCTTCTATCACATTTAAGGCACCAAATTACTCGGTGATCATTCCGCCTACATTGATGACAAGGTTGCCCCCCTGTATTATCAGAAGAACTGGAGCTCCCTTCAGAAGTTCCCTAGGGGAAAAATCAAAGGAGCCCAAGTGAGAATATCAAACACAACCAGCAATAACAACGAGGAACTGTGTACTTCTAATACTTGGAGAGCAAACGAAATTTCAGGTCAAAGAGGGTGTTTGGATTGGCTCTGCAAAAGTAGCTTATAAGCTAAAAGCTAAAAGTCAAGTTGGGAATAACCAACTTTTGGATTTTGGCTTATTTTTACACTTTTTTGGCCCAAAAGTGAGTTCTTAAAAGTACTTTTAGCTTTCCCAAACACTGCCAAAACTAAAAAAGGAGCTTAAAAGCCAAAAGCAATTAAAATAAGCCAATCCAAACACCCTCTAACAACTCTAGTTGAATCGTAGACAATATGTCTTCATCAAACTTAATGTGCAGATTACACTACAACCACAACAAATTTATTATCTTAATCAGAATTATTTCTTTACTGAATGAACTATCCCCTGCATCACATTATCCTAGAGTAATCTCATGTCTACCAAAATACAATCTGTCCTCTTCCTAAAATAATTTGAACTAATGATTTATGTAATCGGAAATCACCAATTAGATTACTCCATTTCCCATGGTACTCAACTATGAGCTCAAACTCACCGCTGTAGGACTGGAATCAAACATCTTCTGCGATCTGCTTCTGGATGATTCCATACCAGAAGGGGGTGGCGTCCTGTAACTTCTTCGGCTTTCATCATACTGTACATCTTCCATGTCTAGATCATCAGTAGACTTCATGCTGCGAGCTAAAAACATCTTGCTCTGAGGTGTTTCAGAAAAATAATTCATCTGATTCTTTGGTACCTTTTCCCTGTGCTTCTTCCCAGAAATTGCACCAGAAATATCCTCAATTTTCTGGTTTTCAGCTGGTAAATCCATATCATCACTTCTACTCTCAGAATATATATCATTTTCATCCATTGATATTCTCTTTCCCTTTTTTATGTTGGCTCTCATTGCAGAATTTGCAGCCCTCTTCTTAGCCTGTATGTAGTGCTTTTCACACACCGTCTTATCAGGCATAGACAATGCAGTGCATCTCCACTGTTTCCCATCAGACCTCTTACACCGCAAATCATCCGGGATCCCAATATTATCTTCACAAGGTCCAGAGGATGAGCGTGGGTGATCCATCAAGATGTGCAGTTTGAAACAAAAGAGCTAAATAATCATCCAAAACCATATGACAAAATAACCTGAACATTCACAGACAGGTAGCCAGGAAAACAGAAAGAGGAATAAATTTACATGATGCATGAAAACTTGAAAACCACAAAAACTTTAAAAATACTAAAAGCTTATTGTAATTAAATCCACAGCAAGATTTACAAGAAAGCAGCCAGTACTATCCCTAAATTTGCCCCATAAGATTATATAGAGTTCATCTTCAGATCCTAAGTTTCTTCCAATAATCTCACACTTACCTTCACAAAAAAAAAAAAGAAGAATAAAAGAAAAACTCACTTCTCCTACAAAGGTAACCCATATGACTCCTGAGTCCTGACAAACACCAGGCTAAGGTAAGTGTAACAACAACTAAGCCCTAATCCCTACTAGTTAGTATTGCCTATATGCGTCCTTTGCTTCCATTGTGTTATGTCTTAGCAACATCCACATAAAACCTTATTCGGTGCTTTTCTAATCTTTTCCGTTCATATGATAGAAGGGAGAACATTTAGACAACAAAAACAACAACATATCCAATATATTACCACCAAGTGGGGTCTGGAGAGGGCAAGTATATGCAGTCCATATCACTACCTCAGAGGTGAGATATAGAGGTTGTTTCTGATAGACCCCCGGGTCAAGGTAAGAGAATCAAGACAAGGAATAGCAAAAAAAAAAAAAAATACAATAACAATTACCACACCCAATAGTACCATAGACAAGATTCACCAGGTAATACAACAAACGATACAACATTTTGAAATGATACTAGTACTATAGCTACTAATACGGATAACAAAGTCCTTCTACCTACTAGCACCGGCGCACTCGCTCCTACTATCCTTCTACCCTAATTTGCCTCCTCCACAACTTCCTATGTAGGGTCATATCCACAGAAAGCTTAGCCGAAGCTGCTCCATGTCATGTTTAATCACCTCCCTCCAATATTTCTTCAGTCTACCTCTACCCCGCCGCCTGAATCCATCCCTAGACAACCTCTCACACCTCCGGACTGGGGCATCCGTGCCCCTCCTCATCACATGCCTGAACCATCTCAACCTCACTTCCCTCATCTTGGCTTCCGCCGAAGCCGCTCCCACTTTACTTCGAATAACCTCATTTCTAATCCTATCTTTCCTAGTACACCCACACATCCACCGTAGCATTCTCATCTTCGCCACCTTCATCTTTTGGATGTGAGACTTCTTAACGGGCCAACATTCCGCCCCATACAACAAAGCCGGTCTAACCACTATTCTGTAGAACATTTAGAATATTGAATATTATTAATGAGGGATATCATCTAAGATGATATATATCTGTCACCTAGGAAGCTTATAAGAATGCAAACCAACCATAGGAGAATCACAAAGAACAAAACAAATCAAAATTGCAATTCAGTCAACAAATTGTATTCAGTGATTAAGAATAAAACTTAAGGGAACAATCTCTCTTCGCCCAGCCACCCTTCAACTCCTACCTAGCTTGATCTTTATGTCTGGATTTCATGAGATAGTATAGATTGACGGATCACTTCCAGTGATTCAGAAAAATAGCTCCTTTAACTTACAGTCTATAAATTCTCTCCCTCCATCAAATGGACACGAAAGTTCATCAATTAGAAAGAGTTACGCACCCAAGGATGTGTCCTAGTGGTCAAGAAAGTGGTCGAGAACCATGATATCTCAGATTCAAATCCCAACGGAGACAAAAACACTAGCTGATTTCTTCTCATTTGTTCTATCCTCGATGGACTGGAGAGCGAACCTCCAAAACAAAGGGTCCTTGCTTCTTTTCATTTGGCTAAGAATAAACCAGTGGTGGAAGGTGGCAGTATCCCGTTGAATTAGCCGAGCGAAAAAAAAAAATCCCCCTTCCCTCATGATAGCAGAAAACTAATCAATCTATCAATCAATCAATCAATCCACCAATTATACGTAAATCTCAAACAAGTTGAGCACAGCTATATGAATCCCCATTTCAAATTAAGAACAGAAAAAAAAAAACATTTCCTAGTATAAAACGAAACGAAAAACAAAACCCACGTCGTAAACATAAAAATTCTTCGGCAGAGATTGCTCTAAATCCAAAAACACAACACACACAAAAGCATAACAAACAGCCTTACATTAGCAGCGAATTATACAAACTCAATGTCCAACAATTCATCAAAAAAAAAAAAAAAAAAAATTAGGTTGGAAGAAAAAAAGAACTTCCTTTAATCGTAAAAAGGAAGATCAATCCAATTTAAGTATTTCTTGTTATATAATTTTCTACGAGAAAGTAATAGTGAATAATTTTTTTTAAAAAAAAAGTAGGGAGAGAACCTGGGTGTATTTGTGAAGTTGTAATTCGCAGAGGGCGAGAAGTAGAAGGAGAAGGAGAAGAATAAAACGACGCCGTACTAACTGCTGTAACAAAGTTCTGCACAGTGCTGTACCTGAACATCCCCATCTTCTCTCCTTATTTTTTTTCTTTTTTTGAAAAAAACAAAAAGAAATAAAAAAAGTTACCAAAAGGAACAAATTCGTTGCTGGACTAAAATATCATATACTATTAAAATTTTATCTATTAAAATATGATTTTGAATTTTAGTAGCATTAATTAATGATGATACGTTATACAAAAGAGAATTTCATAAAAATACTATTAAGTTGAAGTGAAAATTTTCAGAAAGAAAATTGAAATAATTGTCAATAATATTAAACCTTATAAAACAATTTTTAGAAAAAGAATATTCATTTATGGGAAAAATTATATGATAAATGTGTCAATCACTCGCTATAATTTGCATATATATATATGCTATTTTTAATTTATTTTTTGAGAAAATACACTAATATATTAATAAAATTTCTCGCTCTTTCTTTAAGTTTATCTTTTTTATTAATCTTTAATTTATTTTCATTTATGTAGTAATTACGTATACATTAAGACCAGTATCTTGAATCTCAAACTAATGAAATTACCGCAAAAAAATAAGAGATTCAATTACTCGGAATTGAAATATAGAGGTAACCATTTTAGCTATGTAACATTTTATTTTATTAGTGGTTTAAATAATTAATTTTAAAATATAAAAATATAAACTGTTATTTCGCATTAGATATAAAGGAGGTAAAGCTCTCCCTATTATAAAATCATCTATTCACGATATTTGAACTTGAGACTTTAATTTAATATGAAAAATTCTCAATCATCTTACATTTTTTAAAGA
Organism: Capsicum annuum; assembly: GCF_002878395.1. Lineage (NCBI taxonomy): Eukaryota > Viridiplantae > Streptophyta > Magnoliopsida > Solanales > Solanaceae > Capsicum > Capsicum annuum. The sequence continues at coordinate 130,255,543 of NC_061112.1, read as the reverse complement.
AAATCTACTAGTATTATATATTGAGATTTTCTCTTTTGAAGAAAAAGAATATGTTGAGATGAAATATAGACCATTGAAATCGATAAATAGTTCAATATTAAGCTAATAAGATTTGGGTTAATAATTACTTATCTACCTTGTTATAATTTAAATATAAAGTTAAAATAATCAATTGAAAATATATATGTCCCATTATCTTACTTGGCCATGGGCTTTCGAGCTTGATAAGTTGTTCGATTAATCAAGTAAATGCATATAAGAGGATTGAAACATATTGAAAAAGTTAAATAACTACACCTTGTTGGAGACTTGGACTGGTCTTCTTGTGAACAACACATAACATTTGTCACCGGTTAGAGAACCCTCTTTAATACATTTAAGAAAAGATATGGTGGGAGTGGTTTCGGTGAAGGATAAAATGTAAGAAGTGAGGCTATGTTAATTTGGGCATGTGATGAGGAAGCGGAGGTGTGAGACACTGGCTATGGTAGGGAGAGGTGATTAGGCATGATATGGAGCAGTTACAGCTTACGGAGGACATGACCCTTGATAGGAAGGTGGGAAGGATGCGGATTAGGGTAGAGGGTTAGGGGGGTGGGAGAGCGTCGGTAATGTTCTTTATTTGTGTCTGAAGTTTCTTGTTCATGGTGTTCAGTGATGTCTATGGTTTCGGATAAATATTTTTTAGTATTATCTCGTGGCTAGTGGTGTTAGTTTATTTTGCATATTGTACAAGTTTATATGCATTTATGTTTTGTGATTGTTATATTGTTATTGCTTCTAAGTCGAGGATCTATCGGAAACAGCCTCTCTATTGTTATTGCTTCTAAGCCGAGGGTCTATCAAAAATAGCCTCTCTACTTCACCAGAGGTAGTGGTATAATCTGCGTACACTCTACCCTTCCTAGACCCCACTACGTGGGAATGCACTGGGTATGTTTTATTGTTGTATTCATATAGATTTCAGACATTTGTGCTGATAAACGAAAACCACCTCGATCAAATTAGAGTAAATAACAAAAAATGTCCAAGTCAGGGAAAGGGTTAGGCCCTTTTAGCAAAGAGATCATAAACTGCATTTAAATTATATATAAGTGCTTTTAAGGATAACAAAATTTGCATAATATTCTAGGAAAAAATTGGCAGGAACTATATTACATATTTGCATAGTATCTACTATCTATGAATTAAGCAACTTAACCACAACATAATAATGCTACGTACATTACATTACTCATGTTAGCACACAACATTTGGGCTTCATGAAAATGTTGTGTAAAGATTTCTCCTTTGGAATTACTTGAATCCCTTTATGCTAAAAAGACACCAGCCTTGATGATATCTTTAGATCATATGCAGGAGATTCTGCACGATTTCAGACATCGGTGGCCTGAATTCAGGTTCCGGCTGCCCAACAAACAAGAAAGGACGTGAGATAAGTATGAAAAGGCGATAGCTCGAGAAATGACAGTCACAAATATTAGAGTGGAAGAGACTGACCTGAATACACAAGGAAATTATGTCAGCAAACCGAGACAAAGACTTGGATGGATAACCACCATTTAGGGAAGGATCAACCATTCTTGATAATGCATCTATATCATGCAGTCGTGGAATAGCCCATCGGACGAGCAACTGCTCCCCTCTAGGGCGCGACCTGGAAATCATATTTTAATGAGCTCAGAGTCAGTCGTCGTACTATTTTACAAACATATGCAGCTGCAACAACAACAACTAACAAGGTAAAATATGTCAGAATGAAAGTAACCTGTCGTAAGACTGTCTTCCCGTGAGAAGTTCTAGCATAACAACTCCAAAGCTATAAACATCACTCTGACAAGTATAGCTTCCCAATTCAAGTTCAGGAGCACCATAGCCGCATCCTTGCAACTGAAAGTTACACTGAAGTCATCAACACTTGGTTCATCCATAAATGTAAAAATATAGGATGGACAATTTTTGTTGCAAACACAAATTAGCAGAAAGCCAGAAACACCAGCTCGTCCTTTCGTTTTTACCTCTTGAAACAGCAACAAACAACCCATATCTTAACAGATTGGACCATCTTTTGGCAGATAATTTATGCTTTGGCACCTAGTTTTCATACTAATGATGCAATTTCTACAAAGGTTGAAACCAGCAAGTAAAGAATGCAGTTTCTAGAAGAGTTAAGAAACAAGTGTTTACAAGTTTAATGAAGACCAGAGTCAAAAAGGTTAAATGCTCCTTACAAATTTAACAAATCATCAGAACTAGCTTAGGGATTACCTGTCTTATGGAATCAGATGACAGCAGTGGTGCTAAACCACAATCTGACATACGCACGGCAAGATCATTATCAAGGAGAACATTAGCAGACTTGAAGTTCAGGTGCACAATAGGTGGGTGTGAAGCTTCGTGCAAGTACCTTTAGTGAAACAGGAAGCAACTCAATCTCTAAATGGTTACAAGCTAAGGATTGCACTAGAGAAATAAATTGTGCTGCAGCAAAGATTTTAAGACATGGAAACAAGCAGACCAAACTTGTCAGCGATTTAACCATCACAATTGGGATTAACACATCATTAAAACAAGTTACAAGCACTTAAAAACTAGTATCATTCAGCATCTTTTCATACTTACTCTAGAGCTCTTGCTGCTTGAAGCGCAATGCGTATACGAGTACTCCAGGAAAGTTTTCTGTGAATCTCATCATCTAAGTGCAATGCTTCGTGGAGACTACCATTTCTACAATACTCATAGACAAGTAGCCGTTGCCCATGCCCTGAACAGTAACCCACAAGTTTGACAATGTTTTCATGCTGAAGTTTAGAGATATTGGACACCATTTCAACAAAATCTTGGTCACTTTGTTTCCTGGTCATAGCAGTCTCTAATTTCTTCACTGCCAATACCTAACAAAACAAAAGGCATCAAGAAATGGCCCAGTGTCAGTGCTTTTTTACCTTTATGATGGCAACTAAATAGGTTACTACAACATGACGAATACATGTAGGTTAAATGGGCAAGCAAGAAACTATTTCATTGAGGACATCAGGATGCATGTCAGGTTATCTACAGTCTACAAATGGAAATTGTTGCCATATACAAGGTTGGACTACTTCCACTATGCAGAACTCGAGTCAAAACATTACAGACCCATTAAACATATACAATTCAACGCAAAACAAAAATGTTTGTCACACAAAACCTAAGTTGCTGGGACTCTCCAAAAATGTTGCCGCACCCGTGTCGGATCCTTCAAAAATACACTATTTTTGGAGGATCCGACATGCACCCGTAGACATTTTTGAAGAGTCCAAGCAACTTAGCACAAAACCATGTTTTTAATTCAAATAACGAGTAATTTCCTACTTTAAAATAGTGAAATGAAGCTCAAGACGCAGGCACAATGCATGCAAGCACATGGTATCTACTGATTTGAAGCTGGTGAAAAAAAAAAAGATGCTTACTTTTTTGGGATACTCAGCTCTGTAGACTGTTCCAAGCATGCCTCCTCCAATAAGATTATCTTGTGAAAAGCTATTTGTATACTGCTGAAGAGAGGCAATGGTGAAGAACTCTGCAGAGTTTATATTCTTCATAGCATGTTTGACAGAGGTAATTGGGGGCAAAACTGGATTTACAACCATCCTCTCAGCAGAAAGAGATTGAAGAAAAGGTGGTGGCGGTGGTGGAAGAATATCCGATACAACTGATTCCATCTCCGACTGATCATCATCTGTTGTGCTCTTCATATCTTTCTGTTGCACAGCCTCTGAAGTATTCATTGAGATGTTCCTACCCTGAGATTTCCCATTTCCGGTCACTGGCCTCAAACCTGCTTCTTTTGGACATACCCATTTTGTCATCGTGAGCCATTAAGAACAATAAATAACTGATCATAAACATAAATTAAATTCATAAGGAAGTATACAAATGAACTATTTACCTTTTTCTGTATCATAATAAGGTTTTTGCATGGATTGATCACGTTTTGGGTTACCTTTGGGCAAACTATAATCATATGTTTCATGTCTCTTGGCTTCTTTTTGGGCCTCTCTTCTTCTTTTGACGAATCGTGACATCAAAAGGAAAACACCCAATCCAAGTATGACAAGGGATACTAATCCGGCTATAGCAATCAATTTGACGTGTTTGGTTGAATTACTACTCTTTTCCATTATAGAGGGCTGTAATCCTTGTCCTGATGGTACAGTATATGGCAGTGAAGGGGCTAAATCTGGAGAAAGCACAGCAAATGGTGCTGGAGAAGGCGATATCATGGGTGGTGAAGGGATGATAGTAGTGTTAAAAGGGTTCCCTGCACGCCTGATAAAAAGTATAGATTTCATGTGAGGTAAAAATATTTATACGTAATTAAGTGAACCTTTCATGAAACAAGAAAAGGCTAACCTAATATGCTTCCCCCAAAGTGTATCAACAACAGTTAAGGCCAAGGCTAAGGCTACTCTATCAAGAAATGTGTCGTGTTGATTGTTTATCCATCATAATTTCATTTTTAACCAATCAAATGGTTGAAAAGACTATTAATTGTAACAATGTGCGTACTTCTCAATTTTTTTTATGTAGATCATCTTTTGGAGATAAAGGCGTGTAATAAGAAATCTGTTTGGACAGTTAATCGTGTAATAAGAAATCTGTTTGGACAGTTAATCTTTTGAAGATTTGTGAGCATTTCGTTTTTGTGAGTGGATGAAGAGTTTTCAGTGAAAACCCCTCAAACCACCTTCTTCATTGATGAAATAAAGACATTCTTAAAAGAACTTAAGCACACATAGTTTTCAACAAAAATTCCAAAAGAGTTTTCACAACAAACACCAACAAAATATCTATCCTCATTCTTGCACAAAATAGAATTTAGCTAATGTTAAGAGTGACAAATGGGATGATGCAAAAAGAATAATGTATAAAGACAAATCATATAGCCATTAACAATTAATTTGGGTTTGAGAATAGTTAATTGATAGAGTACAGAATGATTTCTAATGAGGTACTTATGCTATCTTCATCAGACAGACCATACTATTAGTAGTATTACATGCCACATCTTCAAGTTTGCTACTTTACCCATTTTTCAGCCAGTGTACCGATTTATTTATCAGATCGATGCCTGACGAAGTAATAGAAACTGAAACTTTTAACACCAACATTTCCATGGTCAGCTCGTGGAATGGTGAAGATACTCTATGGACATGAACTTTTTCACTTTATTCCAGAAATACGAGCAAGAATGATTGTACCTCACTCCTTTTTTACGAATACATCAGATGTACACGGTTGCAGAAATACTTTAAGGGACATTCACTCTTGGCTAACTTATTTTACTCTAGGTCTAATTGTCAGTTTATCAGAAAAGACAGTTATACTGGCTTCCCATAAATATTCATTGCAAGCACAGCTGGCAAACAAATTCCCTCAGATCTAAATGGTGCAATCTCTAGCCCAAGAGACTTCCCTCTTTTGTTTTAAAATTTTCAAATCACATACCATAAATGATCAATGCTTATCCAAATTTTAAAATGATGAGAGTACACAGAGAGATGAAGCCCAATTAAAACAAAGAGAAATAAGATGGTCCAGTTCATATTCAGAACTTGAAGACAGACTATGAGAATAAGATGGATTTCATCAGTTTGAAGAAAACTCAAACCAAAAGGGCCAAAATTTATAGGTTTTACCTGAAGGTCGGGATGCTCAACAATTTTGGCGGTATAGGCCCTGAGAAAAAATTATTCTCTATGTTTCTGCAGAACACGAAAGAGACCAAATTTTTAAGCACAAATAAGCAGATGGAGACATAGTTGACATCATTATCGATATATTATAATGATGAAAAATTCATCAGTTCAGAAGATTACAAATCCGTTATAGCAAGATCTTGCAAAACATCAAGGATCCCAGTGAGCTGATTGTTCTGCAAGTGTCTGCAAATTGCCAAACATACATACTCAAAACTGGATACAAGAAATCACCATAAGTATTTATATTCACAAGTTCAGTTCGGCAATTATGTTAACATACTGATACCATCCAAGTATATTAAGTTTAATAGTTGCAAATTGAGCTACTAGACAAAATCAATCAGCTTTGAAAAGTACTATCCTTGAATAGCAATCATCTAGCTTGTTCACAGGAAACACATCTTGATGAACCAACATTCCACAACCAAACAATAGATCCATATGCATCGAAAAGTCAAAAACTATATTTACCTTTATAAAGCTTCTCATTCTAAATTATGTATGAACAGAACTTTTGTTAAACTTCTGAAGGAGTTAACAACTTATATAAACTTCCATTCGGTGTCTCGAGGAGGAAAGCACTCATTCCTTATAAACAGAAAAGTAGTTTCATCTCCTTATATTTCCCTAATTACCATACATACAAGGGGAAATACATACAAGGTAGTAAGTGACGACAAACTCCCCATTGAAGGAGGCAGCTGACCACTTAAATTGTTCCCAGATAAGTCCCTGCAAAATAAGAACATGAAGGCATAAATACAAACAACACCAAGAAACGTAGTTTCATCCCTGGCGAAAAGTAGAAGGCTAAAAGAATTATGAGTACATAGTAGTCAAAGTCTTAAGCTGCAGAAAGGCATCTGGAATGACTCCATTAAGATGATTGTTGTTCAACGACCTATAAGGAAAAAATTAGATGTAATGAAAACAGAAGTATGGTCAGAAAAAGAGAATATAAGGATACGTCAAATATATCTTACAAGTCTGATAATTGCCCTAACGAGGATATGCCGTCTGGAATGCTCCCAGTAAGATGGTTATCGGACAGAGACCTGTATAAACACAAATGACACAATAGGATAAAAATGTGGATCTAGGTTGAGCAAATAACCTATAAACTAGTGAAGAAGCTCAATAAGGACAAAGCTTAATAACTTACAAGGTTTTGAGGGTAACGGGCAAATTGGATGGTATACTGCCTCCAATATGGTTGTTACTGAGATCTCTGGTTTTATCATTAACACAAAGTTTAAGCATTTAATACATAGCAGTTAACTAAAGCCATAGAATAAAAGAAATTGTAATGGTAGTGCCAAATGATGCAGGGAAGGACAAAGTGCAGAGGTGAGAGGACAAAATGACTAGGAAAAATTCGTGAATTTAAATCAACAACAACAACAATATATGTTAAATCAATTCATTGATAAAGATAAAGATAAAGATGGCACCAACATTTGTATGATTGAAGCAAAACTTCCGATGCCCTCACTTAATTCACCACCCAAATTTGAATCATTGAGTACTCTGCCAAAGAAAATACAGAAATCCATCACAAACTGTCATCTAACCAGTTGAGAAACGACTAAGGCGAAAAAAGAGAGTTCTTACATTCCAGTTACATTGGAGTTGACACAAAGTACACCATGCCATTGATCACCACAAGGGTCTAATCCATATGGTACCCACCCAGGAAGCAAGGGGTAGCCCAGACTAGTATATAAACTATTTATGGCAAATACTGAAGAGCAAGAAAAGAAAACAAAGTCATGAACTTCACCTTTCTTTTACACAAAAAATCCAGCAGAAATTTCACTAAAGTTAACAAACACAACAACAACAACAACAAACCCAGTGTATTCCCACAAAGTGGGGTCTGGGGAGGGTAAAATGTACGCAGTCCATACCGCTACTTCCGAAGAAGTAGAGAGGTTGTTTCCGATAGACCCCCGGCTCAAGACAAAAAATAGTAAACAAAATCGTAATGAAACATGAAACAGGGTGGATAGAATAACAGAAAAAAGAAATAAGACACCCATACAGTAATATCAAACACTCACAAACCAAAGACACCCCCCACACCCAAACTCTCCTAACTAGCAGCTCCTACCTATGGACACAGTCCTAGGATTACTAGCCCGGCTACACCAAAGCTCTCCTCCCTACCTGCTACAACTCACCACTCACACTAGCCTTCTAGCCTAATCTGCGATCTCCATACCTTCCTATCTAGGGTCATGTCATCAGTAAGTAGTAAGTTGTAACTGCTCCATGTCACGTCTAATTACCTCCCCTCCAGTATTTCTTCGGCCTAACTCTAACCCTCCTGAAACCATCCAAAGCTACCTCTCACACCTATGAACTAGGGCATCCGTGCCCCTCCTCATCACATGCCCAAACCATCTCAGCCTCACTTCCCACATCTTGTCAATGATAATAAATTCAAACTGTTAAAACATTCTGTATAACACACAGCACAAAGATTGTGAATACACAAAATTCAAACCACTGAGAAATTATTAATTACCATCGCGAGGATCAGTAAACCCCTGGCAATTTTGAACAACAAAAATTGTAAATACAAACAAAATCTTCACATATAATCCACTCATACTGTGACTCCAAGAACATAAGTTTTCTGCTTCCTCTTCCTCAGTCCTTTTTCTTTCCAAATCTCAGCTTCACAGTTCCACCAATAACAAGAATACTCTGCAAACACCACAAAGATCTTCACTTTAACGGAAACAATAGACAAATTTCCAACATCCAAAACCTCAAAACTACATTTTCATGGATTTTCAAATAGAAAAAAAAAAAAAAAAAAAAAAAACATGGTACAAGACAGTCAAATACTGAACCTGCAAAAAGAGTACTCTCACAAAAACAAGACCGTCAAATACTGAACACCCATCATAGAGAAGTTCAAAAGGCATAAAAAGAACACATCTTTCAATACACAAAGTACATAAAGATTCAAACTTTATGAACCAAAACCACTATATAGAAAGAAAAAAAAAGTGAAAATAAGTAAAGTGATAAAAATAGAAGAACCCACAAGCCAGAAACAGTTGATTACATCTTGCTTGGACTCTTAAAAATGAATACTTTTTGAAAAAATTCATATACATTCAAAATATTTTTGAAAAGTACAGCAACATAGTACAACATACAACAAAGTTGGGATATGTGCTACAAACCTTTTACTTTTTTTTGTGTCTGCAAAGGACAAAAACAAAAGATTAAACACTTGCTTTAAGGTTTAAGCATGTCTTTGTTTCTTCTACCTTTACCATTTGATACACAGTGTTTTGGTATACACAATAATTGAGTATTTAGTTCACAATCCCTTTAATTTAGGGAAGTAGTACATATATCAACAAATTTTACTAAAAGAACGTTAAAGTTGTAGAAAATTTTCCATAATTTGATTTGAATTTATAGTGAGTGTACCGTTGGTTGGTGCTGTGTTAGACAAAATAGAAAATAGTACTGCTGGTGCGTTTTCAATAGTGGCCCACTCTGAATTTGACTATCTATCCTTTGAACGGAAAAATTGCCTATATAAACTTGTTAGATTAGTTATTATAACTTATATCAGAACTTTTAAGTTTTTAAGTTATACGAACTTTTATCTCAAAAAATTATATAAAGAAAAAAATATTCTTTTGTTGAAAATATAGAAAAGCAATTATTGAAAAAGAAAAATTAATATTTAATTCAATGAATATATAATTTACCTTATTTAAAAGTAGTTAACCTTAATTATTGATATTTATCCATACCCAAATCCCTCAAACCATTATTTATCTTCCTATTTTAATGCTTGCATTAAGAGTTTCCATCTTCATACACTGCTTGCCACATTTTACACATTTTTCTTTACCAACAAACAAAAAACGCGTTCTATGTTGATTAAAATTTGATAGAAAAGCAAAACACAAGTATTTTTTTAGATAAAAAATATGAATTATGTTAATTTGCATTTAATCATGATTCTTCATGGAGGGAGATGGGATTCTTCAGGTTTGTTAATTTTTTTACGCCTTCTAAACGAATTTAAATATTTATTTTTTGCGTTTTTGCAATTATCTGTTGTTATTGTATAAACAGGAAAAATGAGGGAACAATTGTGTGTGTTGGGCGACAGTGTTCTAACGAAAAGAATGAACAAAGGAGAAAATTATTTTCAAAAGATTGTGTTCGTTTGATCGGGATAAGTCCAAATTTTAAAGAATTTGAAGAAGAACGTGTGGATGTAATTTGTGATATAACGAATATCAACATAGCTGTAAAACAGACTTACAAGGATAAACAAACACTAGCTAATGTTATGGAGTTGCATGCATTTATGAAACAGTTCTCTTATCGAACTGAAAGGTCAAGTGGTAGCAGGTAAAAACGTTTGTGTTTTTTTTTTTGTGTGTATTAAATTGAATAGTAAAGTTGTATGTTAAGTCAAAATATGATTTTTTTTATAATAATTTTTTTTCTACTTTAACAGCTACTACTTGGTTTGTGTGGTGGAGGACTGTACTTGGTTTTTTCGTTCTTCCAGAATTAACAAATCAAATATTTTTAAAATAAGAATGTATTGTGACATTCATACATGCTCAATAAAGGATCAAGTTTATGTGAGGCGTCAAGGGATGACAAAAGTGGTAGTCGGACTGATCTTAGGTAATTATGTAGACACCAAAAGAATATACACTCCCAACGATATTGTTTCTGACATGATGAGGGAATGTGTGATTTCATTAGATTATCATCAGGCATGGTGTGCAAAAACCAAAGCAGTTAAAATGTTGCACGGTAATCCTACCGAGTCATATCAAAAGATACCTGGTTAGTTATATATGTTGGAAAAGCATAATCGTGGATCTGTTGTTAGCTGGGAGAAAATCGAAGAAAATAGATTCTTGTATGCTTTTGTTGCATTGGAAAAATACAATTTTCGCGTATGAAAAATATATAAAAACAATATGAAATATGCATATATCGCTCA
>NC_061112.1:130228249-130241797 GCF_002878395.1 Capsicum annuum | reverse complement strand
ATGTGGACTACAACCCTGAGAATAGTCCAAAATACAAAAGAAAGAAAGACGAAACAACAAAATAAACTACCAAGACTCCTTCCTTGTGGGGAGAAGAGTGGCTTCCCAGTTAGTGAGCTTGATATTTGGCCCGACAAACTGCACATCTGCATGGCTAGGGCCTTCACCCATCTGAACCATGTTTATTTCATGAAACATTTCCTTGAGACCTTGACATATTTCATCCGCATCCTTGTTAGCATATGGGTATTGATTTTCTTCCTTTTGAGCTTTCGTGAAAGATTGGCTAATGTGTGGAACCGGACTTGTCAATTTCCAAGCCTTCTTTTTCGGCTCTTTTGCCTATTTTCTATCTTTCGCGGTAGGCTTAAAGCCTAAGCCAAAAGAGTCGCGGCTACCACATGGATCTACAGGGGTTATAATTCCTTGCAGCGAAACCCCTAATCCTTTTCCCGGTTCATAACCATTTTGTAGCATTTGGCTAGCCACCATGATTGAAGTTGAAAAGAGCTGAGGCCTTGGAATCGGCTTGCCTTCCACGACTTGATTGGCTGTCACAATTTCAAAGGCTTGATAAATGGAGGATTCACAACCCCCTTTTGTTTCGATACATGGTACAGAAGGATCTCGATGTATGGGAAGGTCATCCTCTCCATGTATAATGATTTCCTGATTGTCGTGTTCAAACTTAACTACTTGATGCAAAGTAGAAGGTATGGCTCTGGCCGTGTGGATCCATGGTCTTCCTAAAAGTAGGTTGTAGGAAGTATCCATGTCTATTACTTGAAAGGTGATCGTAAACTCAACTGGTCCAATAACCAAAGCAAGATCTACCTCACCAATTGTGTCTCGTTTTGCACCATCAAAAGTCCGAACACATACATTATTGGACCGAACCTCCATCGATCATTACCCCTTTTATGTAATATCCTTCGCATTTGATAGTCAGATGCAAAGCCTTATTGTGACTAGAACCTTCTGTGGGTAACTCATCATCAGTGAAAGTGATTCTATTTGCTTCAAATATTCTACGAACCATCCTTTCTATTTGACATACTGTAGTTTCCTTCGGGACGTATGCTTCATTCAACAACTTAATCAATGCCTGACAATGTTCTTTAGAATATAGCAGCAGAGATAATAATGATATTTAAGCCGGGGTTTTCCTCAATTGATCGACAATGGAATAGTCTTGGGTTTTCATTTTCTTCAGAAATTCCTCAGCCTCTTCGTTTGTGACAGGTTTTTTCATTGGCCCTTGACTATCTTTAAACTGTTTTGGTCTCCTTAATTCTTCTGGAACATAGCATCTTCCCAATCGATTCAAACCCCCTGTTTCGTTTGTTTTTTCCATGACCTCTTTTCCTTTGTACATCACCGTGGTTTTGTTGTAGTTCCATGGGATGGTTTTCAAGCTTGTCACTGGGAGCTGTGCTGCGTGTCTTATGACAATTGGTTCTGTCATCTTTTTCATGTTGTTGTGCTGTTGGTCGAACCATGCGGGACGACTCGAAACATATAGTTTTGGCCCATCTTGTGCTATTCCCTTTAGCTTTGCAAGAACATACAATACCATCTTTTCTGAATCTCGGGGTCTTATAATGGAACTCGCTCCTTTCACGATTAGTGGTTCTCTTTGCATATACTTCAGTGCTTCACCCTGGTTTTCCTTCAAGGCGCCTATTTCTATCATTGCTTGGCTTGTTGGCCTGCAGTCTCTATTGTTAAAAATCATCCCCACGACGTGTGTGTTACTGTGATTAGGAAGTGGATTGTCGGTGACATTCGGTGCTTCTTCTTTTTGTATTACGATTGCCTTACTTTCGATTAACTTTTCAATGGCTCTCTTCAGACTCCAACAGTTTTCGGTACTGTGACCTTGGACGTTGGAATAGTACTCACACCTTACATTAGGATCAAACCAACTTGCATTCGGATCCACTTTGAAAGGCAAAACAGGTTCAATCCATCCTAATTTGACCAATCTCCGCAACAGGCTCGTATATGATTCTCCAATTGGGGTGAAGTTTTTCTTTGGCCTCTGTTCTCTTGTATAGTCTTCCGTAACATACGGATTACGAGGGGCTTGTAAATTTGGCTGCCGCGGACGAAAACCTTGTGGTGCAGGTGCCCGCCATTGTGGACGCTGCGGAGGTCGGGCATACGCTTGAGCATTAAGAACAGCAGGTTGAGGCATATAATAATGTTGAGGAGGGCTGGGTTGTCCCTGTTGGACATGAACGTAAGGGGAGTTCCGTCCCCTTTGGGCATTGCCCGGTCCTGACGCCATCATGGATCCTTCCTTCTTCTTCTTCTGATTTCCGAAACTACCTGATCCACTCTGAATGGCTTGTGTTGTGGCCCTGAGGGCGGTTTGGCTCATGATTTTTCTTGATTTGATGCCATTCTCCACCATTTCCTCAATTTTTATTGCTTCGGCGAAAGGTTTACCAACCGCGGCTAGTAAATGATGAAAATAATTGGACTCTTGAGTTTGGAGAAAAACGTTAATCAATTCCTGGTCCTTCAGTGGCGGCTTGACTCTAGATGCCTGTTCTCTCCATTTTATGGCAAACTCTCGAAAACTTTCAGATGGTTTTTTCTTCATATTAGCGAGAGAAGTGCGGCCAGGGATAATATCGAGATTGTATTGAACTTGTTGCACAAAATCATGAGCCATATTATCCCAAACGTGCCAATGGGAGATGTCTTGATCGATAAACATTTCAGAGGCTATTCCTGTCAGAATTTCTCTGAAATAGGCCATAAGCAGCTCCTCTTTCCCTCCTGCTCCTCTGAGTTGATTGTAATACCTTTTTAAGTGGGCCACTGGGTCACCATGACCACTATATTTGTCGAATTTAGGGGTCTTGAACCCTATTGGCAAATGAACATTAGGGAACATACACAGGTCTTTGAAAGAGACGCTTTTGTGTCCTCCCAATCCTTGTATGTTTCTCATACTCTGCTTCAGACTCCTCACTTTTCTAACTATCTCTTCTCGTTCTTCATTCATAATAGCCTTCTCAATCACGATATGAGACTCAGGCTGATGAGTGGGCTGATATGAATTTACGGGTTTGAATGCCAATTCAGGAGGATAGGCTTGATTATGATTTAGTTCGTTGATAGGCTTCTATATCATTGATGGAGGATTTATATTAGTTGTCACGGCCGGAATGAAAAGCGGGTTGTTCGTGAATGATGGATTTGGAGGACGCATGGTGGATGTGCCAGCAGCGCTAGATACGTTAGCGTATGGACCAAATCCAGGCGGATAAAGTGGATCGTCGACTTGGGCTTGAGTAGAACTGGGATGATTTGCATCTGAAAGGCCAGGAATCGAGGAAGGCGGGGCTTGTCCATTCGCCCAGGCCTGATACATTTCCGCAATTTGTTGCTTTAATAACCTATTCTCCTCCAAAGATGCGAACTCTCATGGGACTAACTGATCTCGACCTTCTTCATTATCAGATTTTGTTCCATCTTTCCGAGTCATCTTCCCTTTTCCTTTATACCTTGTGTTGTACGGGTGAGAGGCCAGCTTGACCACAACCAACCACCTTATTCTCTCTCTCTTTGAAACAGAAACAAATATGTTAGGATTTAGAGATTTTTTTTTTAAATATATTCATAACTAACTCAAATGTCATGCACCTAAGTAATTTCCTTCCTGAAATGGACTGAGGAAAACCCTCTTGTTTCATCCCGGCTTTGGTGAATTAATTTTTTTACCCTCATTATTTAATGCCAACATCTTAAAATTATTACTTGAAACTTGAAAAAAATATTTGATCGCACCCGCCGAGAGTTGCCTACGTATCATGTTTTACATGAATCAGATCATCACGTAGTTTATGGATATGGTAAATATATATATATATATATATATATATATATATATATATATATATATATTCAGAAATAAGGAGAATAAAAACTTGAAACAAACGTGAGATTTCCCATGCATTTCCAACTGTTCTTAAAACAAAGCTTTAATGAAAGGAAACTAAAATTATCTAAAACTAGAAAAGACTCAGAATACTGGAGAGATACTAAAAACCTATAAAGAAACTAATTCTAAGGAAACAAGGACTTTAATAATTATCATCAAGATGCCTTCCAAAGATGTCTTGCAACTTAATCCTCCCTCAGACTTGGGTAGATCCTGGATAATCTTTTGGCAGATATGGAGCGAGAGCACGTGCCTGACGGCCCAGATTTTCATCACCTTGGTGAAGATACTTAGCATAAATATTAATCAAGGTTTCACTGAGCTGAAGTACTTCTCCCCTGGCCTCGATCATACTTTCATGGCAGTTTTGCACCCAATGTTGCGTAGTGCGGACGGTATGCTTTAGGTCTTCTTCTCGTTCACGAAGGTCATCGATCTGATAGTGAAGCGTCTGTCGTTCGATCATCCACTGAAGCGTCTTGCTATTTCTCTTTCTCGTTCCATGGAAGCTTTTAGCTGAGCCCGAAGCTTCGACTGTGTACTTATCAGCGAGGCCTTCTCTTTCTCAAAATCACTCGATTGTTGCTCCATAGCACCGGTGACAATATCCAGGTTTTCTTGTAGGGCATGCATGGCAACACGGTTTTCTCTCTCAATCTCCTTACGAACCGACCTAATTCTGGCCTCAAATTTCGCCTCATGGTGAACCAATTCTTCTCTAGCCCTTTCCAAATCATTATTTAAGACGTGTAGAGTAGACTGATAGTTCTCTTCTACCTCTCGTCGAGCCTGCTTAATTCTGACTTCGATCTTCGCTTCTCGATCCACTGGCTCTCTGACCGACCTTTCTGGCATAGCTTTAGGAGGAGGCTGGTCATGAAACCATGGCAGATACCAATAGTCTACCTCGCCCTTGTCGCGGTCTTCCACCATGTTATCGAAACCCTAAAGTACACATCCTCCCCAGATCTTAAGTATCTCAGTCTTCTTTAGAGGGATGTCAGGGAGGAATTCGTACATGAACTCTTTCATATCCTCGACTGGCGGTATATGCTGACGTCGACCGAATTATAGCATGGCTCTTAGTGGCACGTAGGGCTGAACACCTCGAAGACCCATTAAGATGATGAAAGGTCGGAAAGTAGACATATATATCACCTCTTTTGAGGGGAACCAATGATAATTCCACACTATCTTGTCCGCCGTCAACCCCTCCAAGTACTCCTTCCAAGCTCTTATTCCTTCGGGAAAGTTTTGGTTCTCCATCCTCTTCTCATGGCCCTTGATATAATCATTCCACTCGACTCGAAAAACCACAACAAATGGATGGTAACGAATATGCTCGAGCATCCATAACTGCAATAGAATGTTACATCCTTCAAAATAGTCCGCTCCACTTTTGCACATCGTCAGGGCCCGATAAATGTCTGCCAAAATCATGGGCACGAGGGTGACCTTAGGATTCTTCTCAAAAGCGGTAATAAACGCAGCCAGATTGGTGCTGATTTTTCCTCCTCTTTTTGGAAATACCATGATTCCCAAAAAAGCCACTATGAATGCTTCAGAACTGTGCTTTTTCCAGGTTTGGTAGCATCCCCCGTTGTTAAGTTCTGATTTAAACAACTCGAATCCCCTTTCTTGACCATATCTTTCGTACAAAAATTCTAGACCCCATCCATTTTCTAGGCAGCCTCCTATGTTCTTCTTTTTTATGTGCAATAGCTCGAAAAATCGTTCGGAAGTGACATGCTTCGGTATCATGGGTTCTCCTCGGTTAAGGTTCTTTCCCTTTCTAATAAACGCCCCTATTTCCTCCAGTGTGGAAGTAAGCTCAAAGTCGGAGAATCGGAATACGTTGTTTGAAGGATCCCAAAACTGTACCAAAGATTCTATCACGTCTCTTCGTGGTTCAACATTCAACAGACTCCTTAAAAATTCCAAGTGTTTATATACTTCTCCCTGTTCATAGTCAGTCATATTGTCATACCATATCCGCAATAGCTTTGGAACTTTATCCAACACCATGAAATGGGGTACTTCATCATCCCTCGGCCTCTTGTCACTCCTTCCAACTGAGTTCATATTGCCCTATAGGATAATGATGGCAAATAAGAATTCTATTCTAAACCTCCTAAAGCAGGATAAAAATAATTTTCGAAAGAAGCTGACGAGATGACACAGAATAAGATTTCAAAAT
Organism: Capsicum annuum; assembly: GCF_002878395.1. Lineage (NCBI taxonomy): Eukaryota > Viridiplantae > Streptophyta > Magnoliopsida > Solanales > Solanaceae > Capsicum > Capsicum annuum. The sequence continues at coordinate 130,235,645 of NC_061112.1, read as the reverse complement.
GAGCATGAGAAAATAATAACTGACAAAACAGGAAGTATCTAAGTCTTCTCAAACATCCTAGAGTAGAGACAATAATTTGATGACGTTTGAACCAGACAGATCAGAAATAATTAAATTATTAAAATAGTGGACCAAATTATTTAAAATGTTTGACAAAAATGGGCTCTATGATATTCCTGAGAAAGATTTTAAAACCAAAGAAAACGGACATAACGAGACCACGACGTTAAAACGACTTAATCTTTACAAAAAAAAAAGTTCTATGTAAAATCTTATATATTTTCTAAAATAAATCCTTAAAAATTTTTATTTAACCCCTTTTTCAGATCAATTAATTCACTTAAAAGCCGGTCAACATTCGATATGACGTTTCCTATAATGCAACAAGTAGCACATAAAATGTACATGATGGTCTCAAAAGGTGACACCTGACCTAGACGGACCCGACCCCAGGGTCGAGCCCCACTAAGTCAAAAATACACATGATACAAATAGAACGCAGTCTATTAGGGATAGCCATGTCTAAGTCCAGTTATGTTAGGTTTAACCTGGCGGAGTTAGGTATCTAGACTATCAATGAAACGAGCGGACAACTCGAGTCGGCAAGGGACAGCTTTACCGGTAGCAGGGCTTTCTAGACTCACTGTTGGTCCCTTTCCGTCCTAAATCATGGGTGACTACAGAATCCTTCCCAGGAGCGTTGCCGCATCTCTAGTATCTCAAGCTCGGGAGCGTATACCGCATCTCAGAATATACAGTATCTCAGAAGACTCAGATGGGTGTGCGAGAGAAGACAGTTTATATTGCACTTCAAATAATATCAAAGCGATAAACATGTAGGCAAAGAACACATTTAGGCCAACAATATACAATATCAAAATTAAATAAAGCCAATTAAGTCAATATAAAAGCTCGAATTCTAGTTGAATCCCCAGCAGAGTCGCCATCTGTCGCACCCCTATTTTTCACCGCATCCGACCCCGCTAGGGAGTTGGTTTTAGAGAAAATGGTTTTTTCCGATTAAAGTGACGTTTTGAAAAGGGATTACTTTAATTACAGAGTCGCCACTTGGAATTGAGTTTGGGTGTTCCAAGTCACCTTATTGAATCCCTATTCAAAAGGAAATGACTCTTCAATTTTTATTTTTTCGTCTGCGAACTAGAAATCCGGATAAGGAATTCTGTTGACCGAGGGGAAGGTGTTAGGCACCCCTCGAGTCCCGTGGTTCTAGCACGGTCGCTTTAATGACTTACGTCTGGCTTAAATTAATTTTTTTTTAGGATTTATAATATTTGTTAACTTAAAAGTTGTTTGCCTCCCTCTTTTAATTTATTTTAAAATTATTTATTATATTGACGTGTGGCTTACCGATAGTAGTACTTTTCGGCCTCACCACAAATTTTGGCACGTTTCTCGCGCCTTTATGGCATTTATGAGTCGTCCCTATTTTCCTAATCTAAATAAGCACCTAATGAGTTTAAAACCTATCCAACCCAATTCAATTGGCTTCGAATGGTAAATTAATTTAATTATTACGAATGGTCGGTAGCAGGGCTTTCCAACTTCATCGTCAATTTTCACTGGTATATTAAAACTATTTAAATTTTCTTTTGATTAAAATCTAAACTCGGTCTTTTACAAGCTCGTTCCCTTACAAACGAATTTTCCCTCTCTTTTTATTTTCTTTAGTGCGAGGGATCTTGATACAACCACCTTACTTACATCACACTAAATAATGATTAGACCTTAGGAACCGTTCCAAGCCCAACCATTATTTAATATTGTAATCCCAAAACATTAAATATACGCAAAGCATCGAAACCGTAAACATGAAATGAAATCATTGAGAGAACCCACTTGAGATAATAATAAGAATTGCACCTTTTACAATTATGCATGGCAATGATTTTTTTTTATTTTTTTTATTTTTTTAAAAAAGAAAAAAGTGTAGTCCAGAATCCATTTCATGTTATCTGTAGAAAACTCAAACAATCTATTTTTCTTTTTTATATAGGAAAACACAAACTGAAAATCACGTGGGATCAACTTGTTAAACATTCTAACTTACAACAAAATAAAATTAAAGTCCAGGGACGGGTCTTACTAGTTTCAAATTTTACTACCATTATTTTTCTACATTAACTTATATTATACATATTTAGTACCAATCCTACTCCCAAGTGCCTCTTAGAAGTGCACATATTGGAGTTATTTCCCAAATTCAAACAATTAAATTTTTTATTCGACTAAAATGATCACGTTTTCAAAAAAAAAAAAACTAAATTAAACTATTGATGTTAAAACTAATAAAGAGTTGACCCATTTTTTTTATTTTTTTTTTTGACTAAGTAGACTATTATATAATTATTAGCTATAGAAACTTAAGCATTTAATTTTTACAAAACTAATGACAAAGCAGTAAATATAATTAATAAAATTTTTACTGTAACATAGCCAAAAATATATACTATATTTGAAAGTAAGCTATTACAGTTGCTAACAAACGGGTTAACTGAATTCGTAGTTATCAAGATATTCATTAATTGATATTCATCGTTAGAAAGACAGCATCCGTGCACAAATTAGCACCAAATAATAACAACTATGTTTTCCTTGAAGTGATCAAGAGTGACTTAAGCATACAACTTATATCAAGAATGAATAGTGACATAATAAATCAAATCACATAAACTAAATGACACACGAAACTAACTAAACAACTTTATTCGTGATTTGATTCACAATAAAACTTGTAAAATAAATAGTATGGGATCAAATAAAAACCTGTATGATGAAGTAAATCACAAAAGAAGCTTTTATGTCGAACCAAAAACTCAAACAGAGATCCTAAACTCCAAATCCTAATTTCCTTTCCTCTTCTCCTTTGATTTTTCTTTGTTTTTTTTTTCAATCATTTTTTTTCCTTATTCCTCTTCCGTTTTTTTTTTTGTTCGTGCCTTTTGTTTTTCTTGTTCTCTTTCTTTGTTTCTTTTTTGTTTTTTCCTCCCTTCCCCCTGTGTGCATGTGTGTGTTATATATAATTAATATATGTGTGTGTTTGTGTCGTGTGTGTGTGTGTTTGTCGTGTGTGTGTGTTATGGGAAGATGGGGGAGAGGTTTTGTGAGAGTGGGTGGGTGGTTTGGGTAGTTTAGGATTCTTTTTTTTTTAATTAATATTTTAAATAAAATAATAAAATCTATTTTAAAACTAACAAAATACAAGATAAGTTAATTAGCTAGTCTTAGGAATATGGTTAAGAAATATTAATATCACAACATTCTTTATTAAAAATTGAAAAAAGAAACAAATATAATTTAGAAAAATTTCTTTTTTTTCTAAAAATAAATAAACAAATAAAAAATAAAAATAAAAACAAAAACTTATTTAAAATGTGACTCTATTTTTGTAGTTTTTTTCAAAATTTTTAAAATAAATTTAGTAAAAATAAGATAAATTTAAAATATCTAATTTAGACCCTAAAACGAAGTTGAACACTAAAGTGACAAAAACACTTAGGTTTGGTAAAAAATTAGGTGTTTACATGACTTATGACCTCACCCTCACCCCTCTTTTCACCCCAACAACACTTATATTTACATGACTCAAAAAATTTACATTTCTCAAAAATTTACATTACTTGGAAATGTTTTTTACTGTGTTTTACTTCAATTTTTCACTGTTTGAAATAAAAAATAATGAAGTCCGAATTTTTTTCATTTTGAATTCGTTGAATATATTGTTATTTTCATATGCATAGAGGAAGACTTACTTATGTTACTTTTGTTAATTGCATATTTCATTTTGTTATCGATGTAACTTGTTTCACGAGGTTGAATAAGTTTGTCGTTCTGTTATATTTCTATTAATTGTAGTATTTTGAGATTGTCCTAACAAAATATTGAAAAGTGTCTCCTATATTTATTAATTAATAGTTGCTTAAATTTAGTGATTGTAATATTTTAGTATTCGATATTGATATTATTTGTTATACTTAAATTAGTTCTTACAAATTGTTGAGTTGCTAGAGGAACTGATATACTAGTTAACAGATAGTAGTATTTTCTAAAAAAATATTTTCACTCATCAATCGAACACTAGAAAATATTTTTCTAAAAAATATTCTCTACTCACCAACCAAACAAGATAAAATATTTTTCGGAAAATATTTTTCATTCATCAACCAAATATGAAAAAATAAGTAAAAAATCAACTTATTTTTCAGAAAAAAACATATTTCCATGAAAAATATTTTCCATCATACCAAACACACCCTTAAGATCGAATATGATTGTTAATTAAAAAATGGTGAAAAAATGACAAGTAACGTGAAGTCATGTCACTTTCAATAGATATGACATTTTGTATTATTATCATTGTTTCTTTTATTTTGAGGTGGGGTGGGGTGAGGGGGTCTTTATAATGCAAATACCCCAATAGTAATCATACGCTATAAGTATTGTTAGATTGATAGCTTTTTTGGTCTTTCATTAATTCCGTCAATCACGTCTAACATTAGGAGAAAATGGTATTGGTATCCCCCCCCAAAAAAATATGTAGTTCAATTTTCTTTTTTCTTCTGAAGTTGAAGCACAAAGAGAAATATGAAGAAATACTCCTACAAAAATAACTATGGTTAACTAGCCAATATCTCCTCTGTCCTAATGATTAAATTATCGGTCAATAAGTTTGATTTCTGCTACATAATCATTCTTAATTAAAGTTCCTGACTACAGAAAAAAGAAAACAAGCATACTGTTTCTCCTTAAATGAATCTTATACGATGCGAACTTAATTAGTTGGAATTCAATATAAATATCTAATAATATAAAAAAAAATTATTACGACTGTTCATATATACAACTCTTTTCTATTTCTATTATATAGAAGAGGTGGTTTCGACCACCGCTTTCAATTACCAAAAAAAACTCAATTACTTTCACATAATTATATACCATGTCCCAATATATAATAATTTTATTATTTTATCATAATGATTTAAATATTTAATATTTTATTAATTTATATTAATTAAATATAACTACATATTAGAAGTAAATTTTATTTATTTATTTAATTGTCTATCATGTTCAAAATTAGTTTGTTGTCACAAATCACAATTTTATTTAATTGTTTATCATGTTCAAAATTAATTTGTTGTCACAAATCACAATAATTAATAACTTAAAATATTTAAAAGACATATAGAAATTTTATTGACTCTTACCAAAAAAACCCTCTACTACCACTTAATTACATATCATGCCCCAATATATAATAATTCTATTATTTCATCATAATGATTTAAATATTTAATATATTCTATTAAAACTACCTCTTCCAATTACCAAAAAACCCAATTACTTCCACATAATTACATATCATGCCCCAATATATAATAATTTTATTATTTTATTATAATGAGTTAAATATTTAATATATTTTATTAATTTATATTAATTAATTATAACTACATATTGGAAGTAAAAAAAATTATTTATTTAATTGTCTATCATGTTCAAAATTAATTTGTTGCCACAAATCACAATAAGTAATAACTTAAAATATTTAAAAGACATATAGAAATTTTATTAACTCTTACGAAAAAACCCCTCTACTCCCACTTAATTACATACCATGCCCCAATATATAATAATTCCATTGTTTCATCATAATAATTTAAATATTTAATATATTCTATTAATTTATATTAATTAACTATAACTACATATTGGAAGTTAATTTTTTTTATTTATCTAATTGGCTATCATGTTCAAAACTAATTTGTTACCACAAATCACAATAATTAATTACTTAAAATATTTAAAAGACATATAAAAAATTTATTGACTCTCATTATTTTAGCAATGCCACATAAATTGAGATAAAAGAAAAAGTACTGCAAATCATAATAATTAACAACTTAAAATATTTAAAAGATATATAGAAATTTTAGTTGACTCTCAAAATTGTATCGAAGCCACATAAATTGGGACACAAGGAGTAAATATATTAATTGATAATTACGTAAAAATTATTATAAATCACAATAATTAACAAGTTAAAATACTTTTTTAAAAATAGATAAAAGTTTCATTCAACTTTCAAAATTTTATCGGTGCAGCATAAATTATGACAAAATAAAAAATTATCCTAATTAATTGCAACTAAAAATTTAAAGTAAATCAATTTTATTATTTTAATTGACTTTTCTATAAAAAATAATATTTTTATTTATTTATTTATTTTAGTAAATTTAAATTTTAAAATTGCTTTTTCCTTATATAAAAATACTAATATTTAAACTTAACTTTACATTTTTAAATTACAAAATTAAGAAGTTTAATTTAATAAAATAAATTTCTAATGAATATTTTCTTAGAATTTGTGTTGGGTCAATATGTATCAAGTTAAAAAGAAATAAAGAAAAATATATAGTAAAATTTTATTATTGTGAAAGATATATATATGCACTATCCAATAATATTTAATAATATCATATTTTGCATATGCAGATATAGCATCCTGTATTTAATTAATATACTATTCCGGTGAATTATCGATGATTACTTTTGGATATGATAAAATTATATTAATTTTTATAGTAATAACATAATTAATCGCTTTTAATTAATTATTACGAGTCATCTAGTTATTAAGAAAATAAATAATATTTAATGAAAAATAAAATAGACATAAAATATGAAATTAACTCTTAATGTTTTAAATTAAATTTTGGTCTTTCGAACAATAATTTTACTATATCACTCCTTATTATAAGTTATTTATGTATTAGAAAAATAGAATAATAAAATGATATGTCAACATAAAATATTTGATTGACTATCAAAATTATATTAGTGTCACATAAATTGGAACGAAACTGAAGAAGATATAAAGCAACATATATTATTTGAAAATGAAATAAAAAGTACTGTAAATAACAATAATTAACAAAAAAAATAAAATTGACTGATTTCTACTTCAGCTGCTTCAGTCGTGATTTTACAATATCACCCCTAATTAATTATTATAGTCATTTAAGCATTGTGCCACATAAGTTGAGATAGAAAAAATATTATAAATCACAATGATAAAAAATTTAAATTATTTAAAAAATATAATTGGCTATCGTCGACACAAAATTCTGGACAAGGAGAGTAGCATATATTATTCAAAAATTACATAAAAGGTATTATAAATTACAATTGTTAACAACTTAAAATATCTAAAATTAATTTAATATGTTATATATTTCAAAAAAATTACATGAAAAATACTAGAAATCACAATAATTAACAACTTAAAAAATTTAAAAGATATAAAATATTTGGTCGACTCTTGAAATTATATTAGTGTCACTGAAATTGAAATAGAAGAAAAGTATTATAAATCACA
>NC_061112.1:130084059-130228149 GCF_002878395.1 Capsicum annuum | reverse complement strand
ACAATGATTAACAACTTAAAAAATTTAAAAGATATAAAATATTTGGTCGACTCTTGAAATTATATTAGTGTCACTGAAATTGAAATAGAAGAAAAGTATTATAAATCACAATAATTTAAAACTTAAATTATTTTTAAAATATAATTGACTATCAATGCCACAATAATTTGGACAAGAAAAGTAACGTATATTAATTTGAAAATTATATAAAAAATATTATAAATTAAAATAGTTAACAACTTAAATTATCTAAATACGTATTAAAATAACATATATTGAACTCATGCTACATTCCGGATGAATCCTAGAAAACATATGCAATCCTTTTTATTAAAAAAATTTATTTAAATATATCAAAATTGAAAAAAGAAATAAATATTTTAATACTGAACTCGTGCTGACACGGGCCATACTCCTCTAGTTCTGATAGAAAAGCTCTACAATCTTCTATATATTATTCCTCATGCCACTTCAACATTTTTGACAAAAGTCGTTTAAGAAATTCACAATTTAAAATCAACTTCTGTTTCTTTAATTATTTATTCTTTTAAGTTACAACAACCAAATACAATTCGTCCTACCTTCACGTAACTAAATTGTATGAATACTACAACATAATGGCAAAAGAAAAGGCCTATAAATATATATTTGGAAAAGAAAACCCCATTAAATATGCAAAAAAGGGGCAAAAATAGAAATTAATTTATTACTAATTTGGAAGTGTGTGATGAGTAAAGAAAGACTAATGATAGCAATGTTGCTGCAAATATGGGGCATGCGTTTTATTCCCAACTTCCTCTACTCATTTGACATAATTATATCACATCTATATCAAATATTTAAAGGAAAAAGGTAACAACTAAACTATTTGTTATCCTCGAAATATTTTTAACTTTATACGTATTTATAATAATCTCTAGCAAATGGTATTAGGTAAACATACAATATGGGTGGTTGGTAAAATAAATTATGTCTAAATAATTCAGAGAAGTTGCACTTTTGTCTCTGCAACAACTACAATATATCATGTGCACTAGAGTCTAGAAGGACCATGAAGAGAAAAGGTCTATAGTATTATTTAAGTTGACAAGAAATTATAGTCATTTACGGGTAAGCATTACTCTATAGATCTCATTGAAAAATGTTTTAATGTTCTTTTTCACATTTTTTGAAAAATTGTTTCCACCATATCGAACACACACTTAATAATGTTTTTTTAGTCACCAACATGAAGTTGCTGAATGAAATTTTAAATAATTTTACGTTCCCTGATGCTTTACTGTTTAAATAATGATACTAATTACAAAATCAAAATAGAATTTTTAGTTAAAATCAACTAGATTTGGGCCTGGCAGTGAAAATAATGTGACGCAGTAAGCCCACTTCATTTGAGCCCACAAACATGGACTGCAAAAAGGAATTTTCAATGGGCCAAAAAGTAGAAACTCTTGGGCTGGGCCTTAAAGTGGTCTACATGGCATAACTTTGCATGTTCTACTAGAGTTTAGAAATAGATGTTTTTTCCATTGCATTCAGTGGGAAATTTGTGCTATGAAATATTATTTTCCATCGAATCAACTTACTGAAAAAATACATGGTGAAAAATATATTCTCACTAAAATACTCGAAACCTTCCCACTTTTTACATCATTGTTTTTTTTTTTTTTTTCCACACCAGTTCAATCAAAAATATCTATGAGAATAGCTAGTGAACAACATTCAGGGTGTGTGTGGTATTTTCCATGAAAAATATTTTTCTAGAAAATATTTTCTTGGAAAATAAGTTGGTTTCTCACTTATTTTCTTATGTTTGGTTGGTGGATGGAAATTATTTTCTAGTGTTTAGTTGGTGAATGAAAAGAATATTTTTCAGAAAATATATTTTAGTGTTTAGATAAATAGTAAAAAACGTTTTAGAAAATTATTTTTGACCCTGAAAAATAATTTTTAGGGTGTGTTCAATATGAAGGAGGAAAAACGTTTTCTAGAAAAATAAGTTGTTTCTTACGTATATTGTTGTGTTCGTTATGCAAATTGGGTAAGTATATAAATATGTATTTTAAAAGTATTTGTATATGTTTAACAAAAACAATGAGAACGAATAGCATAAAAAAGGTGAGATAAGAAAAGAATTTGAATTTTTTTTAAAAAATAAATAAAAAAATTATTTTTTTGAGGGGGAGATTGGTAGGTGGGGGTGAGGTTGTTAGACTAGGTAGTAAAGGCGGAGTAAGAAAAAAAAAAGATCTTTTTTTAAAAATAAATTAATTTTATTAGGTTTTGGGGGGGGGGGGGGGGGGGGGGGGGGGGGGGGGGGAGGGGGAAAGAAAAAAGTTTGACTTTTTTTTTTTTTTGAAAAGGAGTAGGGGTTTGAGTTTCGGGTTAGGAGATGAGGTACGAAAAAAAGTTGAAATAGTTTTTTTGAATGGAGGGTGGTAGGAGGTGGGGGTCCGAATAAGGGAGTGAGGGTGTGATAAGAAAAAATTTAAAAATTTTCAAAAAATAAATTTTAAATGTTTAATTTTTTTGTAGGGGGGGAGGGGTTTGGTAGGGGGAGTTGGGTAGGGGGTGAGAAAAATTTGATTTATATATATATGTATGTAGGGGGGGGGGGGGGGGGGGGGTGTTGGGTTTTGGGTAGGGGGATGAGGTAAAAAAAAATGATTTTTTTTTTCTGGATGGGGTGGTAAGGGATGGGGTGAGGGTAGGGAATTGGAGATTGGAGTAGAGATGAGTGATTTTGAAAGTTCTATGAATATTTCAACTTAAGAGTGGGGTTGAAAGAAAATTTTGAAAAATGTTTTTCTCTTTTTTTGAAGGGAAGTCATTTTCCTTAGATTTGAGGAAAATAAGTTGATTTGAAAAACATTTTTCAAAACCATTAAGCCAACCAAACATGAAAAAATTGAAAAATATTTTTCAGAAAATATTTTCCTTCATATCAAACACACCCTCAGTGGAAAATTTCAATTGGAAAATAGTTGGTACTATTTTAATAGTGGTTTACTCTTTAAATGTGTTGATTTTCAATTTTTGCTCTTCAAATGAGTTTATCATTTAGCAATCGAGCTATGTCTAGTGGACCATGAGTTCTTTAAAAGCTGAAGTCGTGCCCATATAGTTTACCTTCTTCAAAATTAGAAAATTATGACCGCATTAACCAACATTTTATTGAACCAAATTCAATAATTAGAATTAAAAAAAAAATACTCTTCCATTACTTAATTAATAAAACATTTTTTTTTTAAATAAGATATAGCAATCATTATTAATATAATTTAAGCTAGTTTCAACATCAAACAAGAAACATGCCTTCGGTTTCGTATTAATCTTGTACAAATATTAATTGGGGGGTTATTTTGAAGATGTAATCTCCAAATATATACACTATCTCGAGTATTCTATACATACCCCTGAATTGACACCAACCACATACACATATTTTTACTCTCTTTATTATTCCTTCTAAATACGATTAATCACTTTTAACCTTATTATAATAGCATGGATGGAAATTGCAACTTTTTTTTATATATTATAAAGCGATAAATATTTATATATTTTTTTAAGTTAAAAAAACCCTTAAAATGAGATATGAGAGTATTAACGTCAAATCAACTTTTTGGTAAACTCACATTGGCCATCGAGTAATGAGGGGGAATCAAGAGGAAAGAAAACAAAGAATAAATTAAAACAATGATGTAACCATGTTATGAAGTTTTATTTTATTTGGTCAAACATTGATGTAGGATGAATATAATAATATTTGTTCCTTAATCATATACTCTAATACAAATGATTAGTTCCTAGATCTCATATTAGCTAATGCTCCAAAATTATCGGATTTTAATATGATATAGTACTCAAATAATATTTTCCTATATGGTTAAACTGCAAAGGGCAAAGCCATCATTATTACTTGTGCCATGGGCCGCTACTGTCTCACAGTTCTCCTTCATTATTTATGGACAAAGCTCATACGTAGCCTCCTTAAGTACGCATCATTTTTTACTTAGGCACCTTAAGTGGACATTATTTCATTTTGACACCTCAAGTAGGTATAAAGTGTGTCATTTTGACATCTTTTACTAAATCAAAAAATTTATATTGTGTGCGTGTATTACACGCACCTAATGATGTGAAAAGTGACAAATAATATGCCAACACGTGTTATTTTTCTAAAAAATAATTTTTAAATCATTAATTAATTTTTTTAAAAAAAAAATCAATAATCACCCCTTTCCCCAATAATTAATTTTAAATTAAAAAAATACACAAATAATTTATAAATAATTAATTTAAATAAAAAGTACCCCCTCCCCCTAATCTACCCACCCCACCAACCTTCTTCTTCAAACACCCCACCCACCTACCCACCCCATCAGTCCACCCACCCCACCCCACCAGTCCACCCATCCCCCTCACTTACCCACCCCACCAGTCAATTTTAATTTTTTTCACGGACTTAGCTTTATTTTTTAATTTCTTTCATCAATTTTGCTTCGATTTTCAATTTTTCTTCATTGATTTTTCTTGATTTTTATACTTCGATTTTAATTTTTTTTATTGATTTTGTTTGAATTCATTTTTTCTTCACTGATTTAGCTTTATTTCTAAAGCATTCTTATTTCTTATAATCAAGCATTCTCATTTCTTGATTTAATCATTCTTATTTTTTGATTTCTTCTTTCATAAAAGTAGTAATATTCTTGATTTGACCATTTTAGCATAAGGATGTGTTAATGAAAAAAATGGTGGTAAGCTAATGGATTGAAGAGAGAAGAATTAGAAGAAAAGAGAAGAAAAATAAAAATTATGAAAATGCCACCCAAACACGCCTTCATTGCGTGTGTCACACGCACCTTGTCAACTCAGCAAAAAGTGACAAAGTGGCACACTTGGAGGCCACTTGAGGTGCCAAAATAGAACAATGTCCACTTAAATTGCCTAAGTGAAAGATGGTGCGTACTTGAGGGACCTGCGTATATATTCTGCCTTATTTATATTTATATTTTGTAGGTAAAATCACAAAGAAGAAAATAAAAAATTAATTTATTTAAAAATAACAATTACTTATTTAAAATTTTAATATAAGTTGAAACTTAGCTTTAAGGTAGTGATAAGTTTTCATTTATATGACTTAGAAAGTGGCTCATTTAAAATTATAATTTTTGAACTAATTTATTTCATCCAAAATAAACAATGTTCGTACGATTTTTATTCAAACTGACTCACGTGGAATAGATTAATAAATTATGTATTTAGGTAAATGATGTGAGATGGAACTAAACTTCATCACATCTTAAATCCATGTTGCCCACTTAATCACTTTACATTTATTAATAAACTCTTAACCTTTCTAATTACTTAATTCCATCCTTCGTTCCTAATTAGTTATCAGTCTTTTAAGTTACACACTTTTTTTAAAAAAAAATACTATTAACTAGAAGGTAATTTGATTAAATTATCCTCATCTACAATTTATTTTTATTTAATATTTCTTTTTTTTCACTATATTAATATCTTTTCATATTTATTATTAAGGATAAAATTGAAATGAAACAACTAATTATGCATTGATTGTGTGAAACCACAAATTCTATTAAGGAATATGTATTTTTAGTAAGAACAACAACCAATAAGCAAGGAGGGAGGCTAATAAGGGTAAGTTAGATCATAGATGTGAATAATTATAGAAAAGAATGAGGATGATTAGCCATTTCATAACGTACGTACTTCTATATTAATAAAGCTTAACATAAGTAGTAAAAGAAAAATGTAAGTAGAGCTTCTGAAGATTATGACGAGAAGGTAAATATTCATTCATTCATTTTCAAAACAGAAATCTCAAGTCGTGAGAAATGGAGTTACCTCGGATAGGGATACTTTATTTCCCAAAGCGAGACACGTCTCAAAACAGATATTGAACGCAAAGTAGAAGAATTTCTCGTAATTCGATAGAATTATTTGAGTCTTAATTACTAAAAACATGGATGTTGTCATAGCTACTGGAATCTAGCCTCAACTATTTGTTGAACAAAAAGGGTCCCTTGATATAAACAAGTCAATATAATGACCAATTTCCATCATATAATTTTGAAGATTACAAAATACCAGCTATTAGGTAGCAAAAAGTTGAATTGTGTTTCATGATGCGCAAGCTAATTTCTGCCTAATTTACATTTTTTCTTTTTTTGGGTGGTGGGGGTGGGGAGTTGTGGCTGGGAAAAACTAAACAGAAAATGTGAGTACTTGTTACTCAAAAAAAAAAAAAAAAAAAAAAACAGCACTCCCTTTGTCTCATTTTACGTGTCTCATTTTTTTTAATTAAATGAGAATGATAAAGGTAAAAGTGAAATTGTGTCTTTACTGAATAAGAAAAAATGACATTTTTTTTGAGACGAAGACTAAAAAGAAAATAATGACATATAAAATGAAACGGAGGGAATAGTACTTATTACTCCCTCCGTTCAACTTATGTAAAACAAACATAAGTTAGACCATCGAATAAACAATCACGTATAAAATGACAGTCAACATCGATGTGTCTCGTCCGTTCATGAAAGATCGGATTTTTGGCGATATGTATAGCAGCCTGACTATCACAGTAGACAGGAATAGGGAGGGTAATATGAAGTCCAAGGTCACCAAGAAGGCGTTTAAGCCAAGATAACTCAGCAACAACTTTGCGTACAGCCCGATATTCAGCCTTAGCTGAAGACAAAGAAATAGTTAGTTGTTTCTTGCTTTTCCAGGAAATAGGACTGCCACCCAACACAATATAAAATCCAGTGACGGACTTGCGAGAATTGGCACATGCCGTCCAATCAGAATAAGAATATGCTAGGAGAGAAAAATCATCTGAACTGGAGAGCAGAATACCCAAGTCAGGTGCATATGAGAGGTAACGTAGCACATGTATGGCAACAAACATATAAGGGACTTGTGATTTGACCAAAAACTGACTAAGATGTTGAACCGCGAAGGAAATATCAGGGTGTGTATGCTGCAAGTAATTCAATTTACCAACTAAACGCCGATAAAGGCTAAGCAGGAGGGGCATTCATGTCAACCGGTAACTTAATAGAAGAATCAAGTGGAGTAGAAACAAGATGGTAATTTTCACAATGAAATTCGTGAAGAAAATCTAAAGTATATTTGCGTTGAGTCATGAAAAAAACAGCAGAAATAAATGATATTTCTAAACCCCAAAAAAAATGAACAGTGCCCAAGTCCTTGATCTTGAACTGACCATCTAAGAAAGCCTTTAATTCAGTCAATTAAATCAGGTTGGCACCAGCTAACTGGATGTCATCAACATAAATAGCAATGACAATCAGGGATGAACCACACCCTTTTGTGAACATGGAATAATCATTTTTACTGGAAGTAAAACCTCTGGAAAATAAAGCCTCGGACAATCGACTAAACCATTGTCTAGATGCCTGTTTCAGGCCATACAGACTTTTTGAGCCTGCAAATCAGTAGAGAATGAGAGGTAGAAAGGCCGGAAACCACAAGACCAGGGGGAAGCTTCATATAGACCTCTTCATGGAGATTCCCATGAAGAAACGCAATATTTACATCAAGTTGAAACATTGTCCAGCCTTTTTTTATTGCTGAGGTTAAAAAACAATTAATAGCGGTTAATTTCACAATAGGAGAGAAAGTATTAGTGTAGTCAACACCTTCCTTTTGAGTGTCACCTCTAATAACCAATCTTGCTTTGTATCTCTCAACAGAGCCATCGAATTTGTGCTTTATTTTGTAAATCCATTTGCACGGGATGACCCTTTTATTAGGTGGAAGAGGTACAATGTCCCAGGTCTGATTAGTGTCAAGATCCTTAAACTCTTGTAGCATGGCTTCTTACCAGGCAGGATGTGTAGCTACTTGGTGATAAAACTGAGTTTCTTGGATGTGTATGTCACAAGATGGAGCCTTTGGAATAACAAAACAGATGTGCAAATATAATCAGTAATGTAGGAAGGTTTATGAGTAACCCTAAAGGAATTTCGACTAGGAACAGGTAAAATAGGAGGAAGAACAGGGGGATCAGGTGTACCAACAGGTTGAGAATATGGATGGGAAGAAGGAGGAGGTTGGGATAGGGTGAAAGAAGAATGGACGAAGTCATCAAAACATGTAGTGGGATGGAAAGAAGGTAAAACAAGAGGATGATAAGAAAAGATATTTTCATGGAATGTGACATCTCTAGAATAGAAGATGAAGTGAGGGGAAAAATCCAATAACTTGTAAGCTTTCTTAATAGAGGGATATCCCAGGAAAACTAATTTAATGGCTCTAGATTGCAACTTATCTCTACCAGATTTAGGTGTAGAAGCAAAACATAAGCAACCAAATGACCTTAGACGGGAATAAGAAGGAGGATGGCCATATAATTTCTCAAGTGGAGAAATGTTGTTTAAAATTGTGGAAGAAAGTCGATTAATGAGATAAGTGACTGTTAGGACACATTTCCCCCAATACTTTGTAGGTAGATTGGATTGAAAAAGTAGAGATCTCAAAACTTCTAGTAAATATTTATGTTTCCTCTCAACGATACCATTTTGTTGAGGAGTATGAGGAATGGTGGTTTGATGAAGAATGCCATGAGCATTAAAAAATTGTTGACATGCATGGCTGCCACCTAGTTCAAGAGCATTATCAGATCGAATGGTCTGAACAGAATAAGGAAAATGAGTTTTAACCATGGACACAAAGGATTTTAAAAACAGAAAAGGCATTGCTCTTGCAAGATAAGAGATGAGTCCATGTAACCCTAGTAAAATCATCTACCAAGGTAAGAAAGTAACAAAAATTGTTGTAGGTTTTGGTTTTGTAAGGTCCCCAAGTATCAACATGGATAAGTTGGAAGTAGGAAGTAGATTTTATAGAGCTCAGAAGAAAGGAAGATCTCTGTTGTCTAGCCATGAGGCATACAGGGTAGATAAACTGTTGTTTAGAAGAAATAGTGATAGGTAAGTTGGAGATTGATTTCTTTTTGTGGAAGGGTAGATGACCCAATCTTTGGTGCTAGCACATATCAGTATTAATAATAAGAGAAATAGGCAAACATGAAGTATTATTATCAGTATTATTAATAGAAGTGAAAGAATTACAATGGGAACTAGAAGAAACAAATGAATTATTGCATGATGTAGACAGATTATTCTATGAACTATTTATAACTGGAGAATAAGAAAATAATGACAGAACAGGAGATCTATGTACAAAATATGGCTTATCGGCATGGTCTTGACGAAGAAAATACAATCCATTTGCAGTTTTACCAATTTCCAGAAGCCTCTTCAGAGAAGGGCCCTGTTAAAAACAAGCAGAAATGGTGAGGACAATAGAACACTGAAGCTGAACAAGTAGTTCATGTATAGAAATTAGATTGAAGTGAAAAGAGGGAACAAGAAACACATTGTGTAAGGTTAAATCATGGCTGAACTGAAAAGATCCAGTGGACAGAACCTTTACTTTGTACCCATTATGCAAAGTTATTAAGTGTGGTATAGGTAGAGGTTGAATATCGTGGAGGAGATGTTTGTGTGGGTCCATATGATGAGTGGCACCTGAGTCTAATATTCAAGAGCTAAAACCATCTAAGTGTGAAACAACACAAACATAAGAACTACAATATTTATCACAGTACTTTGAAACACACCTACAAAAGCACTAAAAACACCACATTCACCAGAATTATTTGTAATAGGAGGACCAGCAGACTGAAGGCTAAGAAAATGTTGATAATGCTGATATTGATCTTGAGTGAATCCGGGTGAGATGGTGGAGAATGTTTCAGTATTGCACTTTCCAGTTTAAGCAAGAGATGCTGAAGCAGAAACCCTTTTGTTTTTTGGTGAATTTAAAGTCTGCTGGAAAACTATGCAACCTATAACAGTCTTCAATCACATGACAAGTTTTCTTACAATATTTATAAGAAATAACAGTATTTTCTGCCGATCTGGTAGGAATATTATGCCCAAAATATTTCTTTTTGGGCTCAAACTGAAACCTCTGATTATAAACAGGGATCTGACCCCATTTATATTAAGGTCCCGAGGAGAAGGAGACTGAGAAGGCAGTAGAATCATTGGAAAAGCTAGGAGAGGGATGAGAATTCTCTCTTTGGTGTTCATCATGTTGCAGCATGGGATAGGCTTTGTTAAGAGATAGCAGGGGAGACATCATGAGAATGTTAGTCTTGCAGGAGGAATATGACTCATTTAATCCACTTAGAAATTGAAATAGTTGTTGTTCCTCAAGGAGTTTTGACAAAGCCCCATAAGTACAGGTGGGACCCACATAGGCTGTATGTAGCTCATTACATAAGCTTCTCATTTTGGTAAAATATATTGCTATATCAGACGAGCCCTGACTGGAAACACTAATAATTTCTCGTTGTATTTGAATATATTTTGATCCATTAGATTGACCAAATCTATCATTGAGGTCTGTCCAAATTTCCTTAGCAGTGTTGTAGCCTATTAAACTAAGGGCAATGTTTCTGGAAATAGAGTTAGTTATCCAGGCAATGAGCATGTCATTGCAACGCTCCTATCTTAGGTAATATGGAGAATCCTCTGTAGGTTGAGGATTTCGACCAGTGATAACCCTGAGCTTTTTTTTCGCAGAGAGAGAAACAAACATGTTTTTCCTCCAAACAATAAAACCATTATCGTCAAATGAAGGAGAAACAAGTGGTGTATTGGAATTATTTGAAGGGTGGATGTAAAAAGGATGAGAAAGGTTGATGGTGAAAGGCGTAAATCCTTCCGTCTTAGCAGAAGTAGAAGTAATGTTGGTGGTATTATCCATTTCAAAACACTAAAACCAGAAATTTAACAACTAAACCATCAATTAATTCAGCAAACAAACCACAGAAGCGTCAAACAAAATCCAACTCCAACGTCAACTACGAACAACTCCACCAGTAATATCAACCAATAACTACCAATAAAAGTACTTCCAACACCAATTAGCAGCGAATAAACCACCAGTAACGACCTCAAAATGTGGATTTCAGGACATGAAACTTATTAAAATTTCACCACGGAGAAAGTTCACAAAGTATCAAATTTGGAGAGATATTACTGCCCTTCTTCGATAACTTGAAGAAGTAAAGCCTTGATCAACTATTTCAGACTAATTCTTATCGGGAAATGAAAAAATCATTGAAAAGTTTTATCGGAGAAATGCTTGAAGGGTAGGACCGGTCGATAGGGCATGTCGAGTACTATACGATTCCAGGCTCTGATACCATGTTCGACAAGCAAATCGATGAAATCACCATGGATTTCTACTGTGAAATTTTAATTGAAAGAGAGAGAATCAATGAACAAAAGAGAAGGAAAAGCTGAAAAAGATATTTTTATTATCTGCACCTTCTAGAATCAGTGTATTCTCCTTTTATATTTAATACCTCAAACATGAAAGTATGTAAAGTGGGTGTGACGCCCTAAAGTTTTTGGGCCTATCACCCGCCAGGATTGTGCGTGCCAACTAGGCCGCAACCGTGTCAGCTATGCAGGCGGCATGTGGTGAGGGAATATGATGAAGTCGAAGATGAGGCAAAGGGGCATAACATGAGGCAACAAGCATCTATATATGTTGCATGACATGTCCTAATAGTGACAAGGTGATTTGGAGAGGGCTTGGTGTGAGACCAAGGGGGCGGAGGCATGGTGAGGATCGTGTGCGGTGTTCGATGTCAGCGCCGTGCCATTTTGAGCTACAAGTGGAATCTAAGGATTTCGGTTTAGGGAGTTGATATTAAGGGTACCTTATGTATGCTTACCAAATTTGGGGTCGTTTGGAGTCCGTTTGGATAGGGGCTTGACTTGGCCAAAGTCCAGTGGCATTATCGTAAATTGCTGATTGGTTCGAAGGCCATAACTCATTCCGTGTGTATGGGAATGGGGTGAAACTTCATAGAGGTGTGAAGGAAGTCAAGAGTAAGGAGTAGGAACAAACGGCACCCAATTTAAAGATCGGATGAATGATCTAATCCCCAGTATGATTCTCAGGTAAAATGATGTCTAGTGACAGACATTGGGATTATTTATTTTAAGCATATATAAGGGGGGTATACATGGTGACAGCCTACCAGCCTCCCCCGGGTGTGGCGACAGATGGCCACCCCAAGTGTGCTGCCTTGAGGGACAACCTCAATGGCCTGCCTTGGCATGTCAAAGGAATGTGCAAGGTACTCATAGGGCTCGGGAACCCTATGGGCAACGCAGGGTCGGGTGGACTAGCGTTGGGCGCCCAAAAAGGATAAAGGTTGGCTATATGAACCGACAAGCCCCGTGGGCTGTCTAAATGATGGAAGGTTACCTCGAAGCGGATAGAGCAATCAAGATACTCTCCCCAAGAGACTCGTGAGCTAACTTGTGAGCTTGGTCAAGTTTAACCAAGCGAGCAAGGGTCCGTTGGCCTAGACGCGCAGTTGTGGGGCGACACTGTGCTATGGAAGTTGGATGCAAGTTGCGTGGGCTATGTTTGGCTATGCCATAAGACATGAGAGGGCATATCTAAGAAAGACGCTTGAGACAAAGGCCAAGGATTGAGGGTTGCCCTACTCGGGCGAAGCAAAAGCCAAGTGCACATGCACGAGGCGATGTCAAGCTTGAGGATAGGATTGGGCATGCGATGGCAATGGTTAGGCCAAGGCGAGGGACAAGTATGTCCGTAGCCATCCCCAGGAGCGCATATGGATGAGATCCAAGGATTAAAGGTGCGCCAGAAGAGTTGCTTATACGTTGGCCATGTCAGCCGACATGTTGATAGAGCGGCACCAAATGGAGCAAGCCTCTGAGGCGAGCTTCCCACAGGCACAGGATCGTGCTAAAGACCTGGGAAATGAGGAAGGCTGTAGTTGGGGGAACCATGGGCGCCGCAGGGGAAAAATTGTGTGCCGCTGACACAGTGAAAAATGAGCCGGTGACAGTGGGTCTATATACATCAACCAAATTAATCCGGATCAATTCTTATTGGGCCTGTATCTTGTGGCCCAATATTAATGTCAACACGAGCTCCAATAATAAAGCCATTTTTGATTGATAGCACTTTAGTTACCCTCTAATAAGTAGGACTTCCGAGCCAAATTATCGAATTAACCAAACACCATAATGAGTATAGGGGAACAAAAATCAAATATAAAACCAAAAGAGATCAACAGAATGTCATACTTGTTAATTAAATTCGATATTTTTTTTTATTAGATGAGATTAGATCCAAGACATGGAAGGATACACAATATTTCTAAACAAAAATTTTAAAAAATGAAAGAATTTTGAGTTCCCTTTGTCATATTTGTTAATGAATATCACGAGGAAGAAGTTTTTTTCTTCTTGTTAGGTCAATAAATGTAAAAGAAAGGGACATTGAGCGGGAAAGGAAATAAATTTGTGGGGACTGTTTTCTATTTGAATTCCCATTTAATTTGTTTACTTGACCTTGATAATGACTCAGAAGGATGACTTCATATGAAAATTCTTTTACCTTTATTTGACGAGCTAAATTTGCACTACTAATAAAAATCATTTTCTTATGAATAGGACAATATTAAGCAAACCACAAGTAAAAAGAAAAATAAGAATACATAAATTTATGCAAAAGTTTTTGCGGAAAAAATCACAGGCCGAGGCAGATGAATTTACTATAATGGAGAGGAGTATAATTAGTAGACGATTTGTCTCAATGACGTATATATATCAACTCGAAACAGTCCAATAAATGCACTTATATAATATGTGTGTACAAATAATTCCTAGCCCAAAAACATGAATCACACAGCGAAACTTTCAGGGCCGGATCAACAAAATTCGGGTCACAACTCTAACACATTTTTTTTCATTCAGCATTAGTTAAGAAGGAAAGTAAAAAAAAAAAGTCTTCAACTTGTATCATGATGAAATTAACTACATATCAAATTTGAAAAGAGAGGCTATGAATGCTTGAATAAATCAAAAAAATTTATTGATTTAATTTTTAAAAACTAAGACGATTAGCTTAGGTGGTGACATTTAGAAAAAATCCAGCAAAAGATAGAGCTTGTACAAAAGCTTCCTATCATGTAGTCATAATCGAACTTCTCCCTATCCTTAGAGGTCCAAATTGATTAAATTTTACAACTTATTAACTATATAGTTACAATAAAAAGAATTAATCAAAGCATCAATTTTTTGAAACTTCTTAACAAAAATAAATAATATAGTTCAACGTAATTGGTTTTGAGCTCCAAACAAAGTGCTATACATATATACATACAACAATATACAAGGTTATATATTATTTAGTACTATAGGATTATTACTAGTACAGTATTATTTTTTGGGCAATGTCAGGATGGACACATTACTCTAGTTTCATATTTCACATGTATATGTTCCCCTGGTTACACATGTGATTAGTGGATAGACCAAGAACAGTTAACATGCTCCCCGCTATATCACTAATTGCAACATTAATCATGATTAAGATGCATATCATGGAATAATAATAATTTCTCTAAAACAGAACATTGCAATTTGCATATATTAAATCGACAAAAATAATATTTGTTATAAATATTATGTGTACTCTATCCCTTTAAATATAACTATTATCCATTTAATACTTATATATGCTTGTTCCTGTGCTACACGAACTTGTACAAGTAAGGTACGTTTTGTGCATTTGGACAATACATTAGTTGTTTTGGGAAAAGAAAAATATATTAGTTACTGTTAAAAATGGCAATATATATATAGATATGAAAGTTTTGTGTCTGAATACTAAATTTGATGGAAAAAATGATTAAAGTTTTATTGTTGGAAATTATTTTTTCACTTGAATAATAACTTAGTTTTCATTTGGGAACAAAAATCTGTTTCTAAAGGCTCCCTTCTTTTTCTGATTTTGTTTCCATTTATATTTTGGAATTTGGATGTATACTGTATAGTGGGGACATCTACAAAATTCTTCCCAAGAATTATCATATTCCTCAAAATTATCAGATGTCCTTGGAGGGACAAAAAATTGCCATATTCTGTAACCAAGGTTTATCATTTTTTTCTATTTATTTATTTATTGCATGATGTAACACTTCCTTTATGAGTTATTTCACTTTGTTGGGGTCACAATTTTGTTAGTAATTGGTAAGTGATTCCTTCTTTCAAATTTACGTATGTCATTCGTCAATATAACTTAGAATTAAGATTCCAATCTATCTTGTAGTATGTCATTATTCGACTTGTATACTACATAAAAGCAGCAGTAGAAGAAAAAAAAAAAAATCATAAATTAGCAATAATCACTTATGAATCCTAGTGTTAAAACTTTTTAAAATCATTAACATGACGTTACGTAGGAATATTACATTTTTTTTTGGAACAAAGTTTTAATTCAATTATATATATATATATATATATTTTTTTTTTTTTTGGCACCCCTTGCTTATAATAAAGGAAACCATTTCATCCTCCACCTGAATAATCCTTATTTTCATTGTCTCACTTCTCTCTGAGTCTTCTCCATTTCCCAAATTCTTCCCCAACCGTCACCTCCGTCGTACACCACCATCGCCACCTCCATAACCACCTTCACACAATGAAGTAAACGTTAGCTTTTTCTTCTTAGCTAACAAAAATGGGTTGTTGTGTTAGCAGTAGCAACAGCAAACTACTACCTCCAACTATATCCAATTCTTCACAACAAAGTGAAGAAGAAACAGTTAAAGAAGTTCTCTCTGAAACTCCCAATATACCAAAATCAAATCTCTACGTAGCTCAAAATAGTCCCAAAAAATCCTCACCCATTTCGAAGTTTTCAAATACCATGGAAGAAGAAAATCGCTACAAGAATCACATTTCGAAGAAGCCCGTTATGCCTAACGCTAACTACAACCACCCCGATGATTTCTCTGAAGAAGCATCCGAGATCTGCAGCAGCACTCTCAGTGAAGTAACTACGGTAACCGACAAGCGATATGCAGTTGAAGATGACGTCACTGAAGTCCGGTACCAGTCACCGGCGAATTACCGGAACGGTTCCGTTCAAAGAAGTGTCGGAAACTCGCCGGTAAGAAGATCCAATCCGTCTCCGGGTCGGGTCAGGTCCGGATCCGGAAGGGAATCTGGGGTGCAAAGGAAGGATAATGGGGAATGCTCCGGTAGGAGGTCGAGGTCACCGGGGATGAGGACGGATAATGGTGGATACGGGTTGGGTTTAGGGAGGAGTCCGTCGGTGAGGAAGACAGGTAAGTCACCGGGTCGGGTGAGATCCGAATTGGGTGATCGGATCCGGAAAATGGATGAAAGAGATGGAAATGGAGAAAATAAATGGCCACCACCGACAAATGGAAATGAATCACTTGAAAATCCACTTGTGTCATTGGAATGTTTTATTTTTCTTTAAAATTATAAAATAATGTTGGTAGTTTTAATGTAATCTTTTTATGGTAAAAAGTTGCTATAATATTAGTTTTGACATTAACATGATGCTGTCTACCCTCTTTTTTTTTTTTTAAATATTATTTTTGGAATATTGACGAATAGAGTTAATTGATGTTTATATTAATAGAAAGATGATTCAATTCATATGCGGGTAAGTTAATTCAGAATTGAGAATAAAGAAAAGAATCTGAATTGGTGGAATTATAGAGTTTCTACTAATTTTCAATTGAGCATTCTTGATTGTCTTTTTACCATGTTAAGAAAATCTAAATTCTTATTTTGAATAGAAAACAATATGCTTTAAATCTCAATTAAATATGCCAAAGATCAAGTGATCAATAACATACTCAGGTGATGGAAGTTCACTTGATGTTGAACTGGTGATTGAAATTTGTTTAAATGCATTTAGTAGTTGATTCTTTTTTCTCAAAAATCTAAATTTATTTTTATGAAATAATACGGTTTAATTTTCTAAGAAAATTCAATTATTGATGCATATTTTCAACTTTCTCAAGCCGTTTACATAAAATAAAATTGGTAACTGGGAAAGAATCTTTGAAAGTTGATTTATGATTGTTGACTGATTTGGCGGCACGGTCCGTGTCACTTAGAATTGTTTAAACGTGACATTAAAAACTTTGATAGATATGTTTACGAAATTCTAGCATTTTAAAACTTTAGGTGTATTTATGAGATTGATCTCTCATCCTAGAGTATGACACACTAGATTTTATTTTGCACCTAATTATGCCACCAAAAACTTAGAAGAAAACTAAACAAATATGTGAATACTCAATGATTGTTCAGGTTGAAGTCCCATTATTGGAACCTGACGTTGCTTGGATTGGAATATGAGATTAGTAGGATGTCCCAAGCTCACACCTCTGTCCCCAACACCACTCATGGCATGCATGGGGTGTCACATTATTATTCTTAAATAAGTGATTCATATACTTTTGACTTTGTTTCTAAATAAATATTTATTTTAAATTATAAGAATAAATCCGTCATATTCTTTCAAATTTATTCTTATTTAAATAGAATGTAATTAAAGTTAACTTCAAAAGAGATGCTCTCTTCGTTCATAAATATCTATCACTTTTAATTTGATACGTACCTTAAGAAATAATAAATAGAAAAGTGATTTTACTATATTATCTTTTGACTATAATTTTTTTTTATCGTAAAAAATGCAATAAGTGATATTGTATTTAACAGTACAAAGTGTAAAATGTATAAATATAGATAAGTCATCCATTAATTTAAATTGATAAAGTTAACTTTTATTTGTTAGGAATCAAGCACTTATTTAGAAATGAATATAAAATACTTATTAATATTGGCCGCTATTTCTTGGAATTCGAGCAACATAATGTAAATGGAAAACAATTAAAATATCTTTAAAATATAAAAAATTGGATAAAAATATCCCTCGTTAATAGTTAATAGTTTGATTCAAAAGTACCTATGCCGTCATTATAACTAGTATTAGATTCTAAACTCTGAATTAGCATTTGACCGACCTGAGGACCATGTAATGGGTTCTCCCCCTCCTTTTTTGAGTAAGCACTATTGGATGCTGGAGGGTCGTTTGGTAGAGTGTATAAGATCAATACAAAATATAGTATATTAATAATATTTGTATTAATAATGTTTATATTAGTTATGTTTGTATTAGTTATACATGTATTATTTTTTATACATTATTTGATTTGATGTATAAGAAATAATACATCTTTCATAATTTCTATAAAAGAAATGTTTGTTTATAAAAATACTCTTCTTTGATTTTGTATATTTTTTTGCAACAAAACTTTTTTGCCATCTCAAATATAATTAGTATTGTTGAACTAGTATATAGAGGTTTCGGATTAATTGCAAGACCTTCGTCTTTGTGCATGAAATATTATGCAAACGGATTAACATAGTCGAAACAAAAATAAAATATAAGACTTAAAATTAAGAAACAATCTTAATTTTTTTAATCTTTTTAAAGACCTTCGAAGCAAAGCAAAAATATGTTACAATTATTTAAATCAATTATTCATTGTTGTAGATTAAAATGGTGGGAAAAAATTGTGAAATGTGTTGAAAAGATTCACTATTGCAAATTAAAATGACGGAAAAAGGAATGATAAAATATTTTGAGAGGAAAATTGAGGGATATTAAGGTCATTTAATAAGTTAATACATGTATTAAAAACTTTGCATTACTAATACATAAAAAATGAGTGATGGTATTAGTAATACACACCTTAATACGCAATAGAGTGTATAACTAATGTTTGCATTAGTTATACATAAAATAAAAATTATACCAAATAAGATATTCATAATACACATTAATTAATACTTCAATTATGTTTGCCAATACATTCTACCAAACGAAACCTCACAGTTTTATTGAGAGATTGCCAGCTGTTAGTAGGGATTCAATAATTGGGTAACAGACCTTTGAATCGAAGAAGATACACATGCCATTATGGGCTGCTCTGCTTTTGGATGCTGCGGCTGTCAGCACCTTCTTCATTTCCTTCACACATTCTCATCTCATGTAACCACCTCACCTAAGCTTCCTTTTTCATTCTTTTGTCTTTATTATTTTGTTGTTGTTTTCTCAATTCGTCTAAATTATTTTGAAATTGTGTTTATTATGTACGTCTATCTACGAGATATAATCAACTACATAATGGTAAAGCATGTATAATCTAGGGCGGAGATTGTATTAAGCGTCATGTGCAACTCCCTATGTATAGATGGAGTATTCGAACTAACTACATACGCGATTGAATGTTTTTTTTTTTTCTTTTAAAATAAATAAATTTTACACTTGAATAATTGTGAGTATCAGTGGTAATGAAAATTGAACTATGAGTAGACTACCTTGCACTGAAAACTTTTAGAGTCAATATAATTGACTCTTGTTATTTGGCAACTTGTGTATAAAAGGGCAGAGGGGTAGAGGAAGCCTGGAAGATGCATGTGAGAGTACTAACGCCTAAAAGGGGAATGAAGCAAAAAGGTTGTTGGGATTTATGGCTGTTGACAGCCTGTTGGGCTAATGTGAAACTTTGACCAAATCTGTGTACATATCCACATCCATGGATCCTAACTAAACTGTTAAATATATGTAGGTATGGGGTTCACAAGTCAGGATTAAAAATACCATATTTAACACAACTACCTTCACTACTTTACAGCATACATTTGCTAATATTAACTACATACCACCAAAATGACCAAGAAAATTTTGTCATGTGGATGAAAATGCTCAAAACAAACATACAAAAAAATTTAGCATGATACAAGTAGTTGAAATCTAGAATTCAGATGATATGAATCCTGAGTTGAGCGAGTCGATACATTTATGTCCATCCATATTTATTTTTAGAGTTGAACCTCGAAGTATTGGGATGTATACGGAGGACTTTGATTCAATCCTCATGGAAATGGCAATATGGACAACTATTGCTTCTTGGCTAGCTGTACAGACATGGCGGAGCCAGAAATTTGGCGAAGAATATACAAAATTAAATATACACTTATTATGGCTAACATTTAACCTCTATTCACCATATAATTTTCCGGTGAAGGGTGTGCATGTGACCTCCCTTCACTAAAGGTGGCTCCGTTTAGAACATGCAAGAAGGGAAAATCCCGGTTATAGCCGTTAGTGTATTACATACATGAATTGGATATGATAGTGGTCCATATTTTTTGATTTTTGTTTTATTTTGCTGTTTATTTATACAAACCTCCTGAAAAAAGATGAAGCCGTTACTCTAATTTGTCAATATGTTGCAATTCATTTTATATTGTAGATAGTAGAAACTAAAATAGATTCCCATGTCAGTGTATAAGGCAGTATCACCCATTTCTCCTTGGTCTGTTACCCAGGCACACAAAATGTTATTTCTTCAGCCCATACTTAGGAAATTGACTTGGCCTATAGGACCATTTCTGTGTTGCATATTTCAATTTTCATGTGTTTCGTAGCAAGCTGCTGTCTGCACACTGCAGTGGCGGTTGCAAAATTGAGATATGGAACGATATTATTATGGGTCTCAATTTTTGTGCCGTGATTTTGTAATTATTCTACTTACAACTTTCATAATAAAAGAGGAGGGGGAAAAAAGACAAACAAAGGATTTTAAATGTACGATATGCGGTTACTTTACTATATAAATAGTTTTAACAATTAAAGAATTGAGATTAGTAAAAGAAAACAAATGCAAGATAACTAGGGGAATCAAAAGGATTTTAGTTGGGATGGATCTAGGTGATGTTTCGTCTATTGGCTCAAAACTCAGTCTATTTTAGCCCATTAAAAGTTGATCGAATTAGTTCACTTGATACTCCTCTATATTTGAAAATATAGAACGTCTTGGAAAAATCTTCACTAGGTAGGATTATCATATCTCGAAATACCTCCTAGAAATACAGATGTTGAGATCAAATTTAGAGACGAAGAGGCCATCTTTTCACAAGAACTATCACGTCAAATCATCATGAACATAATACTAGATGCGGAAGCGTACCTAAATCCATCAGCATCATAACAATTCTCCGTCTTGTGGTTATCGGTCTTCCAAACCAAGACGTAAACCGTAGTACTGTCCTTTCCAACGATGGGATGCTAGAAAGAAAACCTTATGTCTGGATACAATTCCCCAACCTTGACCACTATAACTAATTCTCCTCAGATAGAGGATACTAGAAAATAATCAAAATCTAATTTTGATAATGTTTGCCCATTCTTTACAGTTTTTTGTCTTCTTCGACACCGATCCTTGTCTTCTCATTACGGATATAATTTATTTGTTATACAATATACCTGAGATCGAATTTACAGAATTACATGAACTCCCCGAGGTCCTCTACATAGATTCTACACACAATGTTGCAAAGTCAAGATTCACGGTACTATGGTTTTACATAGCTTTTCAAGTCTTAATTAGAGTATGTATTTAACCTGTCTATCGTGCAAAATTTACTAAAAAATGCTTAGTGAATTGAGTAACATATACTCCATTATTTAACGGCCTTGCACAACAGTGATGGTCAACTCATTGTTGGAGCCGGGATGTGGGTTATAGTTATGAGAAGAGGAGGAAGACGTGCCTGCGGTTGTGTTTCTTCGTGTGATAAAAGCTGGCTGATTTGGTCTTGAAAGAGCCATGTTTTCACTCACAAGCATAATTAACACATTTGACATGGGTGGCCTATCACCTGAATCTTCTTGCACACATAAAAGTGCTACATTTATGCACTTCACTACTTCGCTTTCATTGAGTGTTTCCACTAGAGTTGGGTCCATCATGTCCAATGCCCTATTTTCTATCCACAATTTCCAAGCCTGTAATTATTTGTTAAGAGTCAACAAAAGTAGGTAGAACTGACTCTGTATATGCCATGCTGATCTTCGTATTCTCATTTTACCTTCAGTGGTATGCGCTTTAGCCACCGGAATGTCACTACAAAGGGCGGATCAGCTAACATGAGAAGTAAAGGTAGAAGACAGAACCCAATGATTTTGGTCTAAATCAGGTATATTTGTTGAGAAATTCACTGAATATATACATTTAAAATTTATAAAAAAATTATGAATCCGCTTATTTCATGACATGTTTTAAGATGATGATATGTTGTAAAAATACTTGTCTTATGTGCTCAAAGTCCTTTGTTGTTCTTAATATTGGGATACAGTAGTCAAGTTCGCCCTATAAAATGAAATGGAGAAAGTATTTAGGTACTTACATGACCCAAGAGGTTTGTGCCTTCGAAAAGTTCCAGATTTCTCTTTCCACTAATGATTTCCAGTACAACCACACCAAAAGCAAAAACATCAGACTTGATTGAAAAGTGTCCTTCCAATGCATATTCTGGTGCAAGATAGCCGCTGTATATCACAAGAATTAATTTGCATGAATAACTAATGAGTACCAAAAAAAAGACTTTTGAAGTGTTTAGGAACATATACTTACTAAGTTCCGGCAATTTTTTGGGTGTTAGACTCACTACTTTTGCCTTCAACAATCCTGGCCAAGCCAAAATCTGATATCTTCGCATTCATGTCTTCATCTAATAGAATATTGCTCGTCTTTAGATCTCTATGAATGATACGTAACCTTGAGTCATGGTGTAGGTAAAGAAGCCCACGAGCAATCCCCAGTATGATCTCAAAGCGGATATTCCAATCCAATAACTGACCTAGATTTTGATCTTGCAAGAATTAATCAAACAGAAGATTAATGTATTTGCAAACAAGCAGGAGAAAAACGAAGTCAAGTGATGAGCAAAAACTTTTAGAAAGCAAATTAGTGTATTTTAGAGGTACACTGGATCAACCTGAGAGATTCTATATAGAGGGGAGCCAAGCTCTCAGAAGAAAAGTAGACTCACCAAATATACAGATGTCTAAGCTTTTGTTAGGCATATATTCATATAATAAAATCTTTTCGTTTGCCTCGACGCAGTAGCCCAAAAGCCTTACTAGATTTCTGTGTTGGAGTTTGGCTATTAGCATTACTTCGTTTTTAAATTCTTCATCACCTTGACTAGAATGACTTGACAACCTCTTTACTGCCATTTCTTGTCCCTGACAGAACTTACCCTGTACAATATTCCTCATTAGCGGTTGTTACGCTAGATCATTTGAAAATGGTACAAGAAAAACAACAGTTGAGGCAAGAACAACCTTGTAAACTGGACCAAATCCGCCTCGACCAAGCCTGTTTGCATC
This sequence comes from Capsicum annuum, assembly GCF_002878395.1. Lineage (NCBI taxonomy): Eukaryota > Viridiplantae > Streptophyta > Magnoliopsida > Solanales > Solanaceae > Capsicum > Capsicum annuum. The sequence continues at coordinate 130,204,962 of NC_061112.1, read as the reverse complement.
TGAGAAGTTATCCGTTGCGACTAGTATGCTTTTCAAGTTGAAAAATGGGACATCGATCCTTTTCTTATCATCTTCAGTTATTGAATATTTAGATGAACTTTCGCTCTCGGGCAAGTGCTCTACCCTATTCCCTAGAATTATTTCCTTGGCTTCTCATGATATAAAAGTAAGTTCGAAATTAGCAACTAATATATATAGAGAGCGGCAGGAATCGAGAAGGATGGCTAAGAATGCTCATGTTACCTTTTCTTCTCGACACCTTTTTGTTATGGTAGATTACATAGCTAATGCAGCAAATTGCTATAATTCCAGCTGTTAGACTGGTGGAAATAATCACGGCTTTGCGATTTGGGGATGCTGCCTTCTCTCCACTCCATGCTCCTTGCTCTGAACCAACATGAATTGAACATGTTTAGGTGATTAAAATGAAGAATACAACCAAAAGGATCTGTGAGGGGTTATCGGCACCTCTGGTACAATTTAATGCCAAGCCATCCCATTTGTAGTATTGATTGCATAGACATCTCCTCAGTCCTCCTCCCGCAATGCTGCAACTTGAATTTGGCCAATCTTCACAGTCTGCTGAAGTAGTGCATGTAGGTTCTGGTGGTGGTTCCCACATGATCTGTATTTCGTTTATAGAACTGAGATTTTGTAATTTTCCATTGTAACACCGGTTTATAGGATGAAAAGGTAATGACTGGTTGAGCCATACATCTTGGGTCATTGGCCTTTTCATATCACATGAATTGCCAACGTTTTCTGCATGCACTTGTATAACAAATGTTCTGTTTTCCTCATCTATATCGATGATGGGAAAGGAGCCATTAAGCGTCTTGAAACTTGCTTCTCCAGTTAAATCATCACAGGAGAAACTATAATAAAGAGGATCCCCACAATTTGGTTGACTGCTCAATGGATAAGGTATAATGTTTGGGCCGCAAGGCTTGCAATTTCTCCTTGTTATTGCTCCTGCAAAATGATAATTATAGATATTCCTGTCAAGAACATCATTTTTAGTTTGATGAGTAATAAGGAGATTATATTGATATGAAACAAACCAGCATTAAGGCAGTACCAATATCAGTAACTGCTACGCGCACAGAGAGGTTGAAGCCACGAGTATAGTCCTCCTGAAGATTGACAAGCTCACTCCTCCAAATCGAGCAACTAGATTTTGTTACTCTCCGTGTTTCAGCCGCTTGAAAATATGAGTAAGCTAGGCACTTGCAGTTGCTTAGACACTCCTTTCTGCAATCTTCTTCACTTTTTGCTGCAGAGTATTCCGTGTCCGGCTCCTCAAATTTCATACTATGCATATTTAAGAACGTGTCGAATTCTGACTTCTTGTTGCAACTAATATCTGACTTTCTTGAACAACCACCAGTATATATCCCAGCCACCCAATCATCTGGAGAAGCAGGATCAAATCCTGGCAAACACTTGCACAGAGACATTTTCTTGCTGTTGCAAATTCCAAATTTCCCACAAGTGTCATACACACCGCATGGACCTTGCGGCTCTGACCATATCTCAGACCATCCACTACTCTTGTTGTCCCATCCATACAATTGTATTTCCCCTGTGGAATTCATCACTAGCCTCGTGTGATTAAAGTGAGACAACATGGAAGAAATATCAGACTCCTTATTAAAATTGGATAACATTGACACCACAAAAGAGGGCAGCTCCCTAAAATTAAATGGATTAGCAGAAGCAGTAGGAGCAGAGCCTTTCCAGTGGAGTACTGTCCTTTGGTATATGGTGTACTCGGAGTTGCCTGCTTGATTTAGCTGAAACGTGTAATTTCCAGAGGTAGGATCCTTTTGGGTAACACCCCAAGCAGTCAACTTCTGCGCATCGTCCATTCTCATACCAGGAAGGAAGGTGTCAGTGGGGTTGTCGAAACTTTGCCATAATCTCTTTCCTGACAAATCATCAATTAAAACCAAGTTTCCTGAGTCGAAGAGCTTTGCTGTACGGTTAGAAGAAGATGCACTAACGAGTTCTGTTGAGAAATAAGAGTTCTTCATTGAGTCCAACACTTTGAGATTACCATCGCCGTCAATAGCAATAACCAAAGGTTCACTTGATATCGGAATTGGTTTGTCCCTATTGGCAACCCACACAATAGTTTTGGGACTCTCCCGGTACCATATGCCAACATAATTTCTAAATTCTCCATCGCCAGATGTAGTGTTAAAGAATCCGATCTCGAATATCTGTCCAGCTGACACAAGAGTTTCCCCTTTGTTGGATAATAAGTTGCCTGAAGTTATGATGTCCCTAGAATGACATTTGAAGCGGCTCAAATACAGCATGAACGCAAACAAGAAGACGCTAGTAGACTGCATGTGGCTAGATCATAAAACATTAATGGCTATGAATTAAAATGATTTGGACCAACGAGTCGTGAGAATAATCTGTTGTGCTTGATGGAGTTTTCCTGTAAGGATTGCTCAAATTTGGAGCAATTATTCAATACAATTCTGCTCTAGGAACTCGTCTTCTATACAAGGTCGTGGACATTTAATTAACCAAGTCATTAGTCAACTGAATAGTTTTTCAACTTTCCCGTGTTTGGTTAGTCAAAATGACTTGGACGGCATTTTTTCTACCCAAACAAGTCCCTCGAAAAATGACTTCTTGAATGAATAAATTTTTCCAACTGAACACTGTTTGTGTGATTCTGCTTACCATGTAATCCATGGTGAAAATGGATAAACAATTATGGCTAAAAATGCTACTTAGAGTTGCATGACAATGACAAGTTTTCTCCTCCCTCCTTTTGTTTGTTTTATTACGCCCTCCTTCAGTGGTTCCTCCAATCATGTATTTTCGAGATTTATTAATATCTAACACACTGACGACAGGACAGCAACCTTATTGTTTTACTAAAATTATTAGAAAGGGAAAACACAACAAACTATCCTTTTATATATATTTTGGAATTTGGACCAGGCACTCCTTATAATAGCTCAAGTGCTGCTTCATTAACAAGTCCACTAACGACCAATTCTTAGTCCACTCTCGCATGGATAAACACTGACAAATGGCAATTCTCGAAATAGCTTTAGTAGAAGTTTAGGAAAAGAAAAACAGGAAGAAACTTATGCCTATTCCTGTTTTCTTTTACATAGTAATTAAAGTTACATTCGATCCACTCTGGTCGTAGGCCAGATCTGTTTGAGTATTAATCTTTTAATGATATGGCTAATGCAAGAGAATGAACACTACACTGAAATATTGTTACATTACATCCATCATATGATAACGGAGATGTTGAAGTCATTATAGGACTTAGTTTAGTGCTAAAGTGTGTGGAATGTTTGATGTTAGGGCTTTGGTCGGAAACCGTCGGATGGTATGCAATGCGCGAGCTAGTCAAACCCTACTGCAATTCAGAATGACTTACCGATTATTTGAACACTTCGATGCTGGAGAGTGGAACACATTGACAACATGGACAAGCTAAATCCTCTTTACTGAAGCTTTGGGTACAAAAAATGGGTTAACCAGCTGAGAAATCAATGTCTAAATCCTATGTACATTAACCAAAATCCCAACTGGGAAACTCAAAATACATGCTCAGGTACCCTTCAAAAGGAATGAAGCAAAAAGGTTGTAGGGATTTAATTTGATAAGATTGCATATTAATGGCTGTAGACTGCTGGTTGGGCTTAATGTGAAACTTTGACCAAATCTGTGCACATATCCATGTCCATGGATCCTAACTAAACTGTAAATATATGTACGTATGGGGTGCACAAGACAGGATTGGAAGTACCATATTTAACACAACTACCTTTACTACTTTACAGCATAAATTGCTAATATATTAACTACATACCACCAAAATAACCAAGAAAATTTTATCATGTGGATAAATATGCTCAAAACAAACATACAAAAAATTTTAGCATGATGATACAAGTAGTTGGAAATCTAGAATTTAGATGATATGAATCCTGAGTTGAGAGAATCAATACATTTATGTCCATCCATATTTATTTTTAGAGTTGAACCTCGAAGTATTGGGATGTATATGGAGGACTTTGATTCAATCCTCATGGAAATGGCAATATAGACAACTATTGTTTCTTGGCTAGCTGTACAGACATGGCAGCGCCAGAAATTTGGCAAAGAATGTGTAGCTTTTATTCTCAACTATGTTAAGAGTGTGCAAAATTAAATATACAATCATTATGACTAACATTTAACCTCTATTCACCACATAGTTTTTCGGCGAAGGTTGTGCATCTGACCATCCTTCACTAAAGGTGGCTCCTAAACATGCAAGGAGGGAACATCCCATTTATAGCCGTTAGTGTTTATATTTCTATATTATAGAAAAGCTGGTTTCAACCAGAGGGCATTTTAGCTAATGAACTTCATTAATCTGATTGCACTCCATTAATTTTAATTACGTGTCTTTCTGCTATTTTTATTAGATACATTGCACCTCTATCATTGAGATTTATCTACCAAAAAGTTTGTTCCTATCTTTTCTGCTATTTTTATTAGTGCACCACGTTGCACCTCTATCATTGAGATTTATCTACCAAAAAGTTTGTTTCTATCTTTTCTGCTATTTTTATTAGTGCACCTCTATCATTGAGATTTATCTACCAAAAAGTTTGTTCCTACCTTTCTCGTCTCTTGGTATATCAATAAGATGAGAACTCTTCTGCTAATCTGAGGTATGTTTCTTCAACAAAATCATACCATCTTTCATTTTGGCTACTATCTTTTGTATTCTGGATGATATTTTTAGGTTGTGCTTTGGATTTCTCTTCTTCTTCAAGAATTTCTAACGGAAGATGACCCAATCCATAAATTTGAAGTGAAAAAATTAAAAAATATAAAAGAATTACCATTTGTTAGTTCAAAAAGTTGTGACTTTCATTTTCTAATTGCAGAGCAATAGATTTGACAAAAAAAATTAGCACTAGCAGTTTTCCTCCTTTTTACAATAGTAAATGAACAAAGTTTCTTAATTTTTTTGATAAATAAGAATAAGAGAACATCATTAGTTATAGCTTTGGTGTTATACAGTCATTGATGGGTTCAGATTTCATAGAAGAAAGCTTGTTCTATACTACTAGAAGAAGAAGATCTGTCGGCGCGTGATTTATCTTGATGCTATCGCTGAGACTGACGTATACAAGTGTGAGCTAGAGGATTTGCCTGGTATGAATTTTTAGATTTTGTTAGGAGCTTTTGAAAAATGAGATTTTGATGAGTTTTTTGGATATGCATGCTGAAATATAAAATGAAGTTACGTACAATAAACTCTTGATAGTCCAAGTCTTAGTGGTTCTTGCACATAGCAAAAACTTTAATGTATCACGCTGTTTTTCTCAACACAAGTACTTTATATATGAAAATTATATAATGAAAAAAAGGGAGCTGATATATTAATTTGTATTGTACTAACTACTATATTATTTATTTGCTAATTTAGGCGAGGAATGTTTCCATGGAACAAATGATGGCATTGAGGAGTGCTCTTCGTGATGTAAGTATCATAAGTAACTCCGCTTTTTAGTTAGGCAAAATACTTGGATTGAAGGGTGTCTTGGAGCAATGGTGAAATTGTCTTCGTGTGATCTATAAGTCACATGTAACTCTTCCGTGAATCCTACTAATGTGGGATGCTTCGTGCACCATGCCATCTTTACTCATAATTTTTAGAATGTGGCCTTTTTGCTAATTCTATTAACATGGGATGCTTCGTGTGCCAAGACGTCTTTACTCATAATATCTTTGTATGTTTTTGACAGGAATTTCAAGCAAATACAAGACCGTTTCAGGGCTTACGTAGAATACCAGTGTATGTAGTAGCTATGTAAGAAAGACCAAAAATTAATGAATTATTAATCTTCAAATTAAATAATGGCTTGTAAATTTACCATGAGAATCACTGTGATGCTGTACTGTGATGCCACAACTTATTTTGAGGGCTTTTTTGTTCTTGAGTTGCAGCATCTCATGGTTCAATTTCTGTATGTATGCTGAGAAGAACATGAGAGAGTTAAGAGGGTATTTACACCATTAGTGTTGGCATGTGATGTTGTGTCTACATGAGGGGTTGTATTAGGAAGTGGTTTTATTGTTTTCTGTATAAGAAAGTGAATCTAGATAGCAGTAGTTGTTAATCCCTCTTTTTTTGTCGCGATATCTACTAGAACTGTTGAATTCTTTGCTAATTTGACTAATTAATTTCTCTAAGTTAGTAATCGCCTATTTCAGTTAATTTAATGTCTATTCAAAAAATCTTAAATATAATGTATTGTATTCTTTCATACAACAAGTCTCAGTCATACATTTGGAGAGCTCAACCTGAGGATGCATCAACTCTCTTTTTGTATCTATGTAAATAATATGTACCGTCATATAGTTGCAAAGCTCAACCTGAGGATGCATCAACTCTCTTTTTGTATCTATGTGAATAGTATGTACAGTACTATTTTACAAAATATGACTCCTTAATGTTCACACACACACATATATATGTATGTATGTATGTATGTATATAAATGTGTGTATGTGGTCACCTCTCCCACTACTCAGACTTCTTAATCGAACATAAATCCTATTATTGGGCCCGTGTCGAGGCTCTAGTATTACATACATGAATTGGATATTATAGTGGTCATATTTTTTGTTTTTTGTTACATTTTGCTGTTTATTTATATAAACCTCCTGAAAAAAGATGAAGCCGTTACTCTAATTTGTCAATATGTTGCAATTTCACTATATTGTAGATAGTAGAAACAAAAATAGATTCCCATGTCAGTGTATAAGGCAGTATCACCCATTTCTCCTTGATCTGTCACCCAGGCACCCAAAATGTTATTTCTTCAGCCCATACTTCGGAAATTGACTTGGCCTATATATAGGACCATTTCTGTGTTGCATATTTCAATTTTCATGCGTCCCGTTGCAAGCTGCAAGCTGCACACTGCACACTGCAGCGGCGGTTCGTTGCAGAATTGAGATATGAAACGATAATATTACGGGTGTCAATTTTTGTGCCATGGTTTTGTAATTATTCTACTTACAACTTTCATAATAAATAGGGAGAAAAAAGACAAACAAATGGTTTTAAATGTATGATACGAGTCTATTTCACTATATAAATAATTTCAACACCGGAGGTTTAGAGCATATATGAGATGTCTCAATCCATCTTTGTACAAACCATCTTTTTTTGATGAATTAGGTCATGTTTCGTCTATGGCTCAAAAATCAGTCTATTTTAACCCATTAAACGCTGATCAAATTCGTTAATTTGATACTCTAATTGAAAAAATAAAACGTCTTGCAAAAATCTTTCCAAAGATTATCACGTCTGAAATACCTCCTAGAAGTGACTGATGTTGAGACCAAACTTTTTCTATATCCATGAATGCCATAACTATTTCCATCTTGTGGTTATTGGTCTTTCAAACCAAGATGTAAACCATTCTGTCCATTCCAATAATGGGATGCTATGTCTGATTTAGGAACACAATTCCCGAACCTTGACCACTAACAAATTCCCCTCAGATAAATGATAATAGTAAATTATCAAAACCGAATATTGACAGTGGTTGCCCATTCTTCATAGTTTTTGTTGTAAACCTTACGGAAAATACTCCATCACGAACACTTGTTGAGAATTCTGATAGCTTGAGGCGTGCTTCTGTTACTTACCTTTCACCCGATATGGGATATAACCCCAGCAATCAACAAGTATAAATTAAGAGCCATAATCTGACAGAGATTTCATAAGACTCGAAAACCCAGCAAATTAAAATCAGGAAGAAGAAGAAAGTATCTTAAAATGTGTTTTGACCAAAGGGAATTGTTGCAAGAGTTCTCTGTCTACTCACATCCCACCATCATCATGATGAATCCAAGTTATCTATCAAAAACAAATTTGGCAACGGATAAAAGAGATTAAAAGCTAATAAACGATCTTTTACAAATTCAAATTAAGGATTGATTGGGATTGCATGTAATATTGAAATTAATACTAGAATAATAAGCAAACATGGCTGGCAATGAAATGATTAATGGTCAGTTATAATAGCCACAACTCACACTAGGAAGTAGTAATATTCTTTTTGAAATATCCAACAGTTTTCACCTTCCAATGTGACTTGTGTTATCACTTATCACAATTCTCGTGTTGTCATACTAGAGATATAGTCCTCCTTTGGTTCTTTTCTTCTTCGACATCAAGGAAAACAACGTTTTGGGAGAATTTGCTGTATCTTCTCATTACCAATATAATGTATTGATGTACAATATACTTGTTATATTAACAGTGTTGGTTTGAAAACCTTTAAAAGAAAATAACGCAGGAATTCAATAGTCAAAAAGTTGGCCGCTGAAACAGAGGTGAGAGTTTAAAGAAGAGAATACGCAGAGCAGTTGATTTTTTCTTGTAAAAGCCGTATGCTATTGATCATCAATTAGCCACTTAAATAGTTGCTATTACAACTAAAAATAAGATAAAGAAATAACCTATTTCTACCAAAATTACAATAACTAATTAGTTTCTTAGCAAAGATAGGACTCCTTTTAACTAGGATTTGTACGTAAAAGAAAAACTGGAGAAACAAGGAAAAATTGTCTGCATTCTTAAAACAACTTTCAACACTCCTCCTTGCTTTATGAAATGCAAACACCAATTCTTTGCCTTAGAAGCTCGAACTTGATGACTGGAAGTGGCTTATGAACAGGTCTGCTAGCTGGTTTTCAGGCTTGCAGAAGACTAGAGTCACTTCTCCCTTTTGCTGCACTTCTCTCAAGAAATAGAACTTGATGTTGAAATGTTTGGTTTTTCTGTGAAACACCGGATTGTTTGAGATTGCAATAGCTGCCTGGTTGTCGACTAGAATCTCAATACTATCATTTTGTTCCATATGTAAATCACACATGATCTTTCTGAGCCATAGGGCTTGGTTTACTGCTATCGTTGCTGCTACGAATTCAGCCTCTGCAGTAGATTGTGCAACAACTTCCTGCTTCTTAGGTGACCATGAAAAGATTCCTGAACTTAGGCTGAAACAATGTCCAGAAGTACTTCTCATATAATCAACGGATCCAGCCCAATCACTATCCGAGAAACCAAGCAACTTGAAGCTTTGAGAGTTCTCAAACTTTACACCATAGTCAACCGTCCCTTTGATATATCTTAATATTCTTTTTGCTTCTCTTGAATGCATCTCACTTGCACAATGCATAAAACGAGATAAGAGACTTACAACAAATAGAATATCTGACCTTGTCGCAGTGAGATACGTTAAGCATCCGATAAAGCTTCGGTAGTACCCTTCTTCAACTTTATTGGCTCCATCTTCTTTACAAAGTTTCTCTTTTTGATTCATTGGTGTGCTTATCGGCTTGCAATCCTCCATTTAAAATTTCTTCAGAATTTCCTTTGCGTATTTCTTTTGGCAAATGAACACTTCACTTTTGCTTTGCTTGATCTCCAACCCAATAAAATAGGACATAAGACCAAGATCGGTCATTTAAAAACTTGCATCATTTCTTGTTTAAACTCGTCAACCAACTTTAGATTATTGCCTGTTAACAGAAGATCATCAACATAAAGAGACACAATAAGAATATCATTATCCTTGTGTTTTACATAAAGAGTAGATTTCGATAAGCTTTTTTTGAAACCCAAGCCTAACAGATGATCATCTATCCTGCTATACCAAGCTCTTGGTGCTTGCCTTAAACCATAGACAGCTTTTTTTAGCAAATAAACCTTATTTTCATGTCCGTTGACAACAAAACCAGCTGGTTGCTCAACATAAATCTCCTTATAGAGAAGACCATTGAGAAAGGCTGACTTAACATCTAGTTGATAAAGTTTCCAATTTTTTTCCGCTGCAATTGCTTGTAGCAATCTGATTGTGTCAAGGCGAGCAACTGGTGCGAAAGTTTCAGAGTAGTTGACTCTGAAGATCTGAGCGTAGCCCTTCACCACAAGCCTCACTTTGTGTTTGTTGATAGAACCATTTGCGTTCAACTTTGTTTTGAAGACCCATTTTACACCAATGATCTTTCTGTCAGGAGGTTTCTCAACAAGCTGCCAGGTTTGATTTTTCTCAATCATCATCATCTCCTTCTTCATTGCAGCCACCCATTTTTCATCCCCTTCTTCTTCCTTATAACTTATGGGCTCACAAATTGCAGTATTGCATCTCTGATAGATATCAGAGATCAACCTCGCACCCCTAACGAGAGGATCATCAACTAGATCTTTTGGATCTAATTGAGTGGTAACTGCTGAATATTTTTTGGGCTTCTCCCAATTCTAGTGTTGATCTTCAATAAAGTAAACATCTCTATGTCACGCCCCAAAATTCCATCGGTTCGGACTGGCACCCGAAGCCGAGAAGGCCCGGGCGAACCCGTTCAAATACCTGTACTTTCACTTATATGTCACCAAAAATTTGGACAGCACTTCGTTGCATATAGAAGGGTCTAATTACCTGTATCAGCACAACACGCACAAATATATATATATATATGTATATATATATATATATATATATTACTTGGCCGTCGGGGCCACCACATATACAAATATAACATCACTATATAAACTTCCATGACTTTACCCTTCCTTATGTCTACAAAGCCTCTAGGATATACATGACATAACTAGGGTCGGGACAAACCCCCCGCCCACACATGACTCCTGTACAATAACAAAACATAAGGAACCGACTCGGAAAGGTCCGAAGCAAATTGGAGCTCACCAACAATAGCTGTATGACCTGGCTCCTATCTATGCTGTGAATGAGCTGAGGTACCTGTGCCTGCAGCATGAAATGCAGGTCCCCGTGGGGGACGTCAGTACGAAATATGTACTGAGTATGTAAAGCTGTAGATAATCACATATGATATAGGAGCTCAATAGAAATCAGAAACAAGTGAATAAGTCGTAATAGGAGTGGACCACACTTACTAGAACTTGTGACAACCTGTACATTGTATTTATTCAATCACTTTACCTTCGTTCTTGTCGTCTTTGTAATCATTACTGTACTGTACTGTGACCATTAGGCTGCCTCCAGTACATATTAACTGGGATCGACCCATGCTAGGCTTATGCCTCTGGGATACCACCCATAAACACATAAATAGGGATCGACCCATGCTAGGCTTATGCCCCTGGGATACCACCCGATAAGAGAGAACTTCCATCACTTAGTTCAATTAATCTTTGAGATTGTTATTTCGGTCGCCACCACATTTTTGATACTTTGAAACAATGATACATCAATAGGAACCAAGTAATAGACCTTCTATACAATAACGATGTAATAAAGACTCATTGATACATCAACAATGTGTTTCAGAATCATCAATATCACAACAATGAAATAGGAGCCTTTTGGTATATCAATGAAACATTTTGACACTTTATAGGATGGAAACAACTTCGTTGGTAACGTAGAACAATACATGTTTTTGGACAACCTCGGAATCTTACTTGATGGAACATTGGTGTTTTCATGCCAAAGAATATTGTTAGAGTATGCTTTACATACCTCGTCGTAGATTCGGATACCAATTCAACACAACTTCCCGCCTTTACAAATCACTTATCTACAATGAAATGTTTGGCATCTAGTATTAGCAACCCAACACCACAATTCTCTTCCATAATTCCATACAACCAATATTTGCAAAGCATTCCAAAAACCAACTTGAACAATAGGTTTATGTGTGTATATATATATATATATATATATATATAATCATCATTTCAATACCACATCATCACACCAAATCCCTTCACAATTCAACATAATCCAACCATGCACAAGAATAATCCAATATCATTTCCAATCATCTTTCAACAATAATCAAATAACACACGTCTTATGCTCACATGCATATATATACATATCCATATAAATAACACCAACATAATTTACATCCTTACCATAAAATGACCCTTTTGATTTCGAAGTTCTGTTGGCACAAATAAGGGGTGCTTCTCGAAGCCCTCGAGACGGTGAACACAACTACGGAATCAATTTGGATTTTCTACGGTTGACTCACAAGATAATTGGAGTTGAAATTTGTCTAGGGTTTCTTAGTCTTCAATAATGGATGATAAATAATAGATATGAGGCTAAGTATATGTATATAATGACCAATTTTCGTTCATGAGGTGATGGAAAATGACCATATTGCCCTTAAAATTTTAAGTAAATCCGAATCTATCCATGGTGGACTGTTTTGACAAGATAAAGTAGATCGACCATAACTCTTTGCTCCGATATCAGATTTGGGTGAAATTGGTATCGTTGGAAAGATAATTCAAAGGGCTTTCATTTCATATAAAGTAGGCCACCCAGTTCGTCCTGTAAAAGGAGTTTTGATCGTTTGAAGTTGACCTTAAAAATCTATTTTGAGAGGCTAAAGTAAAACGAGTTTAACTCCTTACTCATACGTTGGATTTGGATGAAACCAATTGCATTGGAAAGAAGACTCAAAGATATTTCTTTTGATAGTTGTATCTCTCCCAGTTCATTATATTAAGGGAGTTATGAGCGTTCAAAGTTGACCCAAAAAACTGGCAGGCCTCAGTAGTTTGTGTGCAGGAAATTTTCCTGCACATTTACTATTCACCATATCCCGACCACCATTTTATAGTTTTGAACGTGCTCGATTATATCCGAAACTTATTCGTTTTTGGAAATCTTTATATCATTGGAAAGCTTATTCAATAACCTTCGTATGGAACCATCGACGGGTAAATTCCGGTATAAATAAAATAAAAAATTAATTCCATGTAAATAAGACCAATACACGTACTTGAATACGCCAATACATGTACTTGAATATGGGGTGTTACACTCTAGTTACAACAATTTTCTCCATTTGAGGTTGATAGACCTTATATGCTTTGGACACATTACTGTAGCCTATAAAGATGCCAGTAATTGCCTTCTTGTCAAGTTTGTTGTGTTTAACCTGAGGAATATGAACAAAACACACACAACCAAACACTTTAAGAAAACTTAGTGAAGGTTTAAACCCATACCAAGCTTCAAATGGTGTTTTATCTTCCAAAGCCTTCGTTGGAAGTCAGTTTTGCACAAAGACTGCAGTATTTGCTGCCTCTGCCCAGAATGTTTTAGGTAACTCCATCTCATGTAACATACACCTGTCCATCTCCATTATCCATCTATTTTTTCTTTCACTGACACCATTTTGTTCTGGTGTGTATGGAGTTGTAAGTTGATGCACAATGCTGGCCTCCTCACATAATGAATCAAATTATGTTCAGGTATATTCCTTTTCATTATCAGACCTCAAATCTTGAATCGTACAACCACCTTGATTTTCCACCAGTTTCTTGAATTTCTAGAATACACCAATAACTTCTGACTTGAATTTCAAGAATAAAATTCAGCACATTCTTGTAAAACCATAAATGAAAAGAACGTAATAGATTCTACCTTTTAGTGGTGGAGTTCTTTGATGTCCAGCAACATCAATGTGAATTATCTGCAGCTTTTGTGAAGCTCATCAAGTTGATTTTGGCAAAGGCTTTCTATGTTGCTTGCCGAATTGGCAGGCATGACATTCAGTAGCGTAAACATCCAAATCGGGTAAGTTCTCCATCATATTCAATTTCTGTATTTTGACAAGCCCTTGATAATGATAGTGCCCGAGTTTCCTATGCCATAACTCAGCAATGTTTTCTTTTGCTGAATACACCATGTGCTCTTCTTCCGATGGATTTAATGAGAAACTTCTGCCTCGCATTTTGACTTTAAATAGGTCTTGTCCAAATGCTTCCTTGATCAAGCAGTATTTGTCTTTGAAATACAATTTGAAACCTTTTTCTAACAACTGACCAACACTTAACAAGTTCTGGTCCAAATTGGGTACATGAAGAACATAAAAAATTGTTTTAGTGCCCGATTGCGTTTCAATTGTAATGGTTCCCATTCCTTTTGCTAGAATATAACCACCATGGCCGATTCTAACTTTTGTAACATTTGTAGGCCTCAAATATTTAAAAAGATCTTTATCGCAAGTCATATGATTTGTGCATCCGCTATCGATCAGCCACGACTCGCTTGAGATACTGCTTGTAAAACATGATGCGACAACGAGTTAATCTTCTTCCTGTTCATCAACAACTCGAGCCTCTGCATCTTACTGTGAGTTTTGTTCTTGCAGATGATCGCTTCATGCCTAAGCTGATTGCACTTAGTGCACTTAGCATCAGGACTCTTCCAACACTTTAAAGGTGTATGTCCTGGCTTACTGCAATGCTTACAAGGAGGGTAATTTCCTTTGAAATCACCTGTTTTGTTTTTGTTACTTTGCGCTACACGTTCTCCATCAGTTGGTTGGTTCTTCTTATTCTTCTTAGAACGTCCATCATCATGATACTTGGCCGGTAAGTCACCTTCGAAAGCTCCTCCTTGTCTCATAACACGTCGTTGCTCTTGCGCTTGAAAAGCACTTAAGAGCTCTGCAAGTGTGATATTGGACAAGTCCTTAGTATTTTCTAAGGTTGTTATAGTAGCCTCAAATCTTTTAGGTGCCGTTACTAGGATTTTCTCAGCGATCCTTGAGTCATTGAAAGTGGAACCCAACAATCTGATGCGATTTGCTAAATTAAGAAGTCTGTCATAGTACTCCTTTATGGTTTCACTTTCTTTCATCCTTTGTAGCTCAAACTCGCGCACAAGATTCAACACTTGCATCCCTCGAATCCTTGCATCTCCTTCATACTCAGTCTTGAGATAATCCCATACTTTTTTCGCTGATTGCAGAGACATGATACGAGTGAAAATATTAGATGAAACTGCAGTAAATAAGCATGCCAGTGCCTTTGATTTCTTGGTTTTCCTCTCCTTGTGAGTTTTAATCTGCGCCACCATGGGATTGTCCGGCAAGGGAGCTATCTCGTATTCATATTCAACAGCTTCCCAGAGATCCAAAGCTTGCAGATGTATCCGCATTCTAACAACCCAGATTCGATAACTTTCTCCATCGAAAGTTAGAGGTGCCATTGAAGAAAAATTTGTTTCTCCGTTCATGGTATCCACTGGATCAGATTGATGCAAACACTCACAGGTCCCTTGCGATTAAAGCTCCAATACCAATTGTTGGTTTTAAAACCTTTAAAAGAAAATAATGCAGGAATTCAATAGTCAAAAAGTTGGCTGCTGAAACAGAGGTGGGAGTTTAAAGAAGAGAATACACAGAGCAGTTGATTTTTCCTTGTAAAAGCCGTATGTTATTGATCATCAATTAGCAACTTAAATAGTTGTTATTACAATTAAAAATAGGACAAAGAAACAACCTATTTCTACCAAAATTAAAATAACTAATTAGTTTCCTACCAAAGATAGGACTCCTAATTTAACTAGGATTTGTACGTAGAAGAAAAACTGGAGAAAAAAAGGAAAAATTGTTTGGATTCTTAAAGCAACTTTCAACAACCAGAATACATGAAGTTCTTACCCAATTGTCGGGTGCCGGTCCATTCCCTTCCCTCTCCTCCACATAATTCTATGCACAATGTTGCAAAATCAAAGATTTTGTAGTACCAAGGTTCGACATGGCTTTTCAAGTCTTAACTTGAATATGTATTTAACCTGTTTGTTGTGCAAAATTCGCTTAAAAATGCTTGGTGAATCGAGTAATACTCCATTATTTATCGGCCTTGCTCAACAGTGATGGTCAACTCATTGTTAGAGCTTGGCTTATAATTATAAGAGGATGTGCTAGCTGCTTCTGCTGCATTTCTCCTTGTGACAAAAGCTGGTTGATTAGGTCTTGGAAGAGTCATGCTTTCACTTCCAAGCATAATTATCACATTTGACATGGTGGGTCGATCACCTGAATCTTGTTGCACACATAAAAGGGCTACATTTATGCACTTTAATACTTCGTTTTCATTGAATGTATCCACTAGAGTTGGGTCCATCACGTCCAGTGCCCTGTTTTCCATCCATAGTTTCCAAGTCTGTAATTAATAACAATTTGAGTCAGTACCAATAATATCAGTAGCAAAAATAAGATTAATCAATTTTGTCGAGTCCGACTCATAGTGATTATTTTTCAAAAAATAACTCTAATTATCAAATAATTGAATAACCAGGAGCATCTTTTGTTAAAATTATGTGTGCATATGATTAAATGGAGTATATATTAAGTACACTCTTTTAGTAGTACTTTTTAACTTTAGGTTTTCACTTTTCTTTTAATAATATGCTTTTACAACAACAGAAGTATCATGCATCTATGTATGATCATACGTTTTAAAGATATTCGTGTGAATCGCCTAAAAATCTTTTATTCTTCTTAATATTTTGTATACAGAGTCAAGTACGTCATATAAAATGAAATGGACAAAGTATTTGGGTACTTACATGACCCAAGAGGTTTGTGCCTTGAAAAAGTTAAGAGATTTCTCTTTCCACTAATGATTTCCAGTACAACCACCCCGAAGGCAAAAACATCAGACTTGATTGAAAATACTCCTTCCAACGCATATTCTGGTGAAAGATAGCCACTGTTTCATAAGAAATAATCCGAATTAATTCGCTACTGTTGGAAGAGAAAGCTAAAATATATATATATATATATATACTTACTGTGTTCCAGCAATTTTTTTTGTGTTAGCCTCTATACTCTTGCCTTCAACGATCCTGGCCAAGCCAAAATCTGATATTTTGGCATTCATGTCTTCATCTAATAGAATATTGCTGGTCTTTAGATCTCTGTGAATGATACGTAACCTTGAATCATGATGTAGATAAAGAAGTCCACGGGCAATGCCCAATATGATTTCGAAGCGGATACTCCAATCCAATAACTGGCCTAGCGTACGATCTTGCAAGACTAGTAGGTAAAAAATCAGAATACTGAAATTAGAGGTGCACTGGACCAACTGGAGAGATTCTTTACTGGAGGGGAGCCAAGTTCTCTGAAGAAAAGTTAAGTAGACTCACCAAATATGCGGGTGTCTAAGCTTTTGTTGGGCATATATTCATATAGTAGAATCTTTTCGTTCGCCTCGATGCAGTAGCCCAGAAGCCTGACTAGATTTCTGTGTTGGAGCTTGGCGATTAACATTACTTCGTTTTTAAATTCTTCAGCACCTTGACTAGAATGACTCGACAACCTCTTCACTGCCACTTCTTGACCTTGAGGGAACTTGCCCTGTACAATATTAGCTGTAGTTACAAAGATAGTAGTATATGATTTTAAAAATGGTCAAATAAACAGCGTCCATGTGAGAATCACCACCTTGTAAACAGGGCCAAATCCACCTTGACCAAGCCTGTTTGCATCTGAGAAGTTGTCCGTAGCGACTATTATGCTTTTCAAGTTGAAAAATGGGACATCGATCCGTTTCTTATCATCTTCGGTTAACAAATATTTAGATGGACTTCCACTCTCGGGCAACTGCTCTATCCCCACACCCAAAATATTTTCCTTGGCTTCTCATGACATAAAGTAAGTTCAAAATTAGCAGCAAATTCATAATGTATGTATAATGTGTGTGTGTGTCTGTATATAAGCTTGTTCAATTTGATACCGTTCCTTCTTGCCACCTTTTTTCTATGGTAGATTACATAGCAAATGGTTATAATTCCAGCAGTTACGCAGACAGAAATAATCAGGGCTTTGAGATTCAAGGATGGTGCCTTCCCTCCACTCCATGCTCCTTCTCCTTCATGCTCTAAACCAAAAGAAATTGAAACTTGCTTAGGTGATTAAAATAAAGAATACAACTAGGACCATTTGTGCTTGGTGATCCACACCTTGTTAGGTGTGCAAACGAAGCTCTACATTGCTAGCTGAAAAAAAAAAAAGCTACATGTAAGTTGTAGTGGTACTATTCATGCTGTGAAGTCTTTTGCGCAAAATTGTGCAGGGTTGGTCCAAAACAGACAATATTAAACTATGTTAAGAGTATCTTTGGATTGTTTTAGCCCAACCTATGATATCAAAGCCAATGGTTTGGCGGGACAAATATGATGGTAGAATAACTGCGCATGACCCGGCTTAATATCTTTTCCTGTCTGTGGCCGGGGTTGCTACCTTGTAGCTTTGAAGACGCATAGACAGAAGAAGCCAGTGATTTGATGGTTGTAACTACTCGGTTGATGTGGGTTACACATGTTAGGTGTGGAGCCTGGTTAATAGATGATGTACTATTTATATATTAATGAACATGCGGTAATTATAGGTACTGTAGCACTTTATTCTCATTTCTTTATGTAACTGTACATACCCTAAATCAATAATATAAATAGCCCATCCGCCGTAAAGTTTACCCACGAGGTGTTACCACGAAAAATATTTCTCTCTCTTCATTCTCTCTCCTTGTAGACACGTAATTTCGTCCCTCCCCGTTATCGTTTTACCCATTTTTACCTTATCCTACCGATGTAATTACATCCCACAAAAATACAAAAAATAACTCTCAACAAAATCCCTAACAAACTTTTATTCTTTTTAACATCCTAACAACCCTTTCAATTAAAATAAGACACATTACGCATACCCCTACCCCAACACCCCATACCCACGTGACCCTCCCCCCTCATATTTCTTGTCCACAAAGACAAAAAAGGATAAACATTAGAAAAGGGCCCCACTCCCTGAAGGTCTTGGAATATCTCTAATTGCCCACCGCTTTCTCAGGCGCAATTCTTGGCTCCTACTGAGTCACCTGAGCACGCGCCAGGATTCACTCTGCGATATTATTATCCTGGCAGTTCTAGTGTGCCCTTGGCAGCTCCCCAATCAAGACCTGCTGCTCAGCCGGCGCCACCGATCACACTGGTATTCGTGGCTCTGCCACCACCTAAAGCTCTCACATATGTTGTGCGTCCGACAATGGGGCTTCCTCGGTCTGCCAGTGAGCCAGTATTGAAGGTTCCAGATAGTCATTATTATGCCTCGGAGCCTACTTTGAGAATGAATGAACCGTATGGGTACACTCAGCCACCTGCATTTCCATTTGATACGGAGAAACCTGTCGCAATAGAGGAACAGGAAGTCATAGCGCGTAAGTTGAAAAGCTTAGAATAGGCCATGAGGAATTTGCAGGGAATCAAAGGTTATAAGAGTGTTTCCTATAAAGATCTTTGCATGTTCCCAGACATCAACCTTCCCCTCGATTTTAAAATGCCCAAGTTCAAGAAGTATGCAGGGCACGGTGATCCCGTGGCATACTTGAGACGTTATTGCAACCAATGGAGGGCTACAGGAGGAAGGAAAGAGCTGTTCATGGCTTTCTTTGGCGAGAGTCTTTCTGATCTGGCTTCAGAATGGTTTATCGATCAAGATATCGACAAGTGGACAGCTGGGATGACTTAGCTTCTGAGTTTGTGTAACATTTTTAGTATAACATCGACCTGATTTCGAATGAAAAATCCTTGGTCAATATGAATAAGAAAAACATTGAAGGTTTTAGGGAATACGCGATAAGGTGGCGTGAACAGGCCGTTAGGGTAACGCCTCCAATGAAAGAAAGTAAGTTGGTAGAGGTTTTTATTCAGGCACAGGATGAGACCTATTTTCAACATTTACTTCCGGCAATGGGAAAGTCTTTTATTGAAGTCCGCAAAATGGGGGAGATGATAGATGACGGAATCAAGACCAGCCGAATAGTGAGTTTTGCCCCATTGAAAGCCATCATACAAGCGATTCAAGGTGGATCTAGCGCATTCGGAGGTAAAAAGAAGAAAGAGGACGTGGCGACTGTCGTAGCTGGAACCCATTCCTATCCCAAAAGACCACCTCGCCCCTATCCCCAATCTCAAGCCCAAGTCTACACCCAAGCTCCATATATTCTTCCCCACCATTACCACCCTCCACAAAACTCTTTATATTCTATTCCACCACCCCCGTACCCAGTATATAGCACACAACCATATGCCCAAACCCCTTCTTACCCGCAATGGTGCGCGCAAGCTCCATAAAATTGCCCATCCGCTCCACCAAATTACCAAAACCCCTCCAGACCAGGTTTTTAACCTAGGCCTAAGTATAAGAAAGAGAAGGCGGTCAAAAATCAATTCACACCTCTTGGGGAGTCATATGATAGCTTGTTTGATAGATTGAGAAAGTTGAAGATCTTAAGCTCAATTCAAGGAAGGCTTTTAAATCCACTGCCGAGGAATCTCGATTATTCTTTAAGATGTGCATACTGTTTTGACATACCAGGCCATGATATCGAGAAATGCTGGCATTTAAAGAGAACTGTCCAAGATTTAATTGACACAAATCAGATGTTGGTCCAGGCCCCGGAGGGTCCAAACATTAACCAGAATCTGCGGCCAACCCATGCTGAAACCAATATATTAAAATTGATATATGATGGGAAAGAGTCGTCAAGGTGTTATAAGCCCATCGTCAACATGTAGACCATTGAGGAGAAATCGGTGAATGTAGCAGAGTCTTTGAAAGCAATGTCATTGAGCAAGGAAGAAATGATAGAAGATAAAGCCCAAGAATACACAAAGAAACCCCTGATCATGGTGCATGGTGCCAGAAGGTATGTTGATTTAAGTCAGGATAAACCTAAGTTGACAGTGGTAGGAGCTCCGAGTAAACCCATCTTAACGGTGAAAGGAGCGTTGGCAGAGCCTATTATCCTCAAACCGGTGACCCAACCTCCGATAGTTGATACGAAAAGGGTCCCCTAGAATTATGGGCGAACTGTGATGACCTATCACGAGAAAGAAGTAGTGGAAGATGTAGATGAGGTAGGGGGTTTGACTCGGTTAGGAAGATGCTTCGTACCTGAAAGTTTAAGAAAGTCCAAGCCAATTGTGAGTGGACCGTCATCTATCAAAAAGCCTATCATCGAAGAAGAAGCCGAAGAATTTTGAAAAAGATAAAATTGCCAGAGTATTCAATAATAGACCAGTTGAAGAAAACCCTTGCTCAAATTTTCCTCTTATCTTTGTTGTTGCACTCCAAGGAGCATCGTGATATTTTACTGAAGGTATTAAATGAAACATATATTCCTAGGGAGATTACAGTAAATCAGCTTGAGAAAATGGTTGAAAAAATCTTTGAGGTCAATCGAATCAGTTTTTCTGACGATGAATTGCCTGTTGAAGGTACATGGCATAACCGGGGCCTTTACATTAAAGTGAAGTATGAAGATTTCTACGTCACTCATGTTATGATTGACGGAGGTTCAGGTGCAAATATTTTCCCTATTTCTACTTTGCAAAAGTTGAATATTGGTGCCGAGAGGATTAGGCCCAACAATGTATGTGTCAGGGCTTTCGATGGTGCAAAATCAAACTCCATTGGCGAAATAGAACTAATGTTGATCATAGGGCCTGTTGAGTTCGCCATAGAGTTTCAAGTATTGAATATAGACTCTTCTTACAATCTGTTGTTGGGAAGGCCGTGGATCCACAAGGCCACGGTCATTGCATCTACATTGCACCAAATGATTAAGTTTGAGCATGACAGGCAAGAAGTGGTTATTCATGGTGAAGGAGATTTTTTTGCCTGCGAAGATTCTCCCTTGTCTCTTATTGAAGCAAATAACGTAGAGGAGACATTCGTCTATCAAATTTTTGATACAATGCCAGTGAATCGTATCCTTGATTGGCAGGTTATACCGGGACCGCAATTGTCTTCCGCTTCTATCATGATGGTGAGTAAACTTTGGAAATACGGATTTGAGCCAGGAAAGGGTTTGGGAGCATCTCTGCACGGTATAGTTCGTCCCATATGTTTGAGTGAGAACGTGGGCACATTTGGTCCGGGTTTTGAGCCCACGGATGAAGATCTGAAGAAAGCCAAGGGAAGGAAAAAGGAAACATGGTCACTCCCTCCCCCAATGCCACTACTCAGTGAATCATTTGTTAAGAGTGGTGTCACAAAGCATGTGGAATTTGAAGTTGAATTGGTTGATGACTGCCAGAACCTTTTTATTAAAGTTGATATGGTCGAAGCAGGAGAAGGTACCATTATGGCAGATGTACAATTCATAGGTCCAGCTGTCCGGCTCAATAATTGGGAAGTCACCCCTCTCCCCATCAAGAGATTGTTTTGGTAGTTTATTTTATTTTTCTTTCTGTTTATCCAAGTTATTTCAGGGTTGTAATTCGAATTTTAGTTTGTTTATACTATGTTGGCATCTATGTTTAAACCCTTCTATCTTTTTATTTAATAAAATGCAATGTCCCTTTTGTTTCGTGTCTAATATATATATATATATATTTATACATTTCTCTTTATGCTGATTCTAATGACATGACATGCATGCGGAATTTTTAGCCTGATCTTAAAATCCAAAATAATCAAGATGTAATGAAGCAGGATGGGGAATATAATGAAGAAGAAGCACTAGAAGAAATAAACAAAGAGTTGGAACAGTTTGAAGACAAACTGAATCCTAATTTGAATGAGACTGAGCCAATAAATCTAGGGAATCAAGGAGATGTTAGGGAAACTAAAATCAGTGTACATGCTTTGCCACAACTAAAAGATGGAATGATTCAAGCATTAATTGATTATAAGGATGTTTTTGCATGATCTTATGATGATATGCCTGGTTTAAGAACTGAATTAGTGGCTCACAAATTGCCAACTGATCCCGCATTCCCTCCTGTCAACCAGAAGTTAAGGAAGTTTAAAACTGATATAAGTATTAAAATCAAAGAGGAAATCATGAAACAACTTGAAGCCAAAGTAATTCGAGTGGCTCGTTATCCCATGTGGTTATCCAATGTTGTTCCCGTACCAAAGAAAGATGGCAAAATTTGAGTGTGTGTTGATTACCGTGATTTGAACTGAGCAAGTCCAAAAGATGATTTTCCACTGCCCAACATCCATATTTTGCTAGACAACTATGCTAAATGCGAAATTGCCTCATTTGTGGATTGATATACCGGATATCACCACATCATTATGGATGACGAAGACGCGGAGAAGACGTCTTTTATCACACCATGGGGGACCTATTGTTATCAAGTGATGCCGTTCAGTTTGAAGAGTACTGGAGCAACATAAATGAGAGCCATGACCACTATGTTTCATGATATGATGCATAAGAAAATTGAGATCTACGCGGATGATGTGATAATTAAGTCAAAAAGTCGGGCCGACCATGTTAAAGATTTAAGAAAGTTCTTTGAAAGGTTTCACAGGTATAATCTCAAGCTCAACCTAGCAAAATATGTATTTGGAGTTCCGTCTGGAAAGCTGTTGGGGTTTGTGGTCAGCCGTCGGGGGATTGAATTGGATCCCTCGAAAATCAAAGTCATTTAGGATTTGCCCCCGCCCCAAGCATAGGACGGAGGTGATGAGTTTGCTTGGTAGACTGAACTACATTAGCAGGTTTATTACTCAACTCACAACCACTTGTGAGCCCATAGTCAAGTTGCTGAAAAAGAGTGCTGCAGTAGAATGGACTGAAGAATGTCAGGAAGCGTTCGACAGAATCAAAAGATATTTGTCAAATCTGCCCGTGCTGGTACCATCGGAGCCTGGTAGGCCTTTGATCTTATATTTATCAATCAGGGACAATTCTTTCGGTTGTGTCCTGGGTCAACATGATGTCACAGGCAAAAAAGAGCAGGCTATTTATTATCTTAGCAAGAAGTTCACCGCATACGAGGCCAGGTATACTCTTCTTGAAAGGACGTGTTGTGCCCTAAATTGGATAGCATAGAAGTTGAAGCATTATCTCTCATCCTATACTACTTATCTCATCTCCCGCATGGATCCTTTGAAGTATATCTTTTAGAAGCCTATGCCGATAGGTCGATTGGCAAAGTGGAAAATATTGCTTACCGAGTTTGACATTATATATGTGACTCGAACCACCATGAAAGCCCAAGCCTTGGCAGATCATCTTGCTGAGAATCCCATCGATGAAGAGTACGAGCCATTAAAGACATATTTTCCTAACGAAGAAGTGTCGTGTGTCGATGAAGTCGTTATAGATGTTGATCCAGGTTGGAATTTATTCTTCGATGGAGCTGTCAATATGAAAAGAGTCGGATAGGTGCGGTTTTTATCTCTGAATTGGGAAAATATTTCTCGATAATAGCACAACTTCGATTTTACTGTACTAATAACATGGCAGCGATGAAGCTTGCATTCTTGGTTTGAGGTTAGCTGTTGATATGAGAGTCCAGGAATTATTGGTGTTGGGGGATTGGGATTCGATCGTCCATCAAATTGAAGGCGATTGGGAGATGTAAGATTTGAAGCTTATCCCATATCGACAATGTTTGCAGGAGCTATGTCAACGGTTTATGTTAGAAAAATTTAGGCATATTCCAAGGATTCACAATGAAATTGCTCATGCTTTAGCCACTCTGTCTTCAATGCTCCAACATCCTGATAAAGCCTACATCGATCCACTGTATATACAGAGTCGTGATCAACATGCTTACTGTAATGCGATTGAAGAAGAGCTCGATGGAGAACCCTGGTTCTTAGATATCAAGCGATACATTCAGTCAGGAGAATACCCAACATATGCCACCAACGATCAAAAGAGGACTATTAGGCATTTGGCTAGTAGATTTTTCTTAAGTGGGGGAATTTTATATAAGAGAACCCCAGATCTGGGACTTTTGAGGTGTGTAGATACAAGAGAAACCTCGGCAATCATGGTTGAAATACACTCTGGAGTATGCAGGTTGCATATGAACGGTCATGTCTTGTCAAAGAAGATTTTTCAAGTAGGTTATTACTGGCTTACTATGGAGAGGGATTCTATTCGATTTGTTCAAAAGTGTCATCAATGTCAGGTACACGGTGATCTGATACGTTCTCCTCTTGCTGAGTTGCATGCAATGGCCACTCCATGGCCATTTGTGGCTTGGGGAATGGATGTGATTGGACCGATGGAGCTGAAGGCATCAAATGGACATAGATTCATTTTGGTAGCCATTGATTACTTCACAAAGTGGGTAGAAGCAGTAACTTTCAAGTCAGTGACAAAGAAGGCTGTGATAGATTTTGTTCATGCCAACATCATTTGTAGGTTTGGAATTCCTAAGATGATCATTACAGACAATGCTGCCAATCTCAATAGTCATTTGATGAAAGAAGTGTGTCAACAGTTTAAAATCGCACATCGAAATTCTACTCCGTATTGCCCAAAGGCCAATGGTGCTGTAGTAGCCGCCAATAAGAATATAAAAAAGATACTGCAAAAAATGGTACAAGGGTCTAGACAGTGGCATGAAAAGTTGCCGTTTGCATAACTAGGTTTCGCACCACTGCTCGCACTTCAACATGGGCAACTCTATATTTATTAGTGTATGGGACAGAAGTAGTCATCCCTGCAGAAGTTGAAATTCCCTCTCTTTGAGTCACTGTAGAAGCAGAGATTGATGATGACGAATGGGTCAAAACTCGACTGGAACATTTGAGTTTGATTGAGGAAAAAAGGCTGACGTCTGTGTGTCATGACCAGTTGTATCAGAGGAGGATGGCTCGAGCGTATAACAAAAAGGTCTATCCCAGAAATTTTGAAGTTGGGCAGTTGGTATTGAAACGTATCCTTCCTCACCAGGTTGAAGCGAAAGGCAAGTTCTCCCTTAACTGGCAAGGTGTCTTCGTTGTGAAGAAAGTGTTGCCCAATGGAGCCTTATATTTGACAGATATTGAAGGCAAAATGGCAGAAATGGCTATCAATGCTGATGCAGTCAAAAGATATTATGTATGATATTTTATCCTTTGGTGATTTTATTGCATGTTTAGTACTTGCATTTTTTTAAGATTGATATAGTGAAGGTATTTTATTCTTCTATCCAAACATTGTGTCATCCTTTGTTTACCCGTTTGAGCTTCGTTTTATTTTTTCTTTCATATTCCCCTTTTGGAATCAAAATAGAGTCAAAGATAAATGTTAAGAAAATAAGAATAAAAGAAAGAGTTCGAAAAAAATAAAAAAAATCAAATCAAATCAAAACAAAGAACAAGCTTATGGAACTACGTGCAATTTGATTTTCCTCTGTCGGGAGTGAGATACGTAGGCTGCCCTATTTCAGGCTCGGTCCAACCAAATAAAGATTTTAGAGTCACTCAGTCAACAAAACTTGGGCATAAGTTAATATGTTGTTTGAGTCAATTCCAAACGTTGTAAGTCCCACCCCAATTCAAGTGTCATTTGAACCTCTTGCCATCCTTTTCTAACCTTATCCGAAAGCCAAGTTACAACCAAAGAAAGTCCTTCAGATCAATTTTTGATAATGTTAAGGCTAAGCATGCAATAGATATGATGATACATTGTGAAGTACCACTTGTCTCCCTCAGCATAAGAAATCAGAAAAGAAATACAAAATGAGAGAGTCTTATTGGTGAAAACCCCCGCGGGCATCATAAGGCGATGGTGGGTTGATAGAAATGAAAATGAGAGAGTCTTATTGGTGAAACCCCTCGCAGGCACCATAAGGCGATGGTGAGTGGAGAGAAATAAAAATGAGAGAGTCTTATTGGTGAAAACCCTCATGGGCACCGTAAGGCGATGTCGAGTTCAAGAGAAAAGTGAAAAGTGAAAAGAAAGAGATTTGTTGGCAAAAGTCTTTTAAGATGTCATCAATTGAATATGATGTATGAGTTCAATGGATTTGAAGAAACGGCTTAGCGGCAAAGGCACGAACTCAACAATAAATGGGGAGTTTGGATAGGAAGATCAAACAGCTTAATTCAAAATGTATGTATACTCATTGGAGTTGGTTGCCGTATTCAGATAAGTTTTCTTTTTGAATATAGGACATTGCCCTTTTCTTTCATTTACATATTCATTCTTTTTGTCTTTTTATGTCATTTATCAAAATAAAAATCACCATCATTTCTTTACATTTAAGTTAAGTCTGTGTCAAAACAAGCGAGAAAGGATTTCAAAATTTTCTACCAGTCTTTCCAATTATATGAGAAAAATCCAAGGACCTGCACATGAAAGAAATATGATCGTAAATCAACACGAATTAAAAGAAGTCTATCAACCGACAGACGTTGGATTCGTGGAAGCATTCGGATTTGGGAAAAGGGTGCACCTCAGAGGCATGGTAAAATGGAAACCCATTGTTTGAGTCAGAACTCATTTCCTTCAATCTGGATCCGGGTCAATGATGCAGCAAGATTTGGAACAAAGATGAAAGGAACGAGTGCTGGGGCTGATACCTGAGAAGCCAAAAGCTGCAAGCCACTACTAAGTTTTTAACTGACAAATTTTCTTTGTTGAAATAGGGGCAAATTCGCTTCACTTAATTCAGCTACCATTGGAAATGCACATCCGTGGGATTTTACTTTCTGTTCAGGACCCTTCTGAAAAATAGGATTTTACTTTCTGTTCAGGACCCTCCTGAAAAATGGGACTTTACTTTATGTTCAGGACCCTCCTGAAAAATAGAATTTTACTTTATGTTCAGAACCTTCCTGAAAAATGAGATATTACTTTCTGTTCAGGACCCTCCTGAAAAATAGGATTTTACCTTCTGTTCAGGACCCTCCTGAAAAATAGGATTTCACTTTATGTTCAGGACCCTCCTGAAAAATGGGATTTTACTTTCTGTTCAGGACCCTCATGAAAAATGAAATTTTACTTTATGTTCAGGACCCTCCTGAAAAATAGGATTTTACTTTCTATTCAGGATCCTCCTAAAAAATGGGATTTTACTTTCTGTTCAGGACCCTCCAAAAAAAATAGGACTTTACTTTCTGTTCAGGACCCTCCTGAAAAATGAGATTTTACTTTCTATTTAGGACCCTCCTGAAATATGGGATTTTACTTTCTGTTTAGGACACTTCTGTAAAATGGGAATTTACTTTCAGTTCATGACCCCCTTGAAAAATAGGACTTTACCTTTTGTTCAGGACCCTCCTGAAAAATAGGATTTTAATTTCTGTTCATGACCCTTCTTAAAAATGGGATTTTACTTTCTGTTCATGACCTTCCTGAAAAATGGGATTTTACTTTCTGTTCAGGACCCTTCTGAAAAATGGGAATCTATTTTCAGTTCAGGACCCTCCTGAAAAATGGGATTTTACTTTCTGTTCAGGACCCTCCTGAAGAATGGAAATTTACTTTCAGTTCAGGACCCTTCTGAAAAATGAGACTTTACCTTCTGTTCAGGACCTTCCTGGAAACTGGGATTCTACTTTATGCTCAGGACCCTCCTAAAAAATGGGATTTTACTTTCTATTCAGGACCCTCTTGAAGAATGGGAATTTATTTTCAGTTCAGGATCCTCCTGAAAAATGGGATTTTACTTTCTGTTCAGAACCCTCCTGGAAAATGGGACAACGTTTTCAAAAATGAAATACTACTTTACTATAATTTTTGTTTGGGATAATTTTCGTTCTAGTTTTAGTTTTGGGTTTCAGGAGCCCGCCTGAAGAACAGGGTGATGAAATAGCAAGTCAGGAGTCCACCTGGAGAACAGAGTGAAGAAATGAAAAGTCAAGCAACAAAGCGAAGCAATAGAAAGCCAAACAACAAGTTGAAAGAAATTGCAAGTCAAGAGCCCGCCTGAAGAATAGGGTGATAAAAGTCGAGTCAAGAGCCAACAGAAGTTGTATAGATAGGATTTTGTAATTTCATTTATGTTTTAACTTGCAATTTTCATTTTTGATGTAATGACAGAGCCGCGGACCTGAACCTCGATGGAACCTCACTCGACTCTTCAACTCGGTATAGTCCACTTCTCTTCTAACCCTTTGAGATACTTGTGACTTCCTCATGACTTGGGTAGATAGGGTGTCCAACAAGATTCGATTGTCCTTCTTTCTTTTACTCCTCTCTTTGAATAATGATCAGTACAAAATTCGGTCTCGTTGTTTACTTCTTTGTTTGAAAACACTGCGTGTTTACATTCAAAGGGGGCATGATGTAAACACGTAATTTCATCCCTCCCCGATATCGTTTTACCCATTTTTACCTTATCTTACCCATGTAATTACATCCCATAAAAATACAAAAAATAACTCTCAACAAAATCCCTAACAAACTTTTATTCTTTTTAACATCCTAACAACTCTTTCAATTAAAATAAGACACATTATCCATACCCTTACCCCCAACACCCCATACCCACGTGACCCTCCCCTCCTCGTATTTCTTGTCCATAAAGGTAAAAAGGGATAAACATTAAAAAAGGCCCCACTAGGAAATTTCCATGAAAGGGACAACAAAAGGATCATTTTCTCCATTTTTTTGAGAAAGGACCATATATACATATCACATTCTCACGCACAGGAGGTTTTTCTTCTTCATATTCACGATATTCCTCTTTTTTTTTTTTTTTTTTTTTTTTTTTTTTTTTTATCTTAGATCGCATACACACAGTCATGGAGGATTTTCTTCTCCACTTTTCTCTTACCCACACGCACTAACAACAATACCCACATTCACCAATATACCCACACAATCTCACTCACAAAAACCTCACAGAAACACTCCACACACGGATCTCGCACACACATACACTCACGGAATATTCAAAAAAAAACAAAAGAAAAATGGAGTAGATTGAAAAGGGGGTTACGGGACTGAAGAGGGAGCGGAGAATCTCGTCTCGTTACTGTTCCTGCAATATATTCGCTGGAAACGCGTCAATACCAGCTCAAATCTGCCCAGATTCGCCTAAAAAATGTCAATCTAACCCAAAAATTAGTCGAGATCCGACCCTTTTTTTTCTTTTTTCAGACGCTAGTTGAGCTCACCGGAGCTCCGGCGTCTCGTCCCTGTTCGGATCGCCGTTCTGTTCGTGGTTTGATTCCGGCAAAGTCACGCCAGAATTATACGATTCTCCGTCACCGTGAAATACAGAGCAGCGACCAAACCAGCCGATTCTGGCGAGATCGGGTCAAAATCCGGTGACATATCTCACAGTTTTTCTTGGTTTTCTCCCGCAACGGCTTGGTTTTTGATCTGTTTGTCTGTTTCTCTCGCGAATTTGGGTTTCGAATCTGATTTTGGAAAGTTGGTTGATCCGAGTTGTGAGTTTGTTGACTGAGGTTCTGCTCGGGATATTCGGACGCGGTCTTCGTCTTTTCACTCGATTAATATTTGAGTTTGAAAGGTACGAATCGAGGTCCAATTCTATTCCCCTCTTTTATTTTATGTTTATTATTATAGTTGGTGTGTTGGAGTGAATATTGTATTTGGTTGATGATTTTGATGTGGTGATATGTTTCGATATTGTGTTTGAGCAATCGTGATTACTGTGGTTGATATTGATGGATTGATTCATGTGAACGAAGGAATTGAAAGATTTGAATTCATGTGGGAATAAGTGAGACGAGAATTGAAAACTTGATATAATTAGTGAATTTTGATTAGTTTGATTCATTAGTTGTTTGACTTGAAATAAACGTTAATTGAATTTGGTAGTATCAAGATAGGCCGATTGGAATAGGCAAGACGTAGGTCGGGTAGGCAAATCTCAAAATTGTGGGTTGATTGAATGTTTGAATTTGATTGAATGGTTTGATTTTATCACTTTTGAATCAATTGTATAATTTGGCCGGGGAATGCCCCGAAGTATTTGTATATATTTATTCAGCGGGGAATGCCCTGAGGTATCATGTACCCGGAGAACGTTCGTGATGAAGGCCCGAGGCGTCAGATAGAGCATTAGTCTAGAATTAATTTAGAGTAGGATTTATTTTTACACATTTTTTTATTTTTGGACTGTATAATTGGACTGGACAGTAAATTTTGGATTGTTTTATCTTGTTTGCTTGATTGATTGTTTTGCATGTTTTGTGTGGTTTATATATTCATAATGTCAAATTAGCTTATACGCTCCGCCAAGCGACCGTGATCAAACCACGGGATCGAGGGGTGCCTAACATCTTTCCCTCGGTCAACAGAATTCCTTAGCTGGAATCTCTGTTCGCAAACCAATTTTAAAGAGTCTAACCATTTCGAAAAGAATTTTTCAAAGGTGACTTGGCACACCGGATTATGCCAAATGGCGACTCTGAATTTAATTATAAAAAAAATCCTTTTCTAAACAGAATTTTCATTTTTTGTTACTTAATAATAAAACTTTCGAACTTAAAAAATTAATCTTTCGGAGTACAAAAAAGGGGTGTGACACTCCTCAAGAAATCTCTCTCTATTTTCTTCATCTCTTTGCTAGATCTAGTGTGTGTGAAGAAGAA
The DNA here is from genome assembly GCF_002878395.1 of Capsicum annuum. Taxonomy (NCBI): domain Eukaryota; kingdom Viridiplantae; phylum Streptophyta; class Magnoliopsida; order Solanales; family Solanaceae; genus Capsicum; species Capsicum annuum. The sequence continues at coordinate 130,173,795 of NC_061112.1, read as the reverse complement.
TCGATCCTAACAACACACAATTAATCTCTAAATTAGCCATGAATACTCGGTTGAGAGGGAGATTGTTGGGTGTGCGTGACCAAAGTCCCACATGAAAAGTAGAAAAGAAAAGAAACCTACATAAATTTTTGGATAATCTTGATAGAGTGAGTCCTTTTGGACAATATCACACAATGTTAAAAGAGTATCTTTGGACTGTTTTATCCCAACAACTAATACAGAGCCAATGCTTCAACGAGATGAGTATAACTATGGTGGTGGCATGGGGTGCGGCTTAGTGACTTTGCACGTCTACGGGCCAGTTTGCTACCTTTCCCACAGCTTTGGAAATGCATACATAAAAAAATTGTTAGTGGGTTTTGGTGGCATTGATATGGGTGACACAGTTAATCTCCAAATGAGCCCAAACTTAGTTCAAAGTGGAAATGGTTGGGTTTACAAAGAAAGTCTCACATTGGTAGCTGCAAAAGGAAAAATAAGACATATAAGATGTCGTGGTACTCTTAGTGGTGTGAGGCCTTTTGAGTAAAACCACGTGGGCTTGGCTTAAAGTGTACAATATCATGCCATGTTAGGAGTATTAGACTGTTTAGCCAACAATCTGTTGAGCTTTTAAATGAAATGATATAGAAGCTTTCCAGCGTCTGAAATAAACACTTACAAAGTAAGACAGGTAGAGCTACGAAAAATAGTTCAGCAGTGGCATCTATTCAAGGTAAATGATGACCTTTATATAGGCATCCCAGACCATGTACGTCGCATCATACTTTCCTGCTAACACACCAACCCACTAACCATAAAACTAGAGTAACTTCTGCTGACTACTACGCATTATGAATAATAGTGGCACGACTTGCTAAGGACTAGGTAAGGATTAGACTAACAAGTAAGACTCATAGACTTGTAGTCAAGATTGAAGTAAACAAGGAGCTGGAGTTGATCTTTTAACAACCCTCTGGTACAATTTAATACTAAATCATCCCATTTGTAGTGTTGATTGCACAGACACTTTCTCTGTCCTTGTTCAGTGATGTTGCAACTTGAATATGGCCAATCCTCAGAGTCTGCAGAAGTACTGCATGTAGGTGCTGGTGGTGGTTCCCACGTGATCTGCATTTCGTTTATAACTCCACCAGAACTGAGATTTTGTAATTTCCCATCGAAACACCGGTTTATAGGATGAAAGGGCAATGACTGGTTGAGCCATACAACTTGAGTTTTGGTATCACATGTATTACCAGCATTTTCTGCATGCACTTGTATAACAAATGTTCTGTTTTCCTTATCTATGTCGATGACGGGATACGAGCCATTCAGTGTCTTGAAACTTGCTTCTCCAGTTAAATCATCACAGGAGAAACTATAATACATAGGATCCCCACAATTTGGTTGACTACTCAACGGATAAGGTATAATGTTTGGGCCGCAAGGCTTGCAATTTCTCCTTGTTATTGCTTCTGCAAAATGATAATTACAGATATTCCTGTCATGAACATCATTTTTATTTTGATGAGTAATAAGGAGAGAACTTTACTATTATCCATGCCTTGACATTATAGTTGAACAAGATATTATTCTACTTAATGATCTCGTCATATTTTTCTTTTTCCTTTTAGGGGGTTGAGGGGGAAGAAAGTAATTGGCAAAGGTAGGCCTGGCTGGATGAAGAATTAAGGTCTGATTGGATGGAAATATCTATATCAGACTATACAGGCTGTCCAATGAAGAAAAACTCTATTTGTCTAAAATTGATGTATCTTACTTATTGTATTTATATAAGCTATGGTCTGCAATGTTAGGTAAATTGTGGAAGGAATTACCAATATCCGTTATTGCTACGCGTACAGAAAGGTTGAAGCCACAAGTATAGTCCGCCTGAAGATTGACAAGCTCACTCCTCCAAATCCAGCAACTAGATCTTGTTCCTCTCCGTGTTTCAGCTACTTGAAAATATGAGTAAGCTAGGCACTTGCAGTTGCTTAGACACTCCTTTCTGCAATCTTCTTCACTTTTTGCCGCATAGTATTCCGTGTCCGGCTCCTCAAATTTCATACTATGCATATTTAAGAACGTGTCGAATTCTGACTTCTTGTTGCAACTAATATCTGACTTTCTTGAACAACCACCAGTATATATCCCAGCCAACCAATCATCTGGAGAAGCAGGATCAAATCCTGGCAAAAACTTGCACAGAGACATTTTCTTCCTGCTGCAAATTCCAAATTTCCCACAAGTGTCATACACACCGCATGGACCTTGCGGCTCTGACCATCTCTCAGACCATCCACTACTCTTGTTGTCCCATCCATACAATTGTATTTCCCCTGTGACCATCCACTACTCTTGTTGTCCCATCCATACAATTGTATTTCCCCTGTGGAATTCATCACTAGCCTCGTGTGATTAAAGTAAGACAACATGGAAGAAATATCAGACTTTTTACTATAATTGGATAACATTGACACCACAAAAGAGGGCAGCTCCCTAAAATTAAATGGATTAGCAGAAGCAGTACGAGCTGCAGAGCCTTTCCAGTGGAGGACTGTCCTTTGGTATATGGTGTACTCAGAGTTGCCTTCTTGATTTAGCTGAAACGTGTAATTTCCAGAGGTAGGATCCTTTTGGGTAACACCCCAAGCAGTCAACTTCAGCGCATCATCCATTCTCATACCAGGAAGGAAGGTGTCAGTGGGGTGGTCGAAACTTTGCCATAATCTCTTGCCTAACAAATCATCAATTAAAACCAAGTTTCCTGAGTCGAAGAGCGTTGCTGTACGGTTAGAAGAAGATGCACTGACGAGTTCTGTTGAGAAATAAGAGTTCTTCATTGAGTCCAACACTTTGAGATTACCATCGTCCTCAATGGCAATAACCAAAAGTTCACTTGATATCGGAATTGGTTTGTCCCTATTGACAACCCACACAAATAGTTTTGGGACTCACCCGGTACCATATGCCAACATAATATCTAAATTCTCCATCGTCAGATGTAGTGTTAAAGAATCCCAGCTCGAATATCTGTCCAGCTGACACAAGAGTTTCCCCTTCGTTAGTTAATAAGTTGCCTGAAGTTATGATGTCCCTAGAATCACATTTGAAGTGACTCAAATACAGCAAGAATGCAAACAAGAAGACACAAGTAGACTGCATTTGTCTAGTTCATGAACAATCGCTATGGACTATAAGTATTTAGATTTGAATCAACAAGTCCTGAGAATAATCTGTGGTGCTTAGACTTCCTGTTAGGATTGCTCATACTGGGAGTTGGGACCAAGATTGAATATAATTCCAGCTCTTGCCCAATTAACTAATCAAGTCAACTGACTTTGTTTGATATGGTCTTCCAATTTTCCCATGTCTTGTTAGCCAAATTGTTTTGGAAAGTAATTTTTTCTAGGATAACAAGTTCCTTAAAAATTACGAAAAATGACTTTTCTAGTAAAAACAGATAAAACAAGTCGATTATCTCCTATCCAGCCCCAAAATCCCCATCCCTACATGGTTATTTGCCACGAATCTATGTAAACGATTTTGATTACAGTATTTCTACTTACCATTAAATATTTTACCATTTAATCCCATGTCCAAATGGTGGTATAAGTATATAATATATTCTGTAGAGTCCCAACTGGATACTGGTAATGTAATTCTGCATACTACGGAATCCATGGTAGAAAACCAGAAATGGATAAACAACATCGTCTAAAGTAACTTGTTAGCGTTGCATGACAAATGATATGTTTTCTACTCCCCATTTTTATTGTTTCATTTTCATATCATCTGTAAAAGAATAAGCTGACTAATCTATAAAGGAATATACTAATAATCTGACTAATCTTCTTTCCCCTCTCTGATCCTGTAATTGATTCCTCCAATCATGTACGTTCGAGAGTTTATGTCTAGACAAAAATTGGGTTGGTTGCATTTTGCACCCCAATGTGTTTATTTTTTTAACTTACACTCATCTTTTTTTTCTTTTTACAATTTACATCCTAATCTCTTTATTTTCTTATAAAATAGTAAAACCACTCTTTTAATTATTTTTTCACGAGGGCAAAATAGAAATAATAATATTTTTTAAAAAAATAAATTTATTTAATTTATGGCGTAGGAGATTAGATGAATAAATCCTTCCCGCCATTCACTTCTTCATCAGTAGCTAGGTTAAACTCTCCAACCGTAAACAAAGGGCAATTCATATTTTGCTGAAGATAAATTACAAGGCGAGTAAATATTCAATGGATGAAAATAAAAAGAAATTGCAAGATCGACTGAAGAAGGAGAAATTGAAAGGTAATAAATTTAGAATTATATGTTTCTTGCCCTGCTCTCTGTATCTTTTATTTTGTTTTCGTACAACAACTTTTATCTATTTCTCTCCTCTTTTTCTTTTCATATGAAGAAATAGATTAGTTTGCCTCAGTATATATAATAAGAGTAATAAACTAGAAAGAAAGATTCTTATATTTGCCGAAACATCAAACAATTCGAATTCTTTTGTACAGGATGAGCTGATTACATTGATGTTAGTATAAAAATGTTACTGCAGACACTAGAAATTTTGAATTTATTTGTTGTTTTGATTGTCTTTTACAAGAATTTGTTTACTAAATTTTTTTTTATGTCATTGTAACAGGTAAAGATAAGAATTTTTGTACACTAAGAATTCACCATGGAGGTTGATTTTTAGATGCACCAAAGAGAATTTATTTGGGAGGCAAGATAGATTATATTGACAAGTGTGATCCGTGTAAATGATCATTGCAAACCTTGAATTTGATCGGAACAACAAAATTAGACTACAACAATGCTCTTGATTGGCACTTCAAATTACCTATGACAGACACTGGTATTGATTATATTCAATGTTCTTGATTGTGATTTAATGATAAACACTCTTCCAGCTAACAGGGTTGCTGAAGTATATATTACAAGGGCTGACAATGTGCAAGCAGGTTTTGATGCATTTGAACTTTGAAGATGGCGGAGGTAATAATTTTTTCAAATCTGCAACGACAAATATTAACTTAAATGACATTGATTTGAAAAGAGCAGAACATGATGGGGATCAAAATAATGATATTGAGCAAGAATTAGAGCATTTTGAAAATGATGAATATCATATAAATGAAAGTGAAGAAGAGTTCAATTGTTTGGAGATGGATTCAGACAGTGAATGGCTTGGTGTATGGGACAACATTGAAAAAGATGAGGCAACTGTGCAAGTGATAGAGAAGAAAAATCTAAAAGAAAGTGCAAAATGAAGAAAAATAGAGAAAAAGAATGATAAAGTGATGGAAGAATCTAAGAACACCAATTTTGCAGAGTTGCTATTAGAGGACTCATGTTCGGAAGCTGAGAATGGTAATATTTCTTCTGAAAATGATGAATCAGAGGACATGGGGAATGTTAATAGTGATGATGATCGGGTTGAAAATATTTCATTTAGGGCAGATATAGATATGCCTAATCCAACATTTAGCTTGGGAATGACATTCGTTAATGCAACAGAGTTTAGAGTTGCTTTGAGAGCTTACTCTGTTAAAAATAATAGAGAAATCTCCTTGAAGAAGAATGAATCTGGTAAAATTTCTGCAAAGTGTTCCGATGGATGTCCATGGCACATATATGCCTCAAGAAAGGCACCAGATGATCCTACCATCATGATAAAGACTTTGGTTGAGAAACATTTTGAGAATTGTTTGTTTGTTTATGTCAACAAAAATGTGAAATCTAGAATGATTGCCCAAAAATACCTACATTATTTAAGAAAACATCCAGATGTATCGATAGGTGATTTTATGGAGAAAATACATGAAGAGATGAATGTTGAAATTTCAGTGAGTCAAGCATACAGAGCAAAGAGAATCGCTAAAGAGATGATTGAAGTTCACTACAAAGAACAATATGCAAAATTAGAGGATTACTGTGCAGAACTCAAGAAGAAGAATCCCGAATCGACTATATTGTTAGAAACAACACCTAATGAAGAAGATGGTACACCTATTTTTGAAAGAATTTACATATGTCTTGAGTCCTGCAAAAGAGGTTGGAAGGCAGGTTGTAGGTCGCTTATTGGGATGGATGGGTGCTTTCTTAAAGGTCCATATGATGGTCAACTTTTGACAGCAATTGGGATAGATGCTGATAATGGTATGTTCCCTATAGCCTATGTTGTATTTGATGTTGAAGACAAGCATAATTGGAACTGGTTTTTGAATTTGCTGGTAGATGACTTGCAAATTAGAAATCATGATAACATATGCCTCATTACAGACAAACAAAAGGTAAGATTCTTCTTCAGTTATATTATTATATTCTAATTGCCGGGTAGTGTTCTGTTCTTGAAGTTTTCGGGTATTGTTTATGATATAGGGTAGATTATTGGTGGTATTATTTGCTGATAATAATATTTCTGCTATTGTTCGTTATTTTTCCACTACTGTTGTAAAGAAACCAAATCGGACAAAATGCGCGTAGTTTTCCTTTTAATGACTCTGGTAGGATAAAAATGTGCAGAATGTCGCTGGTCTGTGGACGACTTGAAAGTTGTTTGTTACCAATCAACTTCTAAGTCACTAATTATTAAGCAACTTCATGTTTTTTATGGCTGCACAACCTTCAAGAAATGGCCATATTTTTTTCTGTTTTGGTCTAACAATTCATTTTTGGAAAAAACTTATCTAGTCAAAAGAACAAAACTAGCAAAATGTAACCATATATTTGGCCTCCATCTTATTTTTCAAATGCTGAAACATTCTATCAGAACACAAATAAAATTTAGGATTAGTTCACGTTTTGCGATTGTACCACCCCGCATTTTTGGGTTAGAACGTAAACCGTCATTTCTTCTCATAAAGGTTACAAAATCCACAAATCCAATGCAAATTTAGTGTGTTGATCAATTATGTAGTGTGGAGATCTATCTGAGCATGAATTAAGATCGTAGAAGTCCCCTAACTCAAGGACGAGTTGAAAGATTTTCCAATCGTTCGAGTTTGAGTAAGCATCGAAACTTGGGTCAACTTCAATCAACCATAACTCATTGTTTATGATGAACTGGGTGGCCTACTATATACCAAATTGTAGATAATTGAATAAGCTTTCCAACGATATAAGATTTGTTGAAATCTGATAACCGGGTAAGGAGTTATGGCTATTTTAAGTTTCAGTTGTAAGACGAATGCCATTTTAGTGCATGGCGCGTCGCGCCAGAGGCCAAAATGGCACTCTTCAATTTCCAGCAAGCTTCCGTGATAGTCCCGCTTCGCGCCAAACTTCTAGGTCTCAATATTTGGCATTTTTCCAAGCTCCGCGTCGCGCTAGGGCTAAAAATGGGGCTCCAGTTTCAGAATTTCACTCAAGAGTATTTTGGTCTTTTTCACCCATTCCTACCCTATATATATGTCCTAGTAAAGGGAAAAATCTCATTTTTTCTCTCTCTTCCATTGCAAGAATTAGGGTTTCCTCCCTATAATTCCAATCCAATTATCTCTAGTAACTCAAGATTCAACCATGGGAATTCAAAACAAACTGGAGATTTGGAATACCCAGATGGTAAACTTCAAGAAGCACCTATTATTTTCGGATATAGAGGTATGTGGGGTTATCTCAAAAAATCTCATGGGCTTAAAAAAATTCATGTTTTAAAAATGGAGGTTTTGAAATTATGAATATATACATGTTTTAAGCATCTTTATGATATTGATTTGGTCTTTAGGCCTATTCCGAAGTGATTTGATATATTATGTATGTATATGCTTGTGATTCAAAAAGATGTTAACTTGAGAGCATGAATTATATGAAACCCCTTTCTTGATATGAAATTTTTATGAATTTTCATATGATGCGAATTGTTTGAAATCATCTTGACAAGCATGACATAAAATATTTTGAAAGTGGATATGATTTTTGACTTGCAAGGAGAAGGTTATTATGTTGAAATATGATGAATATAATGGCTGCATGAAGTAATGATGTGATATTGATGACTTGCAAGTCGGGTATGACGATACCCTACAAAATAAGATATGCAGTTGAATTAAATGAAGTTGAATGCATTGATTTTATACGAGATAGGTGGATGCCCGAAGAAGGCGTTTGAGTGTAAGGGCTCATCGCTGGAAAACCGTGCTTGTCGATATGGGAATTTGGTACTAGGCTAACTAATCTTGTGTACCTGACTTTATGTCATTCCCAAATTGGGACTATGGTTAGAAGCCCTGCTTTGTGATCTTGTGCACTACCATACTTTATTGGGTCGAGACACCCTACTGTGAGATCTTGTGTGTCTTTTCCTCACTTATACTCTAATCTCGGCGGCAACCGAAGTTTGACAATTGGTGTAAATGTTATATGTAGGGTATTCCACCTAGCTCAGTTGCATTACATTGTTGTTGAAAACTATTACATTATGTCCATGTGTTTTCAAATGATTTGATACGAAACTGCTTTATACTGGCTCTCACCTATATTTTGTAAAAATATTGTATTTTGTTTTGATTTCTCTACGTACCAGTACTTTTGTATTGACCCCCTTCCCTCCTAGGTTCGGAGGCACAGTTTAGGGGTCCAGATAACCAGTAGATCTCTTCCGACAGATTTGCAGAATCAAGTGGTGAGCTTTCTATATTTCGGAAGGCCTGATGTCTGTCAGTTCATTTATCATTTAGTAGTTTTAGGTCTACTGGGGGCCTTGTCCCAGTTTTCCGATAGTTATTTATTTCAGTCATGTAGTAGAGATTTTGCAGACGTTTTCGAGAGGTTGATTAAGAATTGTGGGACATTATTCCCCATTACTATTTTCACATGATTCTTGACCATGTTTCCGTTATATTGTGTATCTTCGGCATTTCTTTTGTCATATAAGTCATGTGCATGATTACCAGATAGATAGGGGTGTTTCGGGCCTTTATAGTTCGGAATACTCGTCACGGCTAAGGCCCCGGTTCGGGTCATGACAAACTTGGTATCAAAGCGCGGTTCATGGTCCAGGGTATCTGCGAAATCACTTCGGGTAGAGTCTTGTTAATGGGTGTGTAGCGCACCACACTTATAAGCAGGAGGCTACAAGGCGTTTAGGAATGTCTCTCTTTCTTCATGTTCTAGTTCATGCAATAGAGTCAGAATGTTCCTCCTTCACACTCTAATTCGTGCTATCATGACGTCCATACGAAAGTAAAATCATCCCAAATTCTTTCCTTACTCTGATGTTCTCAGACCCATCACATTACTAGGGTGATTCAAGTGCAGAAGTTTAGAGTCTAAATGGTATGGTCCCTTCGAATAGCGTCATATAAGATCTTAAAATTATGCAAGGACTTGAGAAGAGTCCGTTATTGCTTCAGAGTGTATTGGTTCTAGTGTGAACCTTGATCTTGACGAAATCGTGCTTTTCAGCCTTCTGTATTGAGTATATTCGACCCTTTTCAGAAATTATGTTGCAGACGTCATGCTTAAGGGAAAAGATGTGTAGTAGAAGTGTTGGAATTGTATTTCCACCCAAATAGTAGTATAAGTTAAAGTGTCGGTGTCATGACCTATTGGTAGCTAGTAGCGTGTGTGGATTGTATGATAATTTGTGGGGGAAATATTTGACTCAGATTTCTTTTATCTATACAAAGTAAGATGTGTATTCTCAGATTATGGAATATTGTGTGACAAGTTTCCATCTCTTGAAAATATTTTATCACCGTGTTGATGAAACTAAAAAGTCTAGTGAAGTCGTGTGGGACTTTTTCGATTCACTAGCATAGTTGCCTTGTCATTCATTTCATTTTCTTGTTCAAACCACAAAAATCAAGTCTTGTGAAGCCGTGTGAGGCATATTTCGATTCACTAGCAATTTGTCGTTCAACGTGTTGTTCTTGTGTTGGTTGAATATATGTATAACTGAATCTTTTTGCATGAGATAGATTTGGTAATGAAGCGATTCGTCCTTGTGCGTTAGTTTCTTAGTAGAAGATAGAGAAAGAGTTATTAGGCGAGGTGAATTGTCCTTGCTTGAAGTATAAAAATGGCCAGATTAGCCAGTAGGTTATAAGTATAGACTCATGGTTGTTGTGGACTTTGAAGGTAGTGTAAATGTACGCTTGGGTAAGTAATTGTGATGTGAGAAAGCAGTATAAGTAGAGACGATTGTGCGGCGTTATAATATAAGAATAAGGTTGACCATGTCTATTATGAGGCTTTAACCCCCCCCCCCCCTGCCCCTCTTTTCATTGGCAGTTGTAAACTAGTACTAATTGTGAGAAGGTATGTAGTAGATTTTTGAGATATTTGGGTAGAATGTCCCAATTTGATGGATTAGTATATTTATATTATGTTGCATTCTTCATTGGTGGTAAATGATTGATACTAAACTATAGGCTTGAATTTAAATTGTGTGGTGGTAAATAGTAGCAAGAGTTGGATGATGCATGTTTTGTGGGATTAAATTAGTAGGCTTAATGTGCTGAAATAGTACATGCTAATGGATTATGATAAGGAAAACCGTTAGGTCATGATCGATTATTATTGTTATGAAGTTCTAGTGCACTAGTGTTTTCGTGATGTTTATTTCATAGTTTCCAAGTGAAAAATCTATGTGTATGGTTGAGTTGTAAATCATGTTTAGCACTAGACATTAAGTTTGAAACAATTGATGGCCATGAAGGTGGATGTGATGATTTCTTGATTAATGATACTAGTTGTAGGGAAGTGATCTATAGGCTTGAACAGTGTATGCGAGTGCCTAAGTTTATTTGATTTCGTAATGAAGTATGACGGTGTATGCATGATGTAGAAGTATGCCCAGGGTGGTTTAAAGTTGCGGTATTTATTCTAAGGCTATTACATGTTGTGTGTGGCTAGTGGCACCGTTGAGTTGCTAGGTGGGAAAAGGACTAATTAGATGGTATATGGTATTCTAAATAGCCAAGTTAAGGAACTTTAATTGATAGTGTTGAGCCTTTTTGATATGATCCTGATTCTCATGGTAGAGGAATATAATTTTAAGGTGGCTATATTGGTAGGCTATGACAGAAGTAGAGTGATTCATTAAAGACTTGGTGACATCCATGTTAAGTGTTAGAATCTATGTTTGAGTCCTTGAGGGTTGCGCTATTAGAAATAAGAGTTGAAGTGCTACAGGGTGTGTACTCCAACTACGGGGATACTCACGAGGATTCGAAGTAAGTAAGTGTTCTAGTATTATGCGATGACTACTGGGGCTATAAAATAATAGAGTGTGTCTCAAAAGGTGGTATTAGTAGTGGGTTTTCCACTTCCAGATGTAGTCATTCGGGTTAATTTCTATTAATTACGTGTATTATTGTTTTTCATACCCCAGAGTGCAGTAAGGGTAGTTCTGTTTAGAGTCTAGTAAGGGATCTCTCAAGCTTAAGATGATGGCTTAATGCTAAGAAGGAGATAATAGTACAAGTGACCGAGTCAGACTCTCAGATTCTAGTAGTAATGTCAGTATGATATAGAGCATCAGAAAGTGAGGGTGAGACTCCACCCATTCTTATCTCAGTGGTTTTCAGTTACCCCAATGCCTACTCATGCCTTACATTACAGTTCCATGATCATAGTTCATGTTCATGCATACGATAGAGAATCATGTGCTCTTCCAGTTCCTAAATGAGAAATTCCAATTCATTCAATAGTCGGGATCACATTCCATAAGTTATGAACTCCAAATTGAGGTCATGCAGCTGATGACTCATGTACTCACGCTTTATAGTATGCTCAGTTCCCATAACTCATGCTATACGCCAAATGATTGGCGAGATTCATTTTTGAGACTGGTGTACTCTCAACTCAGATTACTTTGATGAATCTCTGATGTTGTTTTGCTATTCCCTAGGCCTCAGTTAAGTGCCAAGTCTCGCATAATACCCTCCTTATGTAATGATAGTGGCGTTTAGTAAATGTTTCCTGTTAATAAAAGATCATTGTATGCTTGTTTAGATAAGGCCTTGAGTGTGAAGTAAGATTTGGGGCTAAGTCTGTGATATATGTGATGGTTAGTGGAAATTTGTGTGTGCATTTTTTTTTGAGGTAGCGCGTGGGAGTGATATTGACAGTGGGTTAGGGAATATACGAAGCATGTCCTTATGAGTGTTTGCTTTGAAGTTCACATGTGGTTATAAAGATAGGCTTGAATGACATGTTAGCGAATTTATAGTAAGAATTCAGAGTAGCCATTGAAGTGGTAAGGCATGTTATGCTTAGGTTGTGATCTTTAAAAGAGATATAGAAGGTTGCATCATATGGTTTAGAATAATAGTGTGGTATGAAATGATTTATTTTTGTGACTTGGAATTAGGTGTGATCGCTGTGAAAGGATTTAAGCTACTATAGATATTAGTAGAAAGATTTATCAATGTCCATATGATAATTATAAGTTGAATAGAATGAATATGGTATTTAAGAAGTTGTATTGCCGAAGGCCTGGCAATTCCATCCTGATTTATGAGTTATATGTCTATATTCCAGGCTGCAGAGTAATGTCAATGTTGGGATCCTATAGTCGGATGTCTTGTGTGACTCATGCCCAAATCTTTTGCTATCTAATGCTACCAGGACTTCGTAAGGAAGAGTGTTGATAAGATACTCCATATTGAGTATGAGTTTCCAGTATAGTTTAGTCTATGTGGCCAGCAAATCAGTTTAGCCGTCAGATTCACATGACTTATTAGTGGTTGCGAGTATAACTCAGTTCATGCTTCATGAAATGTTATTATTCCAAGATAATGTATACTACCCAAAAAAAAATCTCAGCTATGTTACTATTCCAAGATAATGTATACTAGTAGTTGCAAGTATAACTCAGTTCATGCTTCATGTACTAGATTCAGTTTCCAGATGTTCAATTATGATTCAATTCGTAAGTGCCTAGTGCATCACCTCAATTTTTTCGAGTATCTTAGTGATTTGAGCATTCATAGAAGGACATAGTGTCCCAAAGGGGAGATACCCCCATTCAGTTGCATGCATAGATTCTTATTTAAAGCTTCAAAGTCCCTGCCCATCATTCGAGGACGAATGATCCCAAGGGGGAGATAATGTAACACCCTGCATTTTTGGGCTAGAACGTAAATCGTCATTTCTTCTCATAAAGGTTACAAAAGCCATAAATCCAATGCAAATTTAGTGTGTTGATCAATTATGTAGTGTGGAAATCTATTTGAGCATGAATTAAGATCATAGAAGTCCCCTAACTCAAGGACGAGTTGAAAGATTTTCCAATCGTTTGAGTTTGAGTAAGCATCGAAACTTGGGTCAACTTCAATCAACCATGACTCATTGTATATTATGAACTAGGTGGCCTACTATATACCAAATTTTAGATAATTGAATAAGCTTTCCAACGATATAAGATTTGTCGAAATTCGATAACCTGGTAAGGAGTTATGGCTATTTTAAGTTTCAGCTGTAAGACGAATGTCATTTCAGTGCATGGTGCGTCGCGCCAGAGACCAAAATGGCACTCTTCAATTTCCAGCAAGCTTCCGCGATAGTCCCGCTTAGCGCCAAACTTCCAGGTCTCAATAATTGGCATTTTTCCAAGCTCCGCGTCGCGCTGGGCCAAAAATGGGGCTCCAGTTTCAGAATTTCACTCAAGGGTATTTTGGTCTTTTCTACCCATTCCTACCCTCTATATATGTCCTAGTAAAGGAAGAAAATCTCATTTTTTTTCTCTCTTCCATTGCAAGAATTAGGGTTTCCTCCCTATAATTCCAATCCAATTATCTCTAGTAACTCAAGATTCAACCATGGAAATTCGAAACAAACTGGAGATTTGGAATCCCCAGATCGTAAGCTTCAAGAAGCACCTATTATTTTCGCATATAGAGGTATGTGGGGTTATCTTAAAAAATCTCATGGGCTTAAAAAAATTCATGTTTTAAAAATGGGAGTTTTGAAATTATGAATATAAACATGTTTTAAGCATCTTTATGATATTGATTTGGTCTTTAGGCCTATTCCGAAGTGATTTGATATATTATGTATATATATGCTTGTGATTCAAAAAGATGTTAACTTGAGAGCATGAATTATATGAAACCCCTCTCTTGATATGAAATTGTTATGAATTTTCATATGATGTGAATTGTTTGAAATCATCTTGACAAGCATGACATGAAATATTTTGAAAGTGGATATGATTTTTGACTTGCAAGGAGAAGGTTATTATGTTGAAATATGATGAATATAATGGTTGCATGAAGTAATGATGTGATATTGATGGCTTGCAATTCGGGTATGACGATACCCTACAAAATAAGATATGTGGTTGAATTAAATGGAGTTGAATGCATTCATTTTATACGAGATAGGTGGATGCCCGAAGAAGGCGTTTGAGTGTAAGGGCTCATCACTGGAAAATCGTGTTTGCCGACATGGGAATTTGGTACCAGGCTAAGTGATCTTGTGTACCTGACTTTATGTCATTCCCAAATTGGGACTATGGTCAAGAGCCCTACTTTGTGATCTTGTGCACTACCATACTTTATTGGGTCGAGACACCCTGCTGTGTGATCTTGTGTGTCTAGGGGTCCAGATAACCAGTAGATCTCTTTCGACAGATTTGCAGAATCAAGTGGTGAGCTTTCTATATTTCGGAAGGCCTGATGTCTGTCAGTTCATTTATCATTTAGTAGTTTTGGGTCTACTGGGGGCCTTGTCCCAGTTTTCCGATAGTTATTTGTTTCAGTCATGTAGTAGAGATTTCGCAGACGTTTAGAGATTTCGCAGACGTTTTGAGATGTTGATTAAGAATTATGGGACATTATTCCCCATTACTGTTTTCATATGATTCTTGACCATGTTTTCGTTATATTGTTTATCTTCCACATTTCTTTTGTCATATAAGTCATGTGCATGATTACCAGATAGATAGGGGTGTTTCAGGCCTTTATGGTTCGAAATACTCATCACGGCTAGGGCCCGGTTCGGGTCGTGACAGAGATGCTTCTAACTTATAAGCTATGTGTTCAGATAACATAGCAGATTCAGCAACATGGAAACTGTTACTTGGTAATCAGAGACTTAGAAGTTGCTTGGTAACCAGCAACTTTCAAGTCGCCTGGAGACCAACAATTTTCTGCATATTTCTGTCAAGTCTAAGCAGGGTCGTTAAAAAGATGATAGTTTAGGCTCTGAACTTTACATTCTAACCTCTTCGGACTGCACTTTGTGAGAATATATGAGGTATGTTGTTGTTGTTGTTCAATTATCAAAAATTAATTATATTCCCTATTTTCCACTTTTGTAGGGTTTGGAGTGAGCTATTTATGAGACTATTCCTCAAGTTGAGCATAGACATTGTGTAAGACATCTGTACAATAATTTCAAGAAAGTGCAGAAAGGTTTATCATTGAAGACAAGAGTCTGGAAAGCTGCTAGGGCAACTTATGTAAGCAAGTATTTATATGAAATAAACATGCTTGAAAAGGAGGACGAAGAAGCTAAAAATTGGTTCAACGATAAACTACCAAAATTCTGGAGCAAGTCACATTTTAGAACAACAACAAAGTGTGATATGCTTTTGAATAATCTTTGTGAGTCATTCAATGGGTTGAAACCAATTTTAAAAGCGAGGGAGAAACCTATACTTGGTTTGCTTGAAGGAATTCAAATATACGTGATGAAAAGAATGAATCAAAAGAGGGAGGTTGTACTCAAATACAAAGGTAATGTTAGTGTAACTTATCTAAAATCCAAAATAGTTAAAATGAAATTTAACAATTTTTTACTATAACAGGAACTTTATGCCCTCGAATACGGAAACTAGTAGAAGAAAAGAAAGAACAGGCAGCGACATCAATTCCTACTAGGGCTGGACAATTGCTATTTCAAGTACAAACTATGTACGGTGAGCACTTTAGTCTTGACTTGAATGGAAGAACCTGTTCTTGCAGGGTATGGGACCTTACAGGAATCCCATGCTAGCATGCAGTGTGAGCTGCATCTTCCATGTTAGAGGGAATCCGGAAAATTTCACAAATGATTGTTACAACAAGGCTACTCAAATGAGAATTTATGAACCGGTGATTGCTCCAATGGATAGACCTGATATGTGGGAACCAACTGGCCTACTTCCCGTTGAACCTCCTAATTATGAGCCGAAGAAAGGTAAATTGGACAAAAATAGAAGAAAAGAACCTGATGAAATTGAAGCCTCTAGAGAAAAGCAGTTGAGATGAAAAAACAGAAAATAGAAAGAAAGAAAAAACAGTCTGCATCAAGTGAAACACATGGTGTAACCATAGATGTTACCAAATTGAGTAAGAAAGGAAAGTTAGGAAGGTGTAGCAAGTGTTTGTAAACTGGTCACAATAAAACAACTTCATTTCATGCTACTCAAACATCTCAAGATTGGTCCAAAAATGATACAAATCAATTCTGTTCAAGTAAGAAAATTCATTTTGAGTCCACTTACTGGGTTGGCCATACAAATGAACCTTCCAAGTTCAACGTAAGTATAGAACCTTAAATATTAGTGATTTAATGTAGTGAGAGGCAATTATAGTTGTTTGCGTTATTTTTATTTGCAGCCAAGAAGGACAATTGAGTAATTACTGAGTGAGCATAAATGGGAAGTTTGAATTTTGATACAGCCAAGTATTCCCTGCTATCTTAAAGAGGAGAAAATAATGGTGTCTCTTATGCTTTGGTGGTGAAAGTTGAGTTCTAGCGGACTGGTTATTCTCCTCCTCTTTACATCTACAATTGAAAATACAATCAGATGCAGCATGGAGAAACATGTTGTCTTAGCTTGATTAGAGTACATTTATGTGATGTTTGAATTTCAAGTCAAGTTCAAGAACAATCTAATGCTACTTTTTATTTTTCCATCAATTGCCAAATTTGTGTCTCAAGGCTGAACTCTTTTTAGCTTCAGCTTTGTTTCTGTTAGTTTAAATCTATAAGAAGTGTGTTGAAGTTTGTCTGAGATTGTATATTTTTCAATGGTTAGACTTGGTGGTTTAACATTAGGAAGTTTTTAAGATTCTTTAAGATGTTCCTTGATAGCCTCATCTTTCAAGCATCCCGATATGGTCAAGGAGGGCTACAGTAGTTATCTCGGATCTTGAACTGTAAGAAGTTCTGTTATGTCCTTGTTATTATCTCTGATGATGGACGTCAAGCTATTGAAATGACATTTCATCTTTGTTTGCACCAACTGAAGCCCCAAAGTTTGTGCTTTCCTTACTGTATCAAGAAATTGTAGGTGATGAATGTTTAGACAAATAATGTAAGTTTTTGCATATTGAAAGGTTTGAAAGCATCTTCTGAAGCCAAAGAAACCTGCTATAACTGGTTTTGCAAAGTTGGTTCCATCCGCGAGCTGCTACCACGCATGTGAGGTCCTCAGTTCTTGCAATCGCTATCCGGTGTCGTTTGAGCTCCTTATTCTACTTCATTAATTTATCTTTAGGTGTTTGTTATTCTTACTGGGTATGGGTATGTTGTTGTTGTTGTTATTGTCTATTATCATTAACATAATGTCCTTAAGTGAGAAACTGGAATGTATTACGAAGCATTACAGTTGTTGAATATTGATATATAAGGAATGGTCTTTGGATTTTTGTTCCATCCTAAAGTGATAATCGTGGTTTAGTAGTGAAAAATTGCTTTAATCTCTGTACAAGCTGGACATTATACTGTATTGCTGGCATGGTGAATTTTAAGTTTCTAGGACTTGCATTGTCATCTGGTTTGTCTATGCAACTGCTTTCATCATGACATAAAAGAAAAGTAGATTCCTCCTTCCCCTCTCAACTGGGAAAATTTAAAGTTTTGAAGAGTACTTCGACCCATTACATTCTTTCCACTTAAAATGGAAATGGGATCGCAGAATAGTCCAAAGATTTGCTTAATGTTGAAAATAGTAACTCTTCTAGCAATATGATATTAATAGGAGCAGAACAATTCTCATCTCTGAAAATGATTAAATATCAAATTATTATTATTGTTATTCCTATTTTGCCCTCATGAAAAAATATTAAAAGAGTGGTTCTATTATTTTGTAAGGAAATAAAGAGATTAAGATGTAAATTGTAAAAAAAAATAGGATAGGGTGTAAGTTAAAAAAAAGAGCACACACATTAGGGTGCAAAATGCAACGGACCCCACCGAATTCCCTATCCTCCTGAAATACTGTTACAAATTTTTCTTATTACGCAAGAATGAGGAATAAATATGGTCGGAATAATATTTGGTACTATATACAAACTCCATGACATGTTTGCTTTATCTTTGGGTTTCAACTCTTTTTGCGGAATTACCAAGTTATACCTTTCACGAATGAATTAGATAGATTTTGTACTTCTCTTGCTCAATACCAAACCTACAAAGATTTCCAAGTTTACTTTCCAAAAAGTGCAAAACAACAGTGCTTGAACGTAATCTTGTCGCCATTGGAATGGAATGGACTTCAAGGGATCCCGTGGATGAAGAACCTGAAATCGGGGTTTCAAATAGCTCACCGTGTTGGCCAACCATATTGCCAAAGATCCAAGGGAAAGGCAAGGGTATAAGAAGAGGACAAGTAGAAGCGGATAGGTGTGAGAATTTGGGATAACTCATATTAGCGGATAGGACAATCATAAAACTCTCGTAGAAATAAGGATAACTCTTTTGTGTGTGTGTGTGAATTTTACACTTTTTCTAATGGTTATATTTTTTTATGACTGATTGATTTTTTTGATAGACATATCAACTTTGTACATATATTTTGAAAGTAGATGTAATAAGTTTCTCTATGTGCTATTTTTTTTTAAAAAAAAAAAATAGTTGTATAGTATATAACAATTAATGAGCATATACTCCATCCTCACGTCTAGTTGTACAATATATAACTAGTTTGGAATCGAGGTAAAGTTGGTTGATGGATTAACTATAGATAGTATCCTCTCACGACATGGGAACACACTGTAGATGCTAATGGGTTTTGTATCATGTTGTTTGTGATCTGCTTGCCCAGGAATGAACCTTTGTCATCAGCTGTGGATGCGTTTTTGCTTGGCATCAGATATGTGAAACATCAGCTGCAAATATCAGATTCATATCATGATCAATATGCGCCAGGATTCAAAACTAAGCTGCATGCTCAGATTCATATCATAATTAACATGCATTGAGAAATTCAAAACTAAATCACTTGATATAGCTGGAGTCACCTTAGTTCCAACGTAAAACGTAATAAACATGCCACCAAGAGTAGGTAGTCCTGAAAAATGGAAAATCTCATCATTCTAGCAGTTAACGACTGTCCAGAAAATTTTTTATATACCATAGAGTACCTTCTTTCTGGAGAAATTTATAGAGCAACCAATTGATCCCCGATGATCCAATGACAAAACCAACAAGATTGGCCACCTTATACTTTTTTTTTTTGAGATAATCATGGTGTCCGAGCCAACTCCCGTGCACCTCGACTAAATCCACAGGAGCAACAGGTTACCTGTCACCTAGTGTTTTTTTTTTTCTCTGTTGGGATTTGAACCCGAGATCTCAAGGTCTCAACCTACTTCATTGACCACTAGGCCACACTCTTGGGTGCAAAACCCTCCATTGTTATTAAGAAAGAAATTTAACATATTCGTCCTTTAAGTGCTTCTAATTATATCCACTGACACACAATCCAATGGACTACAAAAACAGGTGTCCCATTCAGCTGCTTTATTCTCCCACAATGGAATGGTCAATCTGACGTTTGAATTCCCTCATCCCACTTTCCAGAAGGCAACATGCATCTTTGTTGCAAGGTATTCCATACTAGAGCTGAATGCACTCTATGCACAATAATCGTGTGATCATACACGGGCACAAGACATAAAGCGACTTAAACTGTATCTTCAGCTATTCAATTGACTGTATGCATCAAAATCCAAAAAGTTGCTCTGTTCTCTTTCTTTTATTTAGTCTATGTTGAATTGTCCATTGAAAAACTTTATCATTCTGAAGCATCAAGTGTGTTTCTTTTTCTTTTCTGTCAAATATCATGTTGACCTTCGTTTAGTACTTCAGAAAAAAAATTACTATTAACGTAGTTAAATACATAAAACGATAGGATAGTATGATCATGCATAAAGATAAGCAATCATTATTTTTTTTCGCTCCTGAAATATTAGCAGCATACCATTAGACAAGTGATGGTGATAGCCCCGTCAACAGCACTAAGTTCATGGTATAGAAACTTGCCAACAGAACTTTTCACCCAGTGAGTACAATTATTCAACTATTACTTTTTTTTTGTCAAAATATGCTACACACACATTTGAAGAGGCTTTGGTCTAGTATGAGTTGAACGAATGTCAAGAGTTGAATTCTAAGGCAAACAAAAACCTAGTAAGTTCAAAATTTAAAGTTTATAGAGTCTGAATTAGTCCTTTGAAGTTATTTGATTTTAAATTTATGATTTATACAAACAAAGCTACTTATTCTGCCGAATTCTTATCAATGCTACATCAACCTCCATCTTTTTTTCACCAAAATTTAAATCTATGCATTGGCCATTGAGAATTTCTAGATTAGAAGAAAAAAAAAGTAGAAATAAAAAAAGAGAAAAAGGAATCATTGCTAGGAACAAAATTGAATTGCGCCTGATTTGATGATTTTGTTCATATCAAATTTGAAGGCTGGCCCATTAGCCCAGTTGATATGTTTAACTAAATATAGCCTTATTAATTTTTGGGGAAAGAACAAAAATAACACCTAAAATTAGAATAATTTCATAAAATTAGCACCTAAATTTAAAACTCCGGTAAATAGCCACTAAGGACAGTGTTTCCTTTAGTCGTTGCCTTTGCTAGGTTGTGCGATCCAGTAAGAGCGTATGGAGTTTCAAGAACGTACTTGTAATACTGCAAACACAATTATAAAAGTATTATCATCAGGAGTTTTAAAGAGCAACTGTTGCAGATAACTGGAAGGCCAAGTGCATAGAAATACATTATTCAACACTTAGAAAACATATAAGAGTCTCTCAACTCTCGAGTAGCATGATTTTTTTGACAAATCTAACAATCATGTCCCTCATAAAGCACATGTTTCAGAGCACTAATGGAAGAATCATTATCTTAGAATCAAATTTTTATTCTTTTTAAACAATTGAGTAATTATTTTTTTTCTAGATTATTTTGCATTCACCAATATTATTAAAATAACATACTATTTGTTTGGTTTAGTTTTACTTATTTATACAATAAAATACAATACCGTATACTTTTAATATAATACAATTATTAAAGATATATATTTATATATAATAATGATACAGTTTCTATATATATACATATTCTATATAATAATTATAGCATTTTTTATACACATTCTATACAATTTTTAACTACAATTATTATTTAGATACATATTTTATACGACTCTATATAGTTTCTACATGCATTCTAAAAATGTATCAATCTAGTATAAGAGAGCATCAATTGAGTATATGGACACTGCAAGTATATCAATGTAGTATAAAAGTGTATCAATTGGATATAGGGACTGCACGTACTTGCATAGAATTTCCTTTCTCCTTTTTAAAAAGTGTATCAGTATAGTATAAAAGTATATCAATGTGGTATAAAAGTGTATTAATTGAATATAGAGATTGCATGTACCCAATTGGGCCAACTGGCTAAAAAAGGGAATTAATTTAGCCGACTGACTACAGCTTGTCCACCTATTTAAATGTGGGCCCTTTTTTTAAAAATGGTCCGCCCATGTCCTTTTCCTTTTATTTTTTCTTTCCAAAATGTTATGACTCGTTGGCCATAATAGATATCCTCAACAGTTTTTGAGGATAAATTTGATAAAAGATATTTGGTTATACAGTTTGTTATTATTTGATAAATAATCTAAATTTGTAAAAACTAAAAATAACTAGTTTTTGCCACACTCTACTATTTGAAAACTTTTAAAAATTTAAACTTTACCTTAAATTTTTATATTTTGTAAAAATACCCCACCATTTATTAATCCTAATTAATATCTATTTGCCACCCGGTCCATCAATAAATGTTGCTATCTGACTCATGTATGTAATAGTATTGTGGCATCACACTTGTTAAAAGAAATGAAATAGAAAAATAAATTAAATGCTCCTTTATAAGTTGAAAAAATTTTGGTAGCTTCTACACTGATATGTGAAGTTGTTTATAAGCGGGCTAGAGTTTATAATTTTTGAGTTTAATTTTTATCATGAAACATATTCATTATGGATAATTGTAATAGCTTTAGAACTTATAAGCATAAATCATATTTCTTCAAAGAGTCAAATATTTTTGTCAAAAACTATGGCCAAACTTATGGTGAAACTTCACCCAAAAATGACTTGTCAAAAGTACTTGAGAATCGATAGCAAAACGCTAGCTTAGGGCCTGTTTGAGTATGTGAGATGAAATCATATAAGATGAAGTTGAAGTTTTGTTTGAACATGCAATTTGAATTTTTTAGTTTTATTTTTTTCTTATAAACAAATTGTCCCAACTCTTATTATAATCTTACCAACTAAGAAAAAGTTCATAACAAAAGTATAACACAGTATCACAAAATTATTCTAAAAAGTACAATATTTGTTGATCAAACGATAAATTTGGTGAATAATAAATGATAAAGTAGGAATTTATTTGAAGCAATATTAAATTTTGTAGGCTTTTGGCCTGAAAAAAAATTGAAGTTGGAGTTGTGTTTGTTCATATCTTTTAAATTTTATTTTTTTTTAATTATAAAGGTGAAGTTGAAATTATAAAAAAGTGAAAACAAGTTGAGATTTTTTCACTTTTTCAAATAGAACTTCAAGTTGTATTTGGAGTTTTTATGGCCAATCATCATTTTCTTAATAAAATGAAAAGATTTTTCGAAAAAAAAATAGTAAATATTTCTCATGATCAAACGGGGTTATATGTTGGTAAGAACCATGGTTAAACGAGATATAATTAATTTTAAAGATTGATAAAAGTAATAATATGAACTATAAATTTTATTTACATGTAAAATAAATGATTGATAAATATAAACGATGAAATTTCTTTTTACAAAATATAAAATTGTGGTTTAATTTTATATTTGAAAAATCCAAATCAACAACAACAACAGTATATTCCTACAAAGTGGGGTTTGAAAAGGTAAAGTGTACACGGTCTATAGCACTACCTAGATGAAGTAGATAGTTGTTTCTGGTAAACCTCCAAAAAATTCAAATCATAATTTGAGATTCCTAAATCATGTTTTTTGAAGAATTTAAAATTCCGTGTCCTGATATAAAATCATGAGATGAAATCGCACAACATATTTTATTTGATACTAGGGTACTTGTCCGCGCTTCGCACGGTTATGAAAAAATTATATAAGATTAAAATGATAAATGAAGTGTAAAATTTTTTATGGAAGGAATTTATTTAACATATTGTTAGTTCAATAACACATAAGAGACTGAGAAAATCAATAATTTAAAAGAAGAAAAATTTTATGATTCCTCTGAATCCTTACAAGACTAATCAATTTAATGGATTCTATCATATCTCAATTATAAAATATTGTTAAGCTAGTTCATTGTGAGATTTTAGGATTTGCAAAATGACATGGTATGACTCCTTATTATTTTTTCTTACTATAATTCATTATTGCATTTATAGTGTTTTCATTGTCCTTATCTATACGTGTCATATTATAGTTAGTGACTTACGGCTTTTAATTCAGTAAAATAACTCATAATTATTGGACAATTGATGAATTAATAAAAATTCACTAAATTAATAAACAATTCATTCGTATGAATAGAAAAGAACCAAAATTTTTACAGTAATATTTGAAATCCATTAAATATTTTAAAATCTATAATAGCAAATTGTATTTAAACACTATAATAATATTTAAAATTTCATGAAATTCACATTTAAGACATTTTCATATTGTGTTTCTTGACTGAAGGGAGGTGATTCGTCACGTTTCTCATTCCCAATAATCTTTTCTTAGTCACTTCATGAATCTGCAAGATATGAATAAGCACATTTGATTAAAATATCAAATGAAACTAATAATTTTACATATAATAAATTTCGATATACAAGTTACAACTTACAACCAACATATTCATGCAAAATCAATCCTGCATTTGTCTTCATTCAAAGATATATCAAACACATTCTACAAATCTCATTCCACATTTCACAAACTTTAATCCGTATAATCAAATCATCTCAGGTAATAACTATTCTGCAAATCTAACTCTCATCATCAAATCATTTCTATTTGAAAGAAAAAGAATATGCCCATCTAAAAATTCAACGAAAAGTGAGCAAACTAAGCAGGTTACAAATTGCATTACAAATTACAATATAAAAAATAATTCACTTTCTATCTATTTATAGCATAAAAATAGAGAATGAAAAGGCTTATTTAAAATTTTAGTTATTTGAAAATTATTACACATTAAAATCTATTAATTAAAATTGATAAGGATGAAATAACGGTTATGAGAAAATTGACATAGAAAAATATGTAAAGTCATTATAATATCAGGAATAAATAACGTATCTTTAAATTACCCAAAAAGGATATTGAAGTAGGGGCGAAATATGTAGGATATATACATATTTTTTTACGTATAATTATAGATTTTGAATATTTTGAATATAAGATATTGACTTAATTATTGAGGAGGTACAAAATTCTCCTTGAGGTTTCAAATTTAAATCATATGCATTGCATTTTTATTTTTTAAATTTTCGAAGTGAAAATTTTAAATCTACCGCCGTTGTATTAAAGTAAATTTAATTACATTAAAGTAATGATGTTCTAAGAAAAACAAATTACAAGAAGATGAAGGATATGAAATTTTTTTTATCCAAACCTGACATAAGAAATGGAATTTGTCACTCTGTACAATTTATCAAAATTCAATTATTATGAATGGTTTATGAATTAGCAATAGAAAGATCTTTATTGGTTAAAAAAAAACAGAGAAATTAAAATTTTATCTAATGTAAGTCCTCCGTTTTAGTATATTTACAGCTCATTGCAATGAATCCTAAGCATTTTTATTGTTATAAAGAACAGTAACACTTATTGTTATAATTATTATTAATTGCATATAATAATTGTAGGTAGTAAAGATGAGTAGTAAACGTTAAGTAATTGCAAAAGAAATGACTTTTGACATACATTTTCAGGTTATATATGATTATAATTTTTAAGAAAAATTTAAAAAAAAAAAAAGAGAAAAAAAGAAAAATGAGAATGGAAACTATTGAGAGATGCACATTAGCAGCCTCCAATTAAATATAAAAAGGGAAAAAAACTTAAATATTAGATGAAATTATCATTTTATAATAATAATAATAATAATAATAATAATAATAGTAATAATAATGTTAAAAAAGAAGAAAAAATAAATAGTATTCTTGTTCAGAGAAAAGTGTCCTATCATTTTCTTTTGAGTTTGTTGTTTTTATTATTATATTAATAATGTTGTATAATTGTATTAACGTTATAATTGTTGAAATTTAAGGTGGGTTCATGAAATGAGAAGTGAGAATTCATTAGAGCATTATATTAACGTTATAATTGTTGAAATTTAAGGTGGTATGGAATGAGAAGTGAGAATTCATTAGGACATTGAATGTTATATTATAGACTTTAATTAATTGATAGGTATATAATTAGTAGCAGAAATTAATTTAAAAATGTAATAAAATCAAGAAAAATGCTTTAAAAAAAAAAAAGAGAAAAAGGATAAATTCAAATGGAGATCACTGAGAGGTGCCACATCAGCCTCCTCCAATGTGTCCCTTATTATTATATATAGATTCTATACAAGTATAAGTGGCTGACGTACTTATATGAATAACATTGAAGGCTCAAGTACTCATTTCTCCAACTTAAAACTCCATGAATGCGTCCTTGGGTTTTTTTGAACAGCAGCTGTTGTTGCTTCTCAGCTTGAAAGAGAGGATACAAAGAAGAGTATTTTAATAAATAAATATTTTTTTTTATAAAAATTATGTATTATTTTTAATACATTAAATCAAACAGTCTGTAACAAAATCATGTTTGTATAACTAATACCAGCATTACTAATACTCGCATCAATAATACAGTTATTACTAATACATCTTATTTGAGATTATTATTATACACTAAATAGAGGGAAAAAAGAAACGAAAAGCATTAAGGCAAATCTCAACTTAAACAGGCCTCTTCCTGATAAGGAAGAAGGAAAGAAGAAAACAAAGGATGGTGATGAGTGGGATGGGAGAAGAATTAGCAGAAGCCAAATTAGTTGAGGGAACAGGGCCACCAGCCATGCCAGGCATATTCGGCGGCATGTCGGTACCGCTACCGGGATCATCGCCATATTGGGCTACAACAACAGCAATTAAAATTGTCAAACAGACAACAAGCATTGGAGTTGACAAACTTAGAGCCATTTAATCAAATCCGAATTCAAGTGCTGTGAATTTCTTGCTTTTGCTTGAAAAATTATGGACACTTAGCTATGTATTTATAGTGTAAAAATTATATGGTTTCAAATGTTGAAACAAGATGTTTTAATGTTAAAAGAACCTAGACGATGTTTTGTTGTCGATGTTTGTCACGAATTTTAACTTATTATTATGTATAAAGCTAGCTAGCTAGGAAAATTGAACGAGGAATCCAATGTGAAATTGAGAATACCAAATTGTTTGCAATTGATGATTTTTGGAGGGGAGCCTTGGAGTATATGATAAAATTGTTGTCATGCGATCAGAAAATCACGGGTTCAATTCTTGAAAACAACCTCTTGCAAAAATGCAAGGTAAGGCTGCGTACAATACACCCTTGTGGTGAACCCTTCTCTAAACCCTGCGTATAGCGGGAGCTTTAGCGTACCGGGTTGTCCCTCTTTTTGCAATTGATGATTTTAGACTAAAATTTTATACATTTAAGTTAAAAAGGAGCTATAAATTTTGTATTTGAGAACCTCGGCGCCATGCCAAGTGAAAAATAAAAGTAATAGTAATTAGCAATCTTATAATTTCACCTAGTAAAAGTGTAAAATGTTACGAAAAGGGAAAAAACTCGAGAACTACATCTTCCTTTTATTCTTGTTGCACCATTAGTATGTCTGTAGAAGATGTAGAGAACTTTTACAGGTTAAGAGAAAAAGTAGTAAAATGAAAAGTGGGGATTTGTTTGTAAACCCCAATAATAACTTTAGAATTGAGGTTTAATTGTTGTAGAAGCACTAGTCCATAGTAATGTTACATTCCATCCACTCTGGTCATAGGCCAGCTCTGTTCGAAGATTAATCTTCTAATGATACGGCTAATGAAAAAGAAGGAAATGCAAGAGAATAAACACTGAAATAATGTCACATTCATCATATGAATACGAAGATATTGAAGCCATTGGGACTTTAGTCTAGCGGTAAGTGTGGAATGTGTGATAATGCGCGAGCTAGTCAAACCCTACTGCAAATAAAACTTGTACTTCGATTATTTGAACACTTCGATGCTGGAGAGTGGAACACATTGACAAGCTAAAACCTCTTTAGCTATTTCTTTACTGAAGCTTTGGGTACAGAAAAGTGTTAACCAGCTGAGAAATCAATGTCTAAATCCTATGTACATTAACCAAAATCCCAACTGGGAAACTCAAAATACATGCTCAGGTACCCTTCATAATTCCATAAAACTGGCATTCCCGATATTTTGCACCATCAAGTTAAAGAAGAGCTAGGACGGCAAATTTGAATTGGAGTTTATGACACAGGGTAAAGAATTCTGCTGATGGGAAGGCCATGGATTGCGTTCCGGTTGACAAGGTACAGGAGCTGGATGAGCAATAAAAGTTGGCATGTCATTTCCTGGCATTAAGACTGAAACTTCTCTGGCCTTTGTTGTAGATACCTGAAGCAATCAAATGTTTTAACATGTTATTCATGTGTTACCTTCATTGAAGATTCAATACTAATCAATAACATATTTCCGAGGATTGCTCTCAAGCCCATGTAATAGTGAAAGTAAACTAGATGACTAAGAGGAGGTTTAGATCAAACTGCAGCTGATACAAGACATGGTCACATTTTAAAAAGTTCACTTTATAAACAAACTGATAATCACATCGTAGTATTCTTTTTGAAAATCTCTATCAACAAACCAAATTACTGTGATTTTACGATTTTCCCATTCTTAGTTTACATTATCCAAGAGGGACAAGGTGTTTGATCTTGTATATGTATATGTGCATTTTCTGCTAGAAGCAAGGAACAAGATGAGATGAACATCCAAGTCTTACAAAGGATAATCTGAATGCCAACCAAAACAATTAACTCATAGCTATATTATTTGATGGTGTTCTTGCTTTATTGAGCACTAAAACACAATAATTGTAGATCAACCTAACTCTGAACATCATCACTATGATAATACAATATGTTACCTTAACTCACTTTAGCTTTCTATATTTTATTTTCCAGGTTAATTGTACATGTTCATCTATGATTCCATTACATTTCACATTATGTTTGGTTGGTGGAATCCAGGCTGAATGTTTTATTTTATGAGAGATAAATGTGGGTAGCAATGAGTGCCTTCCAGCACATAAAATTTCCCCACCCCCCACAAAAAGTCAAGTCAGTTTCTCAAGTGAAAAATCTTTTCCCATTCATACTACTGTTAACGTTTTTTCAAGTGAAATGCAAGTTCGAACACTAATTCAACTTCCAAATATCATTTTTCAACGTCAACTTCAATAACTCTCTTTTCCAAATTTCAGACAAATCTATATCCAAACGCCTACTTAGTATCTAAACATGAGCCAGGTTTAGCATGTCAAGCCTGTTTGTCCATCTGTAAGAAGTATTAGCAGGCACCAAGAACATACACCGGAAAGGCACCAGGATAAAGAAAAAGAGGACAAAGTTCCCAGTACAGGAAAAACTTCGATGGTTAAATATAAATCGCTTTCATACTAGGAGAAGAGATTGGGAAAAAATCTCATTGCAGATATGTTTAAGGTCCCTAAGCAAAGCAGCAAGCTAACTAACCAGAAGTGTTAACTTTAAGCAAAATAAAAAATATATTTTGCTACGAAGATTGTTAGTTATGACAGCAAAAGGAAGCTATTTGTCTTTAGTTACATGTAATACAGGGTGGGAAGAAGACATAACTTCCTCCATTCCAAATATTAGTTGTTTTGTTAAACTAAATTAATTTTAATTATTTGGCACTCTAGACACACATTCATTCATTTATTACTTTCTTTTTCCAAATATATCTATATGGTCTCTTTTTATAACTGAGAAATGTCAAGGGGTTAGTGTTGCACGGTTCAAAACTCGGAGGATTATGAGTTCACCCCTCTTCTATCTCCACAAAATACCAAGTTGTCTTCTAACCCACACATCACAAATGGTGCTCTTACTACTAGACCAATGCTTTGAGGCCAAATCTACCTATATTATTGCCCCAATAAGAGATGTTCTAATTAAGTGAGATATTTAACGAGAGGTAACAAGCAACAACAATAACAACATAGTCACAAGTGGGATCTGGGGAGGGTAGGAACTAGGATGTGTGCAGACCTCACCATTACCTTTGCACATTAGAGAGGTTGTTTTCAGTATACCTTCGGCTTACGAGAGGTAAATGGTAGTTTAAACAAATACCTTTTCTTCTTTATTTTTTTGGTTTAAAATAAACACCTTAACTATTAAGACTATTAAATATCTTTCATAAGGGGTGTGCAAGAACCTCCAAAGATAAAATAATATGAATTGGATATAGTATAAAAGAAAAACAAAGATTTTCTCAGGGGTGGCAACCTGTTTCCAGTCCAGGAGAATTTCATGGAGGACATCATTAACATTGGTGGTGATGGGATATTTAATGGAGATGATGTACAAGGAGTGGGGCAAAGGCTTAATATAGTACTCATATAGCAAAAAAAACAAACAAGTAGGCAGGCATAAAGTCCCAGATCTTATTAAAGGGGGACCAACTGAAAAGCTAACTTCTTAAATGGGAGAGGGGCCAGGGCCATTGTTCAAACACAAAATTAATGAGAGTGTTTTCTTGTGTATCACAATATGAGGAATATGCACATGCTAATGTATAGTTTTATAATCTTAAAATCTTGTTTCTCATCTTAGAAAAAGTTTTATAAGCTTCACAACTTGGGTTTCTGCTGGAAAGTAGTAGCAATTTCTTTTTAATCCTTTTTTAATGATTAAGTTATTCCATATTAATGTCAGTAAGCCCATGTCCAACCTATGAAATGCTCTCAGTGACAGTAGTCTTGGAGAAAATCAGTCAATATATCCTACTGTTTCTGCAAAAACTAATGGGATATTTACCTTAGCCCATCCCCCACCACAAAAAATAAAGAAGAGTTTGAAAAGGTGAGAAAATAGATGGAATATTTTAATAAATAAAAAGAGAATAAAGGAAAGAAATTAATATTAAAAAAAAATAACAAAAAGGATGTAAAAAGAACTCAAGAATTCTTTACCAAGTGACTAAAAATGGCAACAGAGGTATCAACTATATATGGAATTTAATCAGTAATAAGGAAAGGATTCAAACTCGAGATTTTCCTTAGGAGGTATCGGAATGACTTGGAATGGAATAATATCGAAAGGGTTGTATGACAATTTCCTAGATGGAACAGAATTTTTACTCTAATAAACAGGAACACAAATTAAAGATTGCAATACTAACAGATATTCTGCAAACACAGAGGAAAGTAAACCTACATGACTAAAGAAAAGAATAAATTAAATACATTGGCATATATTGTGTAAATAATCTTTCTAACAAACAAAAAAAGCAAAATACTAACAACTCATGTAAAATCCAAACAAGAAAGGTTAAACGTCAACTTCCAAATCCCCATTTCCCATACTAATTCACAATTAACATTAGCTACAATGCAAAAACTTCACTGAAAATTCAGATGCTAATTGAAAAAACCCCAAATTTGTCAATGCAACAAGAAATAATCCAACTGACATATAGCAGAAGAACATAAAAGGCCAGCCCGGTGCAATAAATGCTCTCGCCATATGCGGGTTCAAGGAAGGGCCGGACCACAAGGTCCATTGCACGCAGCCTTTCTACTACCTGCTGATCACATTACATCAACTTTACTGGTTGAATTACAGAAAAGAATAAAACTGAAGACACTTACTTTGGGTGTAGGATAGCCAAGTTTAGGGTTGAACCCTAACTGAGACTCAACATCACCATGTCGACGGTGGCCGGAGGGAGTCAATTCCGGCGAGGGTGGTCTGAGAAACTTCTCAAAGATAGCCATGATAAGGAACATAGAGATAAGTATAGCAGTGGCAACAAAACCAAAAGAAACAGCATTAACAGAGTTGTCAAAATGAGTCCAATGATCATCTTTTGTTAAGTACATTGGTGAACCTGTTGGTGATGGTGCCCAACCCCACCCCTCTTCTTCTGCCATGTTTTTCTTCAAACCCCACAAATCAAGAATGGCTAAAAATGCAAACTTCTCACCAACATAAAAAAAATCAAGAACTTGGGAATATACTGTTAATGTACTACAGTACTAGTTTTTAGAGGTTCTTCAAGATTCTGAAAAAAGAGAGGAGCTTTGGAATTTGGGATAGAGAGATGAGCTGAGGGACTCTGCTGAAATGGTGCAGCAAAGACTGAGGTCAGAGAGGTTGGGAGGGGGGGGGGGGGGGGTAGGGAGGTTGTCTGTATCTTGAGCTTTGTTTGAAGTACACACAGAACACAAGTTGGAAATAGGAGCTCTGTGTGTGTTTTTATTTGACAGAAGTTGAAATGGACATGTCTAGTCTCCTCTCGTGGCATATGTTGGAATCATCTTGTACTACTACCTAGGGCCTTGGCCTTATACATGGGGAATAGTTTTCTATTTTGTTTCAGTTTATTAGTTGATTTAATGCACTTTTTTGTTTTCTATTGTATAAATAATCACACCTTTTCATCAGGTTATCTATCCTTCCCACCTTTCATTATTATGATAAAGTTCGTTTGAGTCTTAGAAGGATAGAGTGAATGTAGGTTTTATATCATCGATTTAAGAAAGAACGCATCAAATGAAGTAATTAAAGTTGAAGCACAACAAAATATGTTGAACAATAACTACAATGGAATAATACAATAACTGGAGTACAAGAAGTAGTAGAAAGCAACAAAAATCGAGGTTTGATTATAATTCAATACGCGTTTTAAAAAAAAGGGAAATATCTATTGAGGTTTTCTTTAAACATTCTTTCAAAAACAACACGAGGTAGGGATAAATCTATGTACACTCTATCCTCCTTAAACCTACTTTATAGAATTTCATTGTTGTTGAGGTAAATGACCTTCTGGACACCTGTACTGTGTCATTTTGTAAGTTGGACACTTCTACTTATATGTTTGTCATCTGAACCCTTGAAATCATCAAAAAGCAACATTTTGCACCTTTTAACCGTTGACCTTGCCTATGTGACAAGGTCATGGTGACTAGGATAAAGAGAATATAGCCACTCGCCTAGGGGTGCGAGTGGGGGTCAATTTTTGGTCAATTTTATATTAAAATAATTAAAAATAAATAAAAAGGGTCCTTTTTTTCGTCCATCCTTTTAAATTTAAAAATATTTTTAAAAATTTAAAAATAATTTTAAAATATTTTTAAAATTTTAAAAATAATTTTAAAATTTAAAAAAAAATAAAAAAGGGTCCTTTTTTTCCTCCATCTTTTTTAATTTAAAAATATTTTTAAAAATTTTAAAAAAATAAAAATATATTTTTCCCTCCCCACCCCAGCCCGTCCCCAGCTTCCCCACCCCACCCCAACACCCGTCCAGCCCTTCCCCACCCTCACCCCAACCCGTCCCCATTATTTGGAATGGATTTGATGTTTAATTTGTGAGAAAAAATAAAAACATGATTATTCAAATTTTTCTACAATTTATAATTTTTTCTTATTTAATTAAAATAATTTAATATTTAATTTGTCATCTAGCATTTTAAAAATGACTTGGAATTTAATATAATATTTTTTTTAAATGATGTGGCAGACATGGCAGGCGTGACAGCTGATGTGGGGGAGAGTGTGTTACACTCATCAAAAAAAGGTTTAAAATGTTGATTTTTAGTGGGTTCACCAGATAACAAACATGTAAATAGAAGTGTCCAACTTATAAAACTGACATAGTACAGGGGTTTAAAAGGTCATTTTGCCTTTTTTTTTTTTTTTTTAACTAGAAAGTGAAATAGTCCACTTCATAAATATGGATTCACAACTGTTTGGATAAAATTGAAGTGGACTAAAATTTAAATTTTATGGATGCATGGTCACATGGTAGGTAGTATCTAGTATGATATTTTAGACTAACATAAGTTGTGATGCAGTGGATGAAGCTACTCCATCCTTAACTAGAGATCGAGGATTCGATGCTGGGTATGGAGAAAATTCTGTTGGGAATGCTGTCACCTTAATAGGCCGACTCGATCCTGGGTATGGAGAAAACTCTGTTGGGAGCACTGTCACCTTAATGGGCCGAGTTGGATGTGGAGAAAACTCTGTTGGTAGCGCTGCCACCTTAATGGCCCTGCAAACGGCCACCGAACACCGGATGGAAAAAAAAAAAATATATGACATTTTAGAAGATTTCTTTAGACGTTAGGTTTCTTTTTTCAAATAGCCTCTTTTGTTTGTCTAAAACAGGAAGAAAAGAACAAGAAAGAAGCAAGTACTGTTAAAGTACCTAAAACATGAAAGAAACAGTTCTAGTGCTTGAATCTTTGTTGCGAAAAATGCTTCAAGTTGTTAACTAGTCATAATTTCGTTTTTACCTAAATAATAATATAATAGTCAGGAGGTCATAATTCGAATTACAATATTATCAACAATATGATGTCATAATTGAATTATTTGTTATTTTTTTGACATTAGTAAATGGATGAGATCATGCCAACATTAACCTAATTCCATTAGAATTTCGAAGTCTAGTGTGCTTAGACGAGAGTATTACTTAGGATTGATAACCCATGTGAAGTCCTCTTATTGCATCTCTCCTACGGAACCTTGAAGTAGCTAGTAAAATTGCCTCCATGTGATCAAGCTGTGATAACATCCTCTTATAAAAATGCCGGGCTGCCCTTTTTTGTCAGCTCTAGTAAATGTTGGTTTGTGCAGCTAGTCTTGTTTTATCACATTCGTACTCGTTATTTATTTGTACGTGACACAAATTGATACAGCAAGAAAAATGAAATGTACAAGCAATGAAATTGTAGAGTACAACATACAAATATCAGAATATAAGGTTCCAGTATACAGGCCCAATTAAATATACAAGTTTGAAATCCCACTTTATTTGTGGATGCAAATTACTACATGGCATAGGCCCTGGCAGGTCCCTTTCCGCCCTAACGAAGAATAAAACCGAGTAGTTGCTCACTCAAGTCTCAACCGCATAAATTAAAAATACAGCAGAAATATAATATATGTATAATAATGTATAATCTATGTATACTAACAAAAAAAAAAAATGAAACTACAATAGGCTATTTGGGTAAAGATCTCTTTCCTAATCAAAGTTTATCTGGCCCAATCCAATAACTCTTGTGCTTCTCTGTCTAACTTGGAATAGCCTCTTGTCTTGTCTTCCTTTTATGTCAAAAAGTCTCACTATTTCTCCAGCAACTTGATATATACTTCTTCAAGGAGAAATTTTCCAAATACATTGTCTTAAAAGTTGTTTATGAAGAATAATATCTTTTTCGTTTCCCCCCCTTTTGGGTATGGTTACACACACTGAATAATTGGAGATAAAAAGCTAGAACAAGAGAATTATGTTTGTGTGACTAGATCCTGCACTTTTATGTGGTGCATTATAGAATTAAGAGTCTTATGTGAAAGAATTTTGACATATAGTAAAGATGGCAGTATAGAAGATTCCAATATGACATACAAATAATAAATTTTAGATGAGTTGCTTACATATTGACTATGGTACACACATACTAGTATTCATGAATAGTATGCACTTTTTTATATCATTTTATTTGTTGAATAAGTAATCTGGGTTTTTTTTCCAGGTAATAAATCTCTTTTTCTATGAAGGTTATATATATGTAACATGAGTTGTGGAGTGATGAGATTACTCCATCCTTAATCAGAGGTTTCGATGAGTTCGCGTCCTGGGTATTGAGAGAAAATCTTGTTGGGAGCGGCACCTCCAAAATGAATCCTACAATGCACGATCCGTATTAGTTTGAGCTTCAATGTGAGTACTGAACTCTCTACACATATGAAAAGAACTGATCGAAAAATGGGTGGTGAGGAAAGAACATTAGTTGTGGCCTTAGGGTGTAGTATCATCACAAAACCTCATATATCAAGAAGACATGTGATGGTCCCTCTTTGTGAAAAAACAAAAGTTTTCTCCTTTAGTCCCCTTTTGAATCTTCCACTACTACTAGATCATGACCTGCCTCTCTGACTAGTCTAATTTTTTGTATTTATAACCAAAACAAGTTTGTAAATCTGCTAAACATTAATGAATTTTCACAAAATTTTGGTTTTTGTTATAAATGTATTTACATTATAGTGAATGTCTATCAAGATCTATCAAGATCTACTTTGATATCTATTAGGATTTGAAACATTCGTCTTTTACTCAGACTAGGAGTAAATTTCCCTTATAAATAGAAAAGTTTTGTTCATTGTATTTACAATCTTATGATCCCTCATCCCTCAAGAGAAGAAATAAGAATCACTCTCTCTATTCTCTTTACTCTTCTTCTTTATTCTTTCTTATTTTATAACACGTTATCAGCACGAGACTCTGCCAAATAAGGTGAGATTATAAATCTAAAGGTCAAGGTTAGTAATTCCTTATGCTATTTGTATTTTTCTATTAATGATATAATTATTGTTAGATTTGAGAAAAAATAATTAGTTTGGAACCATTTATGTTTTAAATTCATTCATCAAAAACAATATTATCAAAAGGGATGATAATATTTGGGTTCAAGTCCATTGATTTATGCCTAAGACTCCTTTATATGGATAAAATATTGAGTTTGAATCTCAATACACCATATTGATGATATTGTGATGGCTAAGGCAAAATAATGGATATTGGGTGAAAAGTCATGAAATTCGACCCATTGAATATGCTCCATTTCATGAAGTGAATGTGGTAGCAATATATGATAAGTCTGAAATATGACAACTTACTTCATTCTTGAAGTGTATGTGGCAGCAGTGCATAATATGTCTGAAAGAAGACGAGTGATTGAATGCACGAATATAATAATGATCATCAAAAGTGGTGATATTTTCACACGCTTATATGATTATAAGATATGCTAAAGAAAAATTCTCTACATCATATGTAGCCTCGATTTGCTTCTGAAATAGCAAAATCTTGAAAGAGGTTATAAGCTATCATAATTTGATAGGCTTAAGGCACGATTATATTTCATTCCTGGGGAATGAGAAACTTATTAGTGCAAACGTGCACTTGATTGTGATTATATCACAACTCAACTCCGAAAGGGGTTGAATAATTTTGAAATCTACTTCTGAAGTAGTAAATCTGAAAATTATCTATGTAATAGTAAATCTGAAATTTACTAAAGAAAAAGTACATGTCATGGTAAACTTGGAGTTTACTAGAACAAAAGTTCATAAATTGATATGAACGATTGTGACATCTCGAAGATGTGTATGTATTGAAGAACTAGAAGATTCTTCAAGAATTGTTTATGTCATTTGTTCTCATGACAAGTTGGTTGGACCAAATAATATTGGGATTGGATCCTTTCAAATCTGAAAATTATAAAAGGTGAATAGGGGCCTGTTCACTTATCACGTGATATGTTGAAAAGATGTATCAATAAGATAATCACATGTACATCCATTGTCAACCTGCAGTTTGACATTCATAAAGTTGCTTGCTCAACAAAATTGAGTTAAGAACATAATTTTTAAATTGTGCAATCAAGAAGTTATCTTAATGATGATGGTTTGACATTGAATGCCTTCAATAAATAGTTAAATCATCGCTAATGAGAACAAAGTTTCATGTGTTGATCTGAAATGTGGTAGGTTGCATACAATAATACTTATATGCATTAGACCAATAAATTATGATTATTTCTTCTCTCTCAATAGGTTCAAGGTCGGGAACCAATTATATCATCTAATAATTTTGATGTGCGGTATACGATTAATGAATATACCATAATACACAAAGATGGATTCCTCAAAGAAGTAGAGGATGTATGTTAGTTTTCCTAACATAAGGGGGAGATTATAAGCGCTATGGAATATGTTAGAAATTATCACCATATCCTCATCCAAAAGATAATTCAAGTCAAATATCGAAAGCATCTTATATAAAGCGCAAATGCTCTTATTTTGTGTTCCTAAAGGACAGAGTCTATGCATGCGTGAAGTGTGGTAGACTAATCGGTTCCAAATAAAATAGGCCTTAAAAAATAAGGAGCAAATAATCATAATAAGAAGGCAATTGTCACGCCTCAAATCCTATTAGGACGGACTGGCACCCGTAACCGAGGAGGCCCGGGAGAACCAGCTCATAACCTTATACTTCCCATGCATACCTCTATGACAATCCGAAATTCGGACAGCATCATGTCACATATAAAAGAAAATAATCACCTGTATAAGCTCGAGCACACCTATATATGTACATATAATACTTGGCCGTTGGAGCCATCACGTCTATTAACAAAACACCACCTTGACTGTACATTAGGTCTACAAAGCCTCTAGACAATACACAGAGTTTAACTAAGGTCGGGACACACGCCGCCGTATAACTAACTTCTATACAATACTAAAAGTGACTGGATATGACACGGAAAGCCCCGAAGCAAACTGGAGCTCACCAAAAGCAGCTGGAGATCCTGACTCCTACTTGTGCGGTGTATGAGCTGAGATACCTATGCCTGCAACATGAAATGCAGGTCCCCCGTGGGGGACGTCAGTATGAAATATGTACTGAGTATGTAAACCTGTAGATAATCACATATGATATAGGAGCTCAATAGAAATCAGAAACAAGTGACTAAATCGTAATAAGAGTGGACCACACTTACTAGAACTTGTGACAACCTGTACATTATATTTATTCAATTACTTTACCTTCGTTCTTATCATCTTTGTAATCATTATTGTGCTGTACTGTGACCATTAGGTTGCCTCCGGTACATATCAACTGGGATCGACCCATGATAAGCTTATGCCCCTGGGATACCACCCATAAACACATAAATAGGGATCGACCCATGATAGACTTATGCCCCTGGGATACCACCCGATAAGAGAGAACTTCCATCACTTAGTTCAATTAATCTTTGAGATTGTTATTTCGGTCGCCACTGCATTTTTGATACTTTGAAACAATGATACATTAATAAGAGATATATAAATAGACCATCAATCCAATAACAATGAAGTAAGAACTCATTGGCACATCAATAAAGTGTTTTAGAGTCATCAATGCCATAACAATGAAATAGGAACTTATTGGTATATCAATGAAACGTTTTGGAGTTATTAATAGCACATGGATCTTGTTTGAGTAACCGGATACCTTCTGACATTCATTAGTGCAATAAACATGTAAGATTTGGAAAACAAATAATTATTGGAATGTCTTGACATCTTGTAGGGTGGAAACAAGTTCATTGGTAACGTAGGACATCATACAAAACCATTATGGATCACGTGTTACTAAATAACTTTGAAAACTTTCTTAATAGAACAATTGTTCACTTTCATGCTAAAGATATGGTATAGAGTATGCTTTACATACCTGACTGTCAACCTTCAATACTAGTCCCAAATGGACTTCCCGTCTTTTCGAATTACTTATCTACAATGAACATATATAGCAATCTAGTATTAGCAACCAAACGTCACAATTCAACTATTTGAATTCACCAAACTAGTGGTTAAGTAGTAAGCCTTAATTATACCATAAAGGGTGTCACTTTAACTCTCTTATACTCCAATTACATTCACATACCATGCATATTCATACAACATCCTCCAATATCAAGTTTGAATTCATTTATCCTCCAACCAATCCATTAAACCAAATTGAGCCATAGACATAAATAATCATCAATTCAATAGTATATCACCATATCCACCTTCCATAACTCAATTACCATATCCACCTTCCACAATTCAATACAACCAAACCATGCAAAATAATCCATAACCCTATTTCCATCACCTTTCAATAACAACCAATACATATAATCCTCTATCACACATATACATATGGAAAAGAACAAAGGCAAACAATATTCATACCTTAGAATTCACCTCTTGATTATGCAATCCTGTTTGCACAAATAATAGGTGTTGTTCGAAGCTCTCGAGATGACAAACGCAGTTATCGAATTACTTTGGAATTTCTATGGTCGAATCAAAAGTAATTTAAAGGTCAAATTTGGCTAGGGTTTGTTCTTACTCAATGATTGATGATGAAAATGAGTTTTTGAACTCATATACATATATATATACACATATTCCCATCCATAATATAATAGGAAATGACCAAAATGCCTTTAAAATTTAAATAATGTCAAATCTGTCCTTTGGTGGACTGTTTTGATAAGCTAAAGTAGATCAACCATAACTCTTTGCTCCGATATCGTATTTGGGTGAAATTGGTATCGTTGGAAGGATAATTCAAAGGGCTTTCATTTCATATAAAGTAGGCCACCCAGTTCGTCATGTACAAGGAGTTATGATCGTTTGAAGTTGACCCTATAAATCTATTTTGATAGGCTGAAGTAAAATGAGTATAACTCCTTACTTTGACGTTGGATTTGGATGAAACCAATTGCATTGGAAAGAAGACTCAAAGATCTTTCTTT
This sequence comes from Capsicum annuum, assembly GCF_002878395.1. Lineage (NCBI taxonomy): Eukaryota > Viridiplantae > Streptophyta > Magnoliopsida > Solanales > Solanaceae > Capsicum > Capsicum annuum. The sequence goes on along the minus strand of NC_061112.1, from coordinate 130,133,905 downwards.
TCATAGGTTGCAGCTCTCCCAGTTCATTATATTAAGGGAGTTACGATTGTTCAATGTTGATCCAAAAATTCGGCTGGCCTCAATAGTTTGTGTGCAGGAAATTTTCCTGCACATTTACTATTCCCAAATATCCCGGCCACTGTTTTATAGTTTTGAATGTGCTCGATTATATCCAAAACCTATCCATTTTTGGAAATCTTTATATCGTTGAAAAACTTATTCAATAACTTTCGCATGGAACTATCGACGGGCAAATTGCGATATAAATAAAATAAAAAAAAATAATTCCATATAAATAAGACCAATACACGTACTTGAATACGCCCATACACGTACTTGAATACGGGGTGTTACAGCAATGAACTCTTGAAGAGCCTACGACATAACACTTCATGAAACCTTATGTAAGGTTCATGTGCCTGAAAAAAATGAAGTCATGAGATCTCAAAATGTTATGTCGCATTGTAAATCGATACAAAATGATATATCATAAATATCTTTGACACAATATTGGCACAATATTGTGAAAGATTATGAGCATCTGAATTCTACGTTTATTTAAGCATGCTAACGTAGAAACATTTATCAAGTGACATGAAAGGATGCATTTTGGTAAGCGTAAAACTTATTTGATTTGCAGTCCAGACACTTGAAGATGTTACTCATGAAATGTTGAATATTGTCACTTGACAAAATTTATGTGAAAACTTTTAAGGATTCAAACTACTTGAAGCATATAAAAGTTTCTCGGAAACTTATTTATAATCCTTGTATTGTATAAGCTTATTGCTTGAACATCATTGGAACTCTTTGAGAGTTTTCAAAGCAGTAGATTATTTGCTGAAATTCGAAATATATCGATTTGGATTGGTTATAGAGTATCATATCTTAGCGCAATTGATGCACTCATGTACCTTGCAAATACTACAAGGCCTATAGCCTTTTCAGTCAATTTGTTAGCAATGTATATTTCTGCTCCTACTATAAGACATCAAAATGGGATAAAACACATGAGCTTGTTTTATTCTAAAGATTGTTGTCCCTATCTTATTGGTCATGCTGATGATGGGTACTTATCTGACCCGCATAAAGCTCGATCTCAAATAGGCTATGTGTTCATATGTGGTGGCATGTCATATCTTGGAGATATACAAAGCAGTCTATCGTAGCCACTTCATCGAATCATGCTGAGATAATAGCTATTTATGAAGCAAGCCGAGAATGTGTATGGTTGAGGTCCATGATACATCTCATTCGAGAAAAATATGGTGTGAAATATGATAATCTACCCACAATTTTATACAGAGATAATTCGGCATACATAGCACATCTTAAGGGAGGATTCATAAATAGAGATAGAACGAAGCACATTTTGCCAAAGCTTTTCTACATATATGAGCTACAAAAGAATGATGATATTAATGTGCAGCATATTCGTTCAACTGACAATGTGACTGATTTATTCACCAAATCTTCTCCAATTGCAACTTTCAAGAAGATGCTGCACAAGATCGAGATGCAAAGGTCAAGGATGTTCTCATTAGGGGGAGTTAATACCCGTTGTACTCTTTTTCCCTTACGAGGTTTTGTCCTACTGGGTTTCCCTTGTAAGGTTTTTAATGAGGCAGCCGAAATGCGTATTATTATAGATGTATACTCTTTTTCCTTCACTAGATTTTTTTTCCTACTAGTTTTTTTTAGTAAGGTTTTAACGAGACACATTATCTACCAATTAGACATTCAAGGGGGGTGTTATAAATGTATTTACATTATAGTGAATGTCTATCAAGATCTATCAAGATCTACTTTGATATCTATTAGGATTTGAAGCATCCGTCTTTTACCCAGACTAGGAGTAAATTTTCTCTATAAATAGAGGAGTTTTGTTCATTGTATTTACAATCTTATGATCTCTCATCCCTTAAGAGAAGAAATAAGAATCACTCTCTTTATTCTCTTTACTCTTCTTCTTTATTTTTTCTTATTTTATAACAGTTTTATGATTCATTCTTTCCACTTTAAGGATAAAATTGTGTACACATTATTCTCCCAAATCGTACTTGTAAATTACATCGAGTATGTTATAATTATCCTTGATTTGTTCTATTTTCTACCTTACACAAAGTTGATGATTAAGATCTAAGTGCTAGATATCATTTTCACCAATTTTTTTCTTTTTCTATTTTTTCTGTCTTTCTCATCCAAAGTTGCACACAGAAAGATGTGCACAAAAAGTTAAATTTCTTTTACGTTAAATCACATAATAGACAACTCAACAACAACAAAAGAAAGAGTTAATTAAGAGTGATATGTTAGATCAAGGGGACTAGCTCATAATTAAGAGTGAAATCAAAATCAATGAAAAAGTTGTTTCTCGATAATGCCAATAATAGTAATAGTATTGTGTTCTTCCTCTTAAAAAATAGAGAAAGTAAAGGAGTACAAACAAGAAAAAATAACCAAATTAGCCACAAAAAGACGTCCTTAATTAGCTGCTTTAATAATGAATGAATAGTGAAGCACTATCATATCTTGTGGACCCCAAAAGCTTTTTTAACCATACACGTCAGCAAGTATCTCCACCTCATCATGCCAACGTGGCATGAACTGTACATGTCTTTGATGATGATGACCTCCATCTCCATGAAGGGGCAAATTAGTCAAAGTAGGAAATATTCTTTTTAATCTATCATAAGGGCTACTAGTCGACATGTCAGCTCTCAAAATTGTCGGACTTGTAATGTTTCCACCAACAATATGGGAGGCTCACTGTCCCACCTGTCAATGGCTAACATTTCTTTTTATTATTATTATTATTATTTTTCATTCACAATTCGAAATATGTATAAAAATTTTGATTAATTCGAATCACACACGACTTATTTTGAGGGTAATGCTCCCAATAAAATTTTCTCCATACTCAAGACCTCTAATTAATAATAGAATAGTCTCACCACTAGACCACGACCCATTTTAATGTCACTGGCTAACATTTCATCCTATTCTCTCTATTTGATCATCTTTATACTACCACTATTATTTATTAATAAAGTTGGATTTGGTATAAAAGGAAGAAATATTATACTCGTTTATGAACTTGAAATTAGAAAGAAAAAGAAAGATGTAGAAGTTGAGCTTTGTTTGAATAATAATGCAAAACAACAAAAGATTATACCAATTAAAAATTGGAAAAGTTTTTCGAAGTTGGTTTGTTTGGACGTTAAATCCATTAAAGTTTTATAAAAGCCTATTAATGAAAATTGAGGATTTCACTTTAAAAATACAAATTCAATATTTCACTTGAAATTAAAACAGCATGTACATCAAATGATATAAATACTCCACTCATTTCAATTTAACCTTATTTTAATGAGTTCAAACATTACACTAAATAATATATTTGTTTAAATAATAAAGATGGATATAATAATTAAATTTAATAATTTTTGAGTTTGTAAAGATGGATAATTTATTTATTAAACCTAATTTTATCAAAAAAAATTAAAAAGTCGATAATACAATTAAATCTAATCTTTACACACAGAAAAATTCTCAACGTCGTCTGACACTCATCTACGACCTGTAAATAATAACAAAATAATACAATAATAGAGATATCAAAATAATACAATTAAATCTAACCCTTACATGAAAAAAGAATTTCAAAGTCTACCAACATTTATCTATCACCTGTAAACTGCAACAAAATAGTACGATAAAAGGGATATCAAAACAATACAATTAAACTTAAATTTTACATACAAAAATTTCTCAAAGTCGATCGAGATTCATCTACGAACTGTAAACTACCACAAAATAACAAACTAATAGAGATATTACAATAATACAATTAAATCTAACCTTTACCTAAAAAAATTTCAAAGACGACCGACATTCATCTAGCATTTGTAAATTAAAATAAAACAATAAGATGATAAAGATATCAAAACAATACAATTAAACCTAACCTTTACACAAGAAATTTTTCAAAGTCAACAGATAATCATCTACGACCTGTCAACTATAAAAAAAATAATATAATAGTGATCACAAAACTTTGATTTTGATCTAACTAATTCTTATATGTGTGTGTATACACATGTTGAATTCTATTATGCTGACAAAGGGTAAGAAAATCAAGCATCAGTCAATCTAAACATGCAATCGAATCGAGTTAGATAACATCAATCATATTCTCCCAATAGGCAAATTGGTTTATGCTCTAGTTTAATGTACATTCATCTCAATATTTATAAAAGTATTTTCTTAATAGAGTCCTATTTTAAAAGTATTTTTCTAATTGAATATTACAAGAACTAATTGAGTGATATTTAAAAAAAACACAATAATAATTTAGAAGAAAAATAAAGAAGCATTAAAAGACCAACTTCAAAGAAGAAAAAAAGAAACAAAAAAAAAACAGTTTTGGTCACTTTAGCAATAAGAATTCTGGGCGAATAGGATTTATAATAATCAAACCCTATGTTTTGGATTTTTTTTTTTTTTTAAAGTCAAGTACAAACACAAATCAGATAATAGCCTTTTTTTTTTTCGGAGAAGCGACGTACGTAACATGCACTAATAATCATGGAAAAAAAAATTACCATAGAAATTCATCTACAATGTCAAACCTTCTCTATTTATTTTTTAATATATTTATTATAATCAGTATTTAGTATCACAAATTAATATTTTAGCAGTTTCATATATTTTAGAAAATTTAGTAGAAAATAAAATATTAATTAATTCTCCTACTATATATTTTAGGAGTTTAGTAAATATAATAACAAATAATTAAATAATAAATTAAAAAAATAATGAAAAGACAGTTTTGTTTAAAAGAGATTTTTTTTTAACGAAGGACAAAAAGTTCAAATCACTTTTCTAAGGGTTTTTACACTTTTAATATATTATAGATATAAATATAGATATAGATATATATTTGTCTTATTATTTTTAAAATAAACCACACTTTGTAAAATATCCCTTTTAAAAAAGTCTTTTTTCTTTCTTTTTTTGAATAATTTTTAATCTTAACTTTTAACATGACATGTTTAAAAGCGCAAGACTAAAACACATAATACACATGTTTAGACATTCTTAATTTAACACTATAAACTCAAAAAAATTCTTAAACTTTATTTTAAATAAAAACAAATTGTAAGTGAAAAAGTAATCAAGTCTGCAAGTAGTGGCCCATTGGCTCTTTAATTAAAAAAAAAAAAAAATCAGTTTTTCAAGTAAAATAAGGTGGTCAAATCTAGGAGGGTAAATGAGTCAAAAGAGAAGAAACGCATGCGGAAGAACACGTGAGATTGGCGTGTGGCAGTAAACAAAAATTTTACGTGCGGCCTTATGAATATCACTGATTGAGATGTGGTCAAAACCTGCATGTGCTTCCTCACCCAAATTAACTTTTTACCCTTTTTCTAACTTTTCTACTCTTTATACCCCTTTTTTCTTTCATAAAGTATTGAAATTCGACTAATTCAAATTTATATCGTCAAGAATTCACTTGAGGAAAGCAATTTCTACTAAGAATTTTTTCATATTCAGAACTTGAAATGAGACATCGCAGACTCATCCGCTTCGCCACATCTTTGGTGGCATTCATTATACTGACTTTTCCTTTAAGAAAAGAAATATATCTATGGTTCGTGGAGTAGTATTCTCGTAAAACCAATTTGAAAATATTATTGACAATTGTCAAGATTATAACGTGCGTTTATGCAGTCAGAATTTCACTAGATTAATAAGAGTATGCTTGTTTTTTAACAAAAATGTTTTTTAAATAAAATGCATCACTAAAGGAGGTTTGAACCCCTAGTCTCAATCATGAAAGGCAAGAAATTCACCAAGTAAACTATAGCAACTCTCAACCTTGTTAAACAACTCGTTTTAAATTTTAATTATTAATAAGTTCACATATACATTAAATGTCATATACAACACTCCAGAATAACTTCTTTAAACAACTCATATGAATCACCGCGAAACAAGAATGAAAAACATTGTACATAGTACTCTCTCGGTTTTGGAATAAGTGAATTATTGGGGTATTTATTGGTGTTTCAAAATAAGCGAATCATTGAATTTTTTTTCAAATTTGTCCTTATGATTTGACAATCAATTAACTTTTGAAAAAATATTACAAGGTTAGTTTTGTTTTTTTTTTAGGTAAAAATGAAAAGTTGTGTTAAATTTATGTTTTTAATATTTTTTTCTTAATCTGTGTGAGTAAAGTTTAAAAAATGGCTAATAGCGACATGTCAAAAGTTCAATAGGGACAAATTATCAAAGTTTGTCCCTTAGCATCCTAGCAATTGGTCATCAGATTGGCCAACTCTAAGAAGAAAGGAAGAAAAATTCCTGAGTCTTTTCTCTTCTTTTAATGAGATGTTTTTTGGCTTTTTGAGTCAAATTGCAAGTCTTTGGATACTGTAAGACTGATTAAAGTAATAAAGTTGGTCACTGTTTGCATCTCTTTTTGATCCTTCTAGTCTAGCCCCCATATCTATGTCGGATCAATCATGCATGCTCTTCAATATTTGCATAACATTCAATTTTACTAAAAATATATTCTCATAATATTCAGTACCAAAAAAAAAAATGTCATAAATATGAAAAAAAATGTGTGAGTTCAGAGCTTATGTCAAGAGAAATAAAAAGAAAGTCGTACGTATTTTATAAGTATCTATTTAGATAAACTCGAATGGCCCTTCTATTCCGAGCTTTCTTCTAGCTTAGGCAAGATACATGAAAGGAGACACTTGGTGCTATAAAGCAAACATCATTGTACCTTGGAATACTAGTGGTTTGATTGCAGACAAGCCGAAAAGCAGTTAATCATAGTTTAACACACTAAGGAGTGTCACCAAATCTAATAATCTAGTACTACTACTTAGGCAAATCCCCAAAAAGAAATTTAAAAATAGATTCCATTCTAGTTTCTAGCTAGGAGAGAGCCCAAATATATTAATTTTATGGTCCTTAATGGCAATTGACATTTTGTAGAAAAATCCATTGTCAACAAAAAGACTTGTTTCATAGACCTAAGTAGGGACATTTGTCCAGCATCATAATGATTTATTGGCTAATACTATAAGAAATGAGAACACATACAAAGTTTAGTGGCCTATACTAGTTAGGAACCTAGCTACGAAGACATAATCAAATCATGTCTACTTAGTCTTTTTTACCTTTTTCAAGCAAAATATAATTTTTTTTGATTGTTTCCTCCGGTGAAGGAAAAAAGGATTTCCACACTCTTTTTTCTTCAATATTTTCTTGAAAAGTAAGTGATCGATGATAATTACGCCAAATCTAAATTGATTGGTAGTACTTGATGGAATTAAACTTCAATATGTAATTATCTTCTTCATAGAAAGACGAACGTGAGACGAGAAAAGAAATAGAAAAAAACACAAAATATATGAAACAAGATTGCACAATATCAAAATGGTACAATATGTTTGTTCCTTTTGTTGCTTAATAGACAGACAACACAACAATGACTACATAGCTCTCTTTCTACTTCGTCTTCTATTGGTTCAAAGTTTTTCCATGAACCTCCTGTTGCTGACGTGTCAAATAAGTACACCGTTGATATTATTTTCAATGGATCATCGACTGTCCGATAACCTGCCAAAAAGTACAAATGTGTCCCAATTGGGGCCATTGTTAAGTATAGTGGATGAATACTTAACAATGTTCAAATCCACCCCTTGCCACGTCACGCCAACACATTTGCACCTTGACCTATTCATGTTTGGCAGTAAACTCCATTGACCATCATCAACTAAGGGATCATAAACCTCAGATGATGAAGTACACTTAGCACTACCTACCGCTGATTGCCCACCGGCCAGCTACATAAATTTTATTTTCCTCAACAACACATGCAAAATTGTAACGTGGTACATAAGTGGTGCACATTTTGACCATTGATTAGAATTAAAGTCATAACGTAACACCAATGACATCACATCAATGTCCCTATCGAAAAATTCATCTCTCCCATATTGAGCATTTTGAGTTCTCTCTTTTTTACATAGTCGACCACCAATAATATAAAGTGAATTAGAGACTGAGACTATAGCAAAGTCCTTGAGTACATGATTTTCGGGCAAATCGGGGATCGAAGTAACATAACTCCAATTATTATTAGAAGGATCATAAACATGCAATCCAATTTGTAACAGTGGCATCACTTGTCACAGCAGTTGAGCAGAATGAAGCAAAAATAGAGTACCTCGACGTGGAATTTTCCGGCGCTGCTCGAGATGGGGATGGAAAGGGAAGAAGACCCATAAGTTCGATTGAAAAAGAAAAAAGAAAAAACTAACACACACTCGGCGTTTCAAATAAACAAGTGTTGAGAGTTGTAGTAACTAAGAATGTATTTTTGTGTGCAAACGATGAGACATATGTTCAACTTCATAAGTAAGATTTTCAATGATAAGACGGAGAACACTATGAAAAAATTGTTTGTTAACATCGCTAAGGGTAACATACAATGTTTGCAATCTTATGTTTTTCATTAGAATGTATCGAAAGTTTTGGTTCTTTATGATACTTATCTTTTTTATTACTTGGCAGAGGCCTAAGGCGATTATATTAGTAATAAGAGGATCTTAATAGGATCTCACATAAAGGTTGAATACATTTTTTTCGAAATTAAATTACTTTATACTTCATGAACGAATTGCGGAGTTCAAATTCAACTTCAGTATCATCTACAATCCAATATGAACAAAACATGTTTGAGGAGATCTCCTTCAACAAAGAAATAAAAAATATAAGTAAACTATGGGTAATTTTACTCAAACATCTAAAAATATAAACAAAATCTAATTACAAGATAAAAAATACTTGTGACCTTTGAAACTTTTTGTTATATCACTTCTATCTTCCATAAAGTCACCACTCATTTCATAATGTAATCATCCATCAACATTCAGAAACACGATCCAATGGCTTCACATGTAGACTGCAAAATTTGTCTTTCGTAAAAATTCTTTCTTGGGCCATATATTATTGACTAGGCAAGAAAATCTTATCATTTTTGTTTCCACAAGACAACAACTGGACATAGCGTAAACAGTGCAAGAAAATGACAATATTATTTCTTATGTTTGGGATAGATTTAAATTAAAGTAGTTACTTAATTTTACTCCTGAGCAGTTTTGGTCCTTTTAGTTCGTTAGTAGTGAACACTTTGGCTTCCGTCAAATATTTTAATAAACTTTAATTTGTCAGTCAGATTGGAAGAAAGTTATGCAAAAAAGAATTTAACCAGCAGATATACTAGAAATATCTCATAAAATTCTAAAACTGCAACACAAAACTGTATTAGATAAAAAACATACGAAATAAAGTTAAAGAGAGTAGATACATGTATTACATATGCATATATCACTAATATATTTATGAATACATATGGCAACACTCTTTTCTATAGGAAGGTTACCATCATCATCACTCAATATTGAAGAGCTGAAAATTCTGTATTAAATTACTCGCAAAACCCATACTCAGCCCCTTAAGAACGCGTCATTTTTCACTTAGGCACCTCAAGTGGACATCGTTCCATTTTAGCACCTCAAGTAGCCATAAAGTGTATTATTTTGGCACCTTTTAATGAGTTGGCCAAGTGAGTGTATTGCACCTCCATGAGGCGCGTGAAAGCCATTTTTTGGCTGATGTGGTGACCAATTTGGCCCACCAACAATATATTCACTCATTTTCATTAATTTATACCTTTTTTTTTAATTTTTATCCATCATTTTTGTCAATTTTAAGCTTATTTAATAATGAAAATTATTGGGAAAGATTTAAAAATTAGATACATATTTAGGAGTTTGTCTTGCCAAAAACAATATATTAACTCAACACCCATTAATTTATACTTCTTTCACATTTTTATCCGTTATTTTTGTCAATCTTAATTTATTTAACGGTAAGAATTATTGAGAGAAATTTATATATGCATTTAAAGGTTCGTGAAAATAGAATAATAAGCAACTTTTTTTTAATCATTAAGGGAAAAATCGATGAAGAAAAATAAAACAATAAGCAACATCAACGAAGAAAAACTAAAAATCAAACAAAATAGATGAAGAAAAATTGAAAAATAAAGCTAAATCAGTAAAGAAAAATTGAATTTAAACAAAATCAATAAAAAAAAATCGAAGCATAAAAAACAAGAAAAATCAATGAAGAAAAATTAAAAATCGAAGCAAAATTGATGAAAGAAATTTAAAAATAAAGCTAAATCCAAGAAGAAAAATTAAAATCAAACAAAATCAATTAAAAAAATTAAAAATTGAAGCAAAATAGATGAAGCAAATCTGGAAAAAAAATGAAGCTAAATTCATGAAGAAAATCTAAAAATCAACTAAAATCAGTGAAGAAAAATTAAAAATCGAAGCAAAATCGATGAAAAAAATTAAAGATGACTGGGGTGCGGGGGTGGGGAGGGGGTGTGGGGTCTTTGAAGAAGATAAAGAGGGGAAGAAGAGTGGCGGGGTGAGTGGGGTGTTTGAAGAAAATCTTAGCGGGGTGCGTGGGGTGGGGGGCGAAGGGTGGGTGGGGTGTTTTAAGAAGAAGACTGGTGGGGTGGGGATGGCGGGTGGGTGGGTGGGGTGTTTGGAGAAGAAGGTTGGTGAGGTGGGTAGGATAGGGGGAGGGGGTATTTTTTATTTAAATTAATTATTTATAAATTATTTGGGTATTTTTTTATTTAAAATTTATTATTTATAAATTATTTGGACAAAAATGACATGTGTCCGCATTTTATTTGTCACTTTCCACCTCAGCGGAGAGTGTGTTTCACGTACTAAAATTATTTTGCTGATTCAGCAAAATGTGTCAAAGTGACACACTTTCACTTGAGGTGTCTAAGTGAAAAATGATGCCTACTTAAGGAGGTTGCGTATGGGTTTTGCCTAAATTACTAGGAGCGAATGACCATAAGAAATTATCATGGGATGCCTCTTTGTCATAGTAATATTTTAGGCCAAACCCATTGGTGGCCCCCTAAACTTGGTACGAACTTTCACTTATCAAGTGAACGTTGTTCACTTTTAACACCTCAAGTAGCCACAAAGTGTCACTTTGGCACCTTTTGCCGAATCAGCAAAGAGAATGTATTGCACTCGCTGCCAGACATGTTTTAGGGTATATAACATATAAATGAATCAGTTATAAAAGGACATTTGACATTTTTATAAAAATAATTTTTATGTAATTAATTTAAATTAAAAAAAGAATTAATAACCCCACCCCATCCTTATATCATCTTCCTAACCACCCCACCCCACCCTATATCATCTTCCTCAGCCTACCCCACCCCCAAATCGTTGCTGCCACCCCCACCCCAAAATCGTCTTCTCCCACCCTCCCCCACCCCCATCCATTAGTTTTTCACCATTTTTTTTTCTATGCAAGTTGGTGCAGATTGTAGATGTTCTTCTTCTTCTTCTGGAATAACGGTGTTTGCTGTTGTTGGCTTGGTGAATTTGTGCTATATGTTTTGTGCTGATTCAGCAAAAGTGTCAAAGTGACACACTTTGTGGCTATTTGAGGTGTTAAAAGTGAACAACGTTCACTTGAGGTGCCTAAATTAAAGTTTGTGCCAAATTTAGGGGGCCATCGATGAATTTGGCCAATATTTTATGTATTCAACAAATCGTTTATTACCAATAGGGATACCTATGTTAACAAGATTTTATTTTTTTATAGAATGCATAATTAACCCCACAAAGAAAATACTAATATATTACTCCATTTCTTTTAGGTCTGGGAATTCCCCCCCCACAATGAACTTTGGAGTGCATCCCACTCTGAAAAAGTTAAAAGGTAAAGGGGGCAAATCCAAATGAGATACTCTTTTTAAGTAGCAATAAATTAATCAGACTGGAAATAGTAATAATAATAGTATATAGCTAGTAGTTAGTAGCACTATTAAATTAAAGGGTGCAAATTATATCATGTGCGAATCTAGCAACACTGTAGTTGTCGAGCCCAGCATGAATTCGGTGCATGCTTTACATATTATATACTGTTACACTTTGCTATTATCAACAAACAACCATCTCTTTTTGTTAGTAATATTCAATCAAGTTATTCCTTTCATTTTTTTAATTTTTTTTTTCAACTGTCTCTTTTTGTAGTAGTATTACTAATATTCAATCAATTTATGCCTTTTATTTTTTTATTTTTTTCAATTGTTTTGAGATGCTTTATTTGAGTCAAGAATCTATCGTTGTTGTGTTACTCTAATATAAGAGTACGTTGAGTATGTTGTTATATCCTTGCGTCTTGCACAATTTTTTCCAAAAGACCTCACAGCATTAAAAGATCTTACATCTTATATATGTCTTCTCCCCCTAGAACTAAGTTCCACGTGGTTCATCATCACGATCCACGAGGCCACCGAGATTCAATGTACTATGTGCTACCCAACATCGTTTGTGTATTTATATAAGGCAATCGAAGCCCACAACTACTTCTCTTATGTGCATTTCCAAGCGTAAGCAAATCGAACACCACATGCATCAGTCCGCCACATCCTCATACTCATCTCGCCGAACCTAAGCTCTGATACCAATTGTTGGACTCAGCCTGCCCAAAGACACTCTTACATGGTGTGATATCGTTTGTTTTGAGCCAAGCCAGCAAGATTTTCCCCAAAAGACCTCACACTACACCCAAAGGCGGATTCAGAATTTCAAACTTATGGGTTCCCAAGGGCTCCTTTCCTACCACTAAGCTATCCTTTGGCTTAGTTATGAGTTCCCACCTATTAATATTTATAACTTTTGACGATTTTTCTATGTAATTTTAAGCCTTACGGTAGCGAGTGTGGGTTTCCCAGAACCCACACCTCCTACTCTACATCCGTCACTGACTACACCTTAGATGTATCTTTCCAGTTCCTTTAGCTACCAATATCAGACTTTAGTTGGCACACCGAACAAGTATGTTGTTGTATGATTGCGCGTTGCAGGTCTACTACTATACTATAAGCACAATTATGTTATCGACGAACAACTCACCATCACTGAATTGAAATTGAAAGTACATTCACAAAAGAGCTTTAGTATGCCCCTATCATCTTCATTAATCAAATCATTCAATTCAGGACATTTTGACATTCTAATCATATTTCATATAAATTCACTAATAAATAAAGATGTTAATCCATTTTTTCTTGTAATTTTTAACCATAATATTAGTACGATACATGAAATCATTTTAGAAGTTTGTAAAAAAACCAAATTCTACCACGCATACTTAGCTTTCTGACGTCAAACCTAAAACCAATTTATAGAAAAGATAAGTTCAAAATCAAAGCCGGACTCCACCTAAATATCTGAAAAAAACAATAAAGCAGTGTCAGCCCATTTAAGTAAAATGCTCAAACTGGGCAAAGGAAGACTCTTTCCTCCTCATTGAAACATGTTCCAAGAAAGAAAATTTTATACTTGGAAGAATTAACTTAAATAGCCATTCATCTAACTGATTAAATTGAAAATAACCGGCAGGTGTATTATATATGTATAATCCATCCATAATATATGGATGATCGTGTATAACGAATGTATAATATATGTATCCCAGTTAGAAAAAGTTTCTGTCCATCTATTTCTGTGTGTTGATGAACAAGTTGAAAGACCCAATATCAACGCAAGCCCATTGGAGTAAAATGACCTAACTTGGGAAAGTAAGGCTCTTTCCTCGCTGAAATATATCATTCCCAAAAAATGGGCCTTGTATTTATCAACCAAATTTGTTTAACAAGTAAATAATGAAAAGAAGCTGCATAATAGTTTCAACATCTCCATTAACCTCGACCTCATTGGTCTCTTGCATAATAGTTTCAACATCTCCATTAAGCTAGACCTCATTGGTGACTTCAGAGTTATATTTGACCTATTTATCATCAATGATTAAGACACCATTAGCTTCAAAATTTTGAAGAAAAAAAGTCATTTCTTCGTGTTTGGTAAGTGCAAAAATGTGGAAACTGAAAAAGGTTAGAGAGATGATATTTATTTATTTATTGGTAAATCTCTTCAAAAATTTTAAGCAAATGCCACCTAAAAACAGAGGTACCAAATGGTGTATTAAATATAACCGAGTTAAAAAAATCACATAAAGTCCTAGTTCTTGCAGGAATAAGTTCTGGCAAATAATCACATAAATTCCAAACTTTCCGAAAGTAACACTGAAAAGCACAATCGGATTCAGTAATCAAGTAGCCATGATTAAGATGGGAACGTACAGCTAGGTCTGTGTACATCGGGTATCCTGCTGTTAATCTACATATGCCTACGAAACCATAAATTTCGATGAAAATGAATCAACCAGAAACAAAAGGTTTAAAGAACAAGAGTACAAGGTCTTCTTGCCTTGGCCATATTCAGGGATGCAACCGTGAAGGGAACTTGGATCGTATTTTAGACAGCAGGATTTTCAAGTGATGCAGTTGACAGATTAGTAATGCGAGGGTAAAATGCTTTTTCATCAAGCTGGTTCTGTGCCCATATCAACATCTTCAATAGGCTTGGAAGTTTCGGATCTGGTGCATAATCAAAGACAAATTAAAAAAAAAACATAAATGTTCAAATAAAACATCTTGCTCTCCCCACAGAACTGTGTGGAGACCTATATCAGGAGTGATTGAGTGATTCTTAATGGAAATGGGGCTAACCCTTTTCATGACTTTGACTGGTGAGAATAGCCGCATTAATCTCGCTTGCGGTCTTTAGGCGTTGTGATACATCTAGAAGATCTCCAACCGGGCATTTAGATACATCTTCGAAAGCTAGTAATGCAACAGTCTTCTCCAAATCTTCTAAGAAGGCTTGCTGTAAAAGTTATTAAAATTTAGTTAATAGAGACAACATGGAAAATGTGAAGTTCAGCCAGACAATATTTGCAGTGCAGATAGTATATGAAGATAAACTGAGTTAGATTGAAGGCTTGCTTTTCTCCTTCGATAATATAGATTGAGCAGAGATGTACACTGCATTGTAAAGAAGAAGTGTGTGGAAATTACAAACATAGTATTTAAAGACGAATAATTACATTTTCTTCTCCCCGTGGAGCCAGTTCTTCTTGAGCAAACTCCAGAGCTTCTTCAATCTTTCCATTCCTTATCAATTCTATCAGCCTTTGCTGTTGTAGATGGAAAGAGAGTTGGGGATTTGTATCTAATATCTGCATTCAAGAAGGTAAAGTTAGGATACAATGAACTCAAACTACAAAGAAATCAGCATCTCGTTTGAGATAACCTTCTAAATATCAAGATTTTGTAGGGAGTTAAGCTCATATGATGACAAAAGAAAAGATACAACAGACAAAAGTCAAGGTATATAGCACAGGCGAAAAGATTCATCCCGGAGTAAGAAACTAGATCATGGTCCTTTTGGTTTAATCTAAGACAACAATTACAAACTAGTTTCCATGTCATCAACCAACCTAGAAGTTTGCATACACTTTCCTATATAAACAGGAAAGGTTCAAATGTTTTGTTTTTACCTCTCCCTAAGAGCTCCCACCCCTTTTGCTCACTTGGTGACTCGAACCCACAGACTTAGGGTTGGAGGTGGAGGGTGTTTACCATCCGAGTAACCCCCTCTTCTCAAGGGTTCAAATGTTCAAAGTAAGGTTAGAGAATAATTTTTGTGCAGTTTGCATCTGTATTTTCTGTCGTCAACTTTCTATTCCTTCAGCTCTATCCATAAGAGGCCAAGCTAGAGATGAAGTAGAAAGCAAAAAGAAAACGATAGAACAATGATAAAGCAAACTTCAAACATATGTTTACTCGAGTAAAACTAACAAAATTCCAAGAGTGACTGAGTATCAAATGCCGTAATTGCTCGAACTTTGACCTAGCATACTACGGAAAGATGCAATGCCTATGTGTTGTTTATATTCTTTAGGTTTTAACTCCAAATTTTAAAAAGTTGCATTAAAACCATAGACCTTCCAGACGAAGAATTCTCTGACATAATACTAACCTCAAGGGAAAGAACTGCCTATTTCATGCAATTTTCGTATGTTAAAGGGTTTCTCTGTAGTCGTTCGAACAAAGACAATTTACTGTCCCCTTGGTTATATGTTCATACAAAAGCTTGCTCGAGCAGTTTCATGATCAGAAGACCCTTAAGATCCATATCCAATCCTAAAATTCTATGACTAATACTTGCTCTTGGAGTTTATGAAGACTTCGGACAGAATTCAAGCTCATAAGAAGGTGATAGAATTGCATGGAAGTCTATAATAAGAACCAAGCTATAGTTGGAAACATTTAGACAGGCTCAGAAGATGATTAACAGATCCTCTGTAACAAGGGTCATGGGCATCTTATTCGTACCACAGATTAGAAGACAGCTTAAGAAGAATGATTAATAGATTCCATTTACCCTTTGCACTAACTGATAGCAATAAAGACTACAAACTTTTCTAAGGATTTAACAGTTCCACTGGGAAGTGAGAAACAGGGACATCTATTTAACTTCAGGCAAGAAACAAAAGGAAAGAAGGACAAGCCCAAATGAAAAGGGAAATTTAAACTATAACAACTATGAAGATTGTTGTCCCCTAGGTGATAAACAAATGGTTGATGCATGGCGTGAGTCTAGATGGATTAGTCGAGGTGCGTGCAAGTAGACACACATGTCCATGGAAAAGAAGGAGGTAACAAAAGACAAAAAGGAACTACATATGATAAGTGTTGGATCACATCAATGCCTTGATTTAACTAACTAAATGTTAGGTAACCAAATTAGAACACCACCTATACTGAGTGCGCCTTCATCTTCCCTCTTCTATTCATTAATGAACAAACAGTAAGAGTGAAACAAAAAACAGAAATGAACATTTGTCTACAGTGGCATCGAGACTTAAGCCGTTCCTGTAATCTTGTTCTTTTACTGAGTCACAGAAAAAAGGTGCTCTCCGCAGCTGATGCACTCGTAAATACATCTTTTGTTCTAGTGACTTCCCTGTTTGCTACCATTCCTTTGGAATGTCTCACTTAACACATACAGGATACAGCTAAGGGATCACCTATTTATCTCTCAGATGCACACAGGAATATGGAAACTTTACCATGATTAACATAAAGATTGGATCAGCAGATATAATAAGAATCAAAAAGCAAAAAAATGCAAACCAAGAGATCTTTAAAATTATGCCACTAAATAGAAGATGTGTTAATTCAGCGAGATATCATGCTATGATAATCAAACAGATCAGAACAAAAGTAAAAGAATGCAAGAAAGGAGCAGGCATACCTCGGGATTCAAATCATTAACCTTCTCAATTGCCTCCTCCACATTACCAGACTGCACAGCCTTTTTAACAGCCATACGGTCCAAGATGGTAGCAAGATCTATATCAGCTATTAACTCATAAGGAGAATCAAATGTTACAAACACACAAACAATAACATATACATTTGTATAAAACATAACATGAGCATCCAAAAGATGACACAAGGATACGATCCGTCCCAGATTCCATTCTGAACTTCTCTGCAGCTTCTACATAACCCTCTGTAACTAGAAAATTCATTACCAATCTATTCGTATCTTCTTTTCTAATATTTACATCATTGAGCCTCTTCTCCCATTCATTTCTACCGATTAATTTCTTTGACGTCGCCTGCAAAACAAGAAAATTATATAATACACAACACAAATAAAGTTCAACAACATCAAAATTTGATCCGAACAACGATAAGCAAAATTCATCAACAAGTTAAACCATATGCAGCTTCCCTAGCACAACATAATCAAATACAATTAAACTTCATAACAATAACAATAATACAAACTACCCAAGGGTGTTGCCTAGGTGTCAATGGAGCGGATTGAAAACCCTGAGTTCTCATGGTTCAAATTCTGGCAGAGACAAAAACACTAGGGATTCTTCACATCTGACCTAGCCCTGCTAGAAAAAAGCAACCTGCACGGAAACTGACCCGGACATCACAGTTAACAAAAAACAAAAAAAAAAAAATCAAAACACAAACTAACACAATTATTACTTTACCATATTAACCCATTCAACTTTCAATTAACTAATTTAAAGCAATAACATTGACCAAGAAAAGCAAGATAATTTCTAAAACTAAAAGGATAAATTGGGGGAAAAAATAATTGAGGAAAATAATAAAATTACCATGGGTTGGATTTCAGATAAATGGCGAATAATGACATCAGTTTTCATCAACACTCCATGTAAACACACTTGTTAATTTGGGGAAGAATTTAAATGGAATGTCACGCAAGTTACCCAAAATGCTCTTCACTATGCAGCTGTTTAATAAAGCACTGAGAAATTATTAGGGGCAATTTTCCATTTAGGGCTTACTTTTGTTGGGAAACAAGTTACATAAAACCACAAATTTAAAGAGATTATATTACCCAATTTTCTTTTTTTTTAATTTCTTAAAATATTAGATTTTAACTTTTGTCCAGACTTTTCTTTATGACAAAACTGTTTTTTTATTATTTTTTTCAATCTATTATTTAATTATTTTTTATTATATTAATTAAACCTCCTAAAATATATGACACTCTTAAATATTAATTAATATTTCTCTTTCTACTGTTCAGCTAGAAAGATACTTCTAAAATAGGTCTCTATTAAGGAAATACTTCTATAAATATACGGAATAAGATACATACCTCTTGAATTTGTAAGTCAGTATTCTTTCTTTTATAAATTCGTCCATGGACAATTGAGATTTGGATTCAATTTGCATCTTTATTACTTCTTTATATTTTCAAGTTAATTAATATAATTCTCAATATTTATATGGTCTATTTCACATTTATATATATTCTTTTGTTTTTGCTTTGTCACGAAAGCTGAGGTTAATGCTTTCTAATATGCATCTTGACGTTGTTGTAAGTATGTCATGTTAATATTTATATTCATTGAATTATGTATGTTCTTATGAAGTATTTTGTCAATTTCATGCTCTCTTGATTTTTTAACTTCGCAGTTATACTTTGATCAATGAAGGTTAATTTTTCTTGCTTATTAGAAGAATATGATTGATGTTCGTCTAACTTGATTCGATTATAGATCTAGATTGATGGATGATTGATTTTCTAACCTTCAACTTCTTTACTGTTCTTGTCAACACAATAGAATTCAACGTGTGTATATATGTATCTTCTTTGTTTTCATTCAAGTCATTCCTTAGGGTCAAAGTTTTAGCTCATACGAGAATTATTTTCATCAAAATCAAAACTTTGTGATCACTATTGTATTGTTTTGTTTTAGTTTACAAGTCGTAAATGAATGTCAGTTGACTTTGAAGAATTTCTTGTGTAAAGGTTAGGTTTAATTACATTATTTTTATATCCTTATTATCTTATTATTTTATTTTAATTTACAGATTGTAGATGAATATCGGTCAACTTTGAGGAATTTTTTTTATGTAAATATTAAGTTTAATTGTATTGTCTTAGTATCTCTTTAGTTTGTTATTTTGTGGTAGTTTATAGTTCGTAGATGAATGTCGATCGACTTTGAGGATTTTTTATGTGTAAACTTTAAGTTTAATTGTATTGTATTGATCTCTCTTTTATAGCATTATTTTGTTGTAATATACAGGTGGTAGATAAATGTTGGTCGGTTTTGAGAAATTTTTTTATGTAAAGGTTAGATTTAATTGTATTGTTTTAATATCTCTGCTTTGAGAATGTTTTTATGTAAATGTTAGGTTTAGTTGTATTATTTTGATATCGCTATTATCGTATTATTTGTTATAGTTTACAGGTAGTAGATGAGTGTCAGGCGGCTTTGAGAAAATTTTTGTGTGTAAAAATTAGATTTAATTGTATTGTTTTGATGTCTCTATCATTATATTATTTTATTGCAGTTTATAAGTGGTAGATGAATGTTGATCGGCTTTCAGAAATATTTTTGGTAAAATTTAGGTCTAATAAATAAATTCTTCATCTTTATATACTCAAAATATATTGAATTTAACTATTATATTCATTTTTATTATTTAAACAAATATCCTATTTCGTGTAACGTTTGAACTCATTAAAGTGAGATACACACGCGAACCACGTACACGTAAACTAATATGTAGAGATACTTCATTCCAGTTTTCTCTCCGCCATTAACGCATGCAACGATTTTTTTTCTTCCACAATTTTCTCCCCTAAAATCTCACTCAAATTATCAGTATGTGAGATTTCCTTCTCCGTTACTTTAACCACTTAGAACTGTCAATTTACATCATTAAATTTAAAAAGTTTTCAGTTATTTCAAAGAGGTGAGTTGTTTGTTTAAGTGGATTTTAAGTTATTTTTAACAAGAAAAGTCAATATTCATATGTTCTTTAACCTCTTTTGTGTTAATTTGTTTGATTTTCAATGGCTAATAAAGATTCACTGTCATCCAGTTTGGGGATTTCCTAAATCAAAATACAAAAAAGTGTTCCCGCAAGTCATCAAGTTGGGGTAACTTACATAAATCCCTAAATGTATAAGTGTTATAACGTTTTATCCCAACAATTTATTTAATTACATCATATCCCGATTTTTTAAATTTGTGATTTATATGTTATAACGTAATACATATAAATAATGCTATATTTAAAATAGAATAAACATTTATTTTAGGAAGTAACGGATTTTATTTTACTCGACGAAGCAAATCACGCTCATTCATGAAAAATCTTTGTACCAAGATTTAATGGATGATATATCACTTCAATTGAAAATTGATGTATCTCTATAAAAAATTCATGCCAAATACGTTGTGCAAGGTAATTCATTAGCGTTGGAGATTCAAAATGATATGTCTATGAAACTTTTTCATGAGATTTTGAAACATGCACCTGGATTCGGAATGTATTCACTGTGTATTACAACAACTGATATTGAAATTGATAGTGATACTTTCAACGTGGGTGATATGGCAATTGAGTGCCATGATATTGTTGAGTCGTCTGGACTTGCAGTAGCTGTAGTTGGTAATGTTGAATCTCTTTCAGTTGTTGATATGAGTGGTGAAGAACTAATAACTGATTGCAATAATAATATTGTAAAGGTGAAACAAAAGTATAAAAATAAAGCAACTTTTGTATCGGTAATGCATAACTATGCAATCAAGCACATGTTTAATTTTAGAGATGAGAAATCTGACAAACAGAGGCTTAATTTCAATTGTTCATCGTTAATTTTTGATATTATATTTTAGTGATACATCTGAAAATCGTAGTGATACATTTTCCTAAATTGCCCAGCATTGTTGATTTCAGTTTTTGTAAGTTAAGTTTTGTGATACTTTTATAAACGTAGATCTATATATTGTGTGTCGTAATTTGTGATTCATATATTTATTTACTTACTGTGCATTGTGATTTCTTGATAAAGTATAACAAAATTGAGATTTTATAGTATAAAGGTGATTCATATGAATGATACATATATTATCATTACATGTGTATAATGGTGATTCATATAATAGATGCAGTATTTATTTCAACCAGTTGGGTGATACATTTAGTTACAACATATTATATATGCAAATCTCATGTGATACATTTGATTGTATTTCGATATAAAAATATTCAATATATATGAAATCTGTAGCATATATGAAATAATGTGATTAATTTCAAAATTTCTGATTAATATTTAAAAAGTGTGACATATTATAAAAGTAGTGAGATGCATATATACCTTATATGATTCATTTAATAACAGATTATTATATATATTCATATTTGTGATGTATTTTATTTTATTTTATTTTATTTTGGTTATGTTTTGATGTGCAAATCTCCGGAATGTAGTTGGTTATTCAAAGCCTAATGTAGGCTTGGTTCTGATACTTTCGTAGTAAGATATTTCAATGAAGAACATACATGTCCAACTAAAGATGGAGTTTTTGATCAGCGGAATGCAACAATTGTTTTTGTAGCTGGAATAACGGCTCCAAAGTTGTTGAACCATAAAAAAATAATCACACCAAGTGACATTATTGAAGATATAAAACGGAAACTTGATTTGGACATAGATTACATGCAGGCGTGGCGTACTAAAGAACGTGCTTTAAAGATATTGAGAGGGAGACCAAAAGACAGATACAAGAAAATGCCTACCTAGATATACATGTTGAATTCTATTTACCCCAATTCACATATAAGGATGCATAAGCCTCCCGATAATGAGTTCCTGCATCTATTCATAGCACTACATCCATTTATTAGGGGATTTGAGTATTATAGGCTTGTTGTGGTAGTAGACGGTAGTCACATGAGTGGACCATATAAGGAAACATTCGTTTCAGCTAGCACACTTGATGAAGCAGGTACGAACCTTTATGTTTTTGGGCTTAGGACCTATTTGTACGCACGTATTATATAAGTTTGATGTAGTGGGCTGTTTCGAGGCCATTCTAATACACATGAAATTGAGACTATCGTCTCTAACATTGTACTCTCTCTCCATTGTAGTGAATTCCTCAACCTCTGCCCGTGGTTCTACATAAATCTATGTGTTGTTGTTTTTCTTTTGCTTGTGGTTTGCTTATTTTGTGTCCGATGATAACAGTTTTTGATGGATTTTTCTTGATCTTTTTTTAGATGTATTTTATTAGTGATGAGGAGTGTAATGAACCCGTGCCCCGAGATGCTATTGATGAGATTCCATTTAATCACCTGAAGACAGTGAAGATTAAACATGTATCAGGAGCAGAAGCTGAAATGCAACTTATCGAGGTTTTCTTGGTCCACGTAGAATGGAAAATGAAAGATCTCTCAGAGTACTCGCGGGAGATTAACAAATTTTCAGCGGGCATCATCTAAAGCCCAAGTTGTGTATAATGTAGATTAGTATGCATATATCCCAATCCTGCTATTGATCTTCAATCAGATCGTGATCTTTGGCTAAAATGTTTGGGAACACAGGTGAACCATGTTGTGTAGCAAACATGAAACATTTTCTCAACAATTTTTCTTAATCTTCAAACAGTTGACGGGAGGTTTTGTAGTATGAATTTATCAGTACTTCACTAGTAGCACTGCTATACAACTCTCTTCAATTTAATTCAGTATTATTTTTCTCATGTTTCTTATGGAGTTATTCTGTTTTCGAAAAAGAACAAATATTGGCACGTATATATTCTCCGTCATACGTTGGGTACACATATGTTCCTATCGTTAATGAAATGGTATATATATGCCCCTCACGCTAACGACAGGGGCATAACTGTATTTAAAGTATAACAAAGGATGTATACGTACCATTTATCATAGTTCGAAGCTATATTTGTCCCTTTTTCAGTGTGTTTTTTATGTCACATGCGAGTTGATATCATTCTTTCAGTTTGATCTAATTTTGTAGAGCTCGTCGAAAAATGTTGTTGAAGGAGGTTATTATTCCTATTCAAAAGGTGGAGGAGGTAATGTCTCTTGATTGTTAAAAGTTAAAATAGTTAAGTAAATTAAAAGGCTTAATTTATAAACGTGCTTTTGAATTTGGTGTCAGTTGAAATCTGTGTTTTTCAACTTCGAACGTGCACAAGTAGACATTTAAAATTGTATAGAGTTGAACAAGTAGACACTCGCATCCACTTATAGAAATACTACTAGTTTAGCCGCACGTGCGTCGTCGCATGTGTAACTTTTGATTATTTTAAATTAGACGATTTTGTCTATTAAGTTTTAAGTGGTTAATGGATCGTCACTTTTGCATTTGTCATGTAATACCTCTTTTCCTTGTTGTTAGAGACTAAGAGAGACGCATCGATTTGAACTATATTTGTAGTACGCTTATTTTTTCTATATTTAAAATCTTTCTTTATTTTAAAAGTTAAATTTTTAGAAAATCTTAGATTACTTACTTAAAACTTTTACAAATATTGTATTTCTCTTATTCTAATACTTTCAAATTTATTTCTAGATTTTTCAAATCTTCTTAAAATCAAGGAAAAAGGTGCGAAAAATACCTATGCTTTGATGAAATTTGTAGTTACGCTTCCTGAACTTTATGGGGTTCCTATGACACCCCCTCCCCCCCCCCCCCCCCCCCCCCCCCTTCCAA
Source organism: Capsicum annuum (assembly GCF_002878395.1). Classification (NCBI taxonomy): domain Eukaryota; kingdom Viridiplantae; phylum Streptophyta; class Magnoliopsida; order Solanales; family Solanaceae; genus Capsicum; species Capsicum annuum. The sequence continues at coordinate 130,109,813 of NC_061112.1, read as the reverse complement.
GGCTATTTTTTACCGTATTTAACTGGCATATATTTGGTACTTGGATCATTGCGTGTATTTCACACACATTGAGCGCATAAGAAATAAAATGTTTGAAAAGGGACAAATATATGCCAGTAAAATACGGTAAAAAATAGTCTAGGGGGTCATAGGACCTCCACAAAGTTCAAGGTGCATAACTACAAATTTCACCTAAGTACAGGTGTTTTTCGCACATTTTTCCCTAAAATCAACTATAGTTGATTTAGAATTCTTAAACTAATGAAAAAAATGTTAATTGTCACTAATTCTAATGACTTCTAATAAGAAAATATTTCTTATAATCATTTAATTAATTTTTAAATTCTTAAATATTAGAAAAATGGTGAAAAGATGACTTTGTCTAAAGCAGAGACTTTTAATGAAGGACAAAAAATAAAATAATATTGCTACGTATCTTCACACTTTTAATATAATATAGATATAAATAAATATAAATACTTATCAAACAGTCATGGTAGACTGGTGGCAGCTTATATGCTACTGCCATTCTCTTGCCATAAAAGTTAACTACGGAAAAGAAAAAACTATGCTACTGTCATTTAATTATGTAATTTTCAAGTAAATTTGATAAAACAATTAAAGTAAAATGTAAAATATCTATATCTATTATCTATATCTATATCTATAATCTATAATATATTAAAAGTGTAAAGAGCCTCAGAAATATCGTTTGAACTTTTTGCCTTTCATTAAAAGTCTTTACTTTAAATAAAATCGCTATATTTTTTCTTAATATTTAACAGTTAAAAATTAATTAAATATATTAATAATAAAATATTTCCTTATTAGTAGTCATCAAAATTAATGACGCTAAAACCTATTGTAAAAATACAAAGAGTCCCAATATCTATATCCATAAACCTAATCCAAGAAAAATACTAAAGAACGTTAATAGTATTCAAAATTAAAAATTTCTTTGGGCAAAAAAGAAATATAATACAGAATGAATTGGAAAAAAAAAATTAAAATTGAATTTTATTGTCGACATACATTTGATAAAAAAAAAAAAAAAAGAGACGAGTTCTTTTTGTCCTTCATTAAAAGTCTTTGTTTTAGATAAAGTCGTTTTTTCACTATTTTTTCTTAATATTTAAGAGTTAAAATTAATTTAATATATTTATGATAAAACTTTTTCTTATTAGAAGTCATCAGAATTAATAACGCTAAATACCTGTTTTAACAATACCAAGAATCCAAATATCTATACCCCTAAACCTAATCCAAGAAAACGACTAAAGAACGTTAATAGTATTTAAACTTAAAAATTTCTTTGAGCTTAAAAGAAATATAATACGAAAAGAATTGAAAATAAAAGACCTGTTATAAATGTACCATATATAATGAATGTCTACTTTACCATATATAGTGAATACTTAGTTTACCATATATTGTGTATGCCTATTTATGGGAAAGTTACAAAGCGCAAGATTAGTTTTTCCTATAAATAAAGGTTTTCCTTCATTGTAATTCGTCCTCGAGAGAAAATAAGAATAACTATCTATTCTCTCTCTACTCTTCTTCTTTGTTATTTATTATTTTATAACACGTTATCAGCACGAGTCTCTAGCTAATACATAATTTCAATCGGCAGTAATCTTAAGTCTTTGGTATGATATAATTTCTATATAATAATAGTATTGTATGAGGGGGACAATGACTTATGACTTAAAATATTTTGAGTCTAATCTTTACTAGTAACATACAATTGTTTAGACTTGTGTGTATGAATCAGCCCACTGCTAAAATTATATATTAGATTCCTTTGTACATATATGAGTTTTTGCTGGAATGATTAAATAAAGCATTAGATGTAGTACTGGTAGGTGCACAAATAATTATTTTCTGTTGGCTGTGCACATTAACTATCTAATTTGTATAAGTTTTTCCCATATAAGAGATCCCACTATAAGGTAATTTACTTTAAAGTGATATCTATTACTTATTAAGTATTAAATGATACGGTCACAAGATCACCAAAAGTGTTGGATCCTGTTGCCAGGTAAATTTCTGATTCTTGATTTATACATATTATTATTATTTTCTATTGGAAGCATTAGCGGACAACTACAGTTTTGATGCTTGTTTTTAATTAACTTTTGAGTTTCTTTTATGTTCGTTCTGGCAATCATGTCCTTAATACTAAAAGCAACAATTGTTTTGAATCTGAAAGATGTTGTATTGAAGTTTCATTAATTTATGTCTAAGATGTCTTTACGTGGATAAGACGTTGAGTTTGAATCTCAATGCACCATACTGATGATATTATGATGACTAAGGCAAAATAATGGGTATTTGGTGAAAAGTTATGAAATTCGACCCATTGAATATGTTCCATTGCATGAAGTGAATATGGTAGCAATGCATAATATGTCTGAAAGAAGACAAGTGATTGAATGCACGAATATATGCGTGGAGGGACAATATAATAATGATCATCAAAAGTGAAGATATTTTCACACGCATATTATGATCATAAGATATATTAGAGAAAAATTCTCTATATCATATGTATGCCTCAATTTGCTCTTGAATAGCAATATTTTGAAAGAGGTTATAAGCTATCATAATTTGACAGGCTTAAGGCACGATTATATTTCATCCTTGAGGAGTGAGAAACTTATTAATGCAAACGTGCACTTAACTGTGATGGTGTCACAACTCACCTCCGAATAAGGCAAAATAACTGAGAAGAGTTAGCTTGAAATCTACTTCTAAAGTAGTAATCTGAAATTTATTCATGTAATAGTAAATCTGAAATTTACTAAAGTAAAAGACACATGTCATGGTAAACTTAGAGTTTACTAGCATAAAAGTTCATAAGTTGACATGAACAATTGCGACATCCAAAAGATGTGTATACTGAGTATTGAACATATATTGAAGAATTAGAAAATTCTTCGTTACTTTTAATGTTGCTTGTTCTCATGATAAGTTGGTTGGACCAACTAATGTTGGGATTTGATCCCTCAAAATATGAAAAGTATAAAAAGGTGAATAAGGGTTCATTCACCTACTATGTGATATGTTGAAAAGATACATCAATAAGATGATCACATGTATAGTTATTGTCAACCTGTAGTTTGACATTCATAAAGTTGTTTGCTCAATAAAATTGAGTTAAGAACATAATTTTCAGATTGTGGAATCAAGACAATTCATCTTGATGGCGATGGTTTGGCATTGAATGCCTTCGATAAATAGCTAAGTCATTGCTAATGAGAACAAAGCTTCATGTGTTGGTCTAAAATATGATATATTGCATACAATAGCACTTGCATGCATTAGACCAATAAATTATGATTATTTCTTCCCTCTCAATTGGTTGAAGGTCAGAAACCAACTATTTCATCTAATATTTTTTATGTGAGGTATACGATTAATGAATATACCATGATGCACAAAGATGGATTCCTCAAAGAAGATGGAGGATGTATGTTAGTTTTCCTAACATAAGGGAGAGATTATAAGTAACTATGAAGAATGTTAGGAATTATCATCAGATCCTCATGCAAAAGATAATTCAAGTCAAATGCCGAACGTATCTCATATTTAAGCTACAAGTGCTCCTAGTTTGTGTCTCTAAAGGACAAAGTCTATGCATGTGTGAAGCGTGTTAGACCAATCGGTTCCATATGAAATAATCCTTGAAAAGGATAAGCAGCAAATAATCATAATAAGAAGGCAATGTGCTCTTGAAAAGCCTACGACATAACATTTCATGAAACCTTATGAGAGGTTCAAGTACCTAAAAATAAGAAGTGATGAGATCTCAAAATGTTATGTCATACTGTGAACCAATACGAAATGATATATCATCAATGATATCTTTGAATAATATTGGCGCAATATTGTAAAAGATTACGAGGATCCGAATTCTACGTTTATTTAAGCATGCTAACGTAGAAACATTTATCAAGTGACCTGAAAGGATGCATTTTGGTATGCGTGAAACTTATTTGATTTGTAGTTCAGACACTTGAAGATGTCACACTTGACATGTTGGATATTGTTACTTGACAAAAATCCATATGAAAATCCCTAAAGGATTCAAAATGAGCATATAAAGTTTCTGGAAAACTTTTTATTATCCTCATAAGAGATAATTTGATAGAACTCTTGGAGAGTTTTTAAAAGCAATAGAATATTTGCTTAAATGAGAAACATGTAAAATTGAATAAGGATCCATTCCGACCTCAAGAAAAGAATGAGGAACTCCTTGATTATGAAGTATCATATCTTAGTGCAATTGATGCACTAATGTATCTTGCAAATACTACAAGGTTTGATATAACTTTTTTTTTAGTTAATTTGTTAGTAAGTTTGCAATCCCGATCTTATTGGTCGTGTTAATTTTGGCTACTTATCTGACCTAACATAAAACTCGATCTCAAATAGGCTATGTGTTCATATGTGGTGGTACTGCAATATCTTGGAGATATACAGAGCAGTCTATCGTAGCCACTTTATCGAATCATGATGAGATAATAGCTATTCATGAAGCAAGACGAGAATGAGTATGGTTAAGATCCATGATACATCTTATTCGAGAAAAATGTGGCGTGAAATATGACAATGTACCCACAATTTTATACGGAAATAATGCAACATGCATAACACATCTTGATGGATGATTCATAAAAGGAGATAGAACGGAACACACTTCATCAAAACTTTTCTACATACATGAGCTCCAAAAGAATGGTGCTATTAACGTGCAACGGATTCGTTCAAGTGACAATGTGGCTGTTTTATTCACCAAGTCTCCTTCAATTGCAACTTTCACGAAGATGGTGTACAAGATCGGAATGCAAAGGTTCAAGGATGTTCTCATTAGAGGGAGTTAAAACACGTTGTACACTTTTTTCCTTACGAGGTTTTGTCCCACTGGGTTATCCTGATAAGGTTTTTAATGAGGCAGCCTATTTGCGTATTGTTAGAGATGTGTACTCTTTTTCCTTCACTAGATTGTTTTCTTGGGTTTTTTCTAGTAAGATTTTAACGAGGCACATTATCTATCTAGACATTCAAGGAAAAGTGTTATAAATGTACCATATTTAGTGAGTGTCTACTTTACCATATATAGTGAATATCTACTTTACCATATATTGTGTATGCCTATTTATGGAAAAATTACAAACCTCAAGGTTAGTTTTCCCCTATAAATAAAGGGTTTTGCTTCATTGTAATTCATCCCTAAGAGAAATAAGAATAACTATTTATTCTCTCTCTACTTTTCTTCTTTGTTTTTTATTATTTTATAGCAAGATCAGAATTAATTTTTATTGTCGACATTTGACCAAAAAAAAAAAAAGACGTAGATTTTTTTCCCCAAAGAATTAGTGTTGGTAGGTTTTCCCTTTTCCTTGTGTAAATGAAAAAAGAATCCTAAAATATCTATATTTATATTTATACTATATTAAAAGTAAAAAGTGCATCAAAAATATTGTTTTAATGTTTAACGAATCATTTTCCTCTTATCATTCCAAACTTACCATTGGCTGTTGTATGTAAAATATTTGATTGTGGGGACATTAAGAGGAAGATGTTTAGAAAAGGAAAAACATGCGTAGAATTTATTTTATCATCTCATTTACAGAGGAAATGTGCTTCATAATTGTGTTTAGTGTAGCTAAAATAAACGATTTGATTGAGGTGCTAAAAATATATATTTCTTATGACAATCTTGTGTGCCGACATCAATTGTGGATAAAATTTTACAATAACAATAATTGTTTATAATTATTAGCTTTCATATGATCTTTTTTTTCATTATTATATAGTAGTTAAATAATATTGACAAGTTATCTCGATGAATGTATTTAGGTATTTAGGTATGAGATGATTACTTTATTCTTTTTTAATGTAAATTTTAAATGATGTTGGATAAATTTAGATCCGTAAATTTCAATGTATGGATTCATTACTTTGTTTTAACATTAACCTTGAGTTAAAGTCTATTTAACTAACTCAATATATAGGTTAGAAACGAAATCTTTTTACTACCAGGATCAAAACACAACTCTACTACTCAATCAATATTCATAAGATATAATATTTCCAAGAGCTTATGGATAGAAAAAAAAAAAAAAGAAAAAAAAACAATAATTTGTAATATGAGATCCCATAATTTTTTTAAAAAAATAAAAGATAATATACATTAATACATGTACAAAGCAAAATTTATCATTTAAGGCAAGAAAAATATCAAACTATATTAAATGTAAAATTAGGCGACCATATATAAGTCTTAGTTATTTTAACGTAATCTTTATAATAAAAGATGTTATTAAGTCTTTATTATTTTACCATAATCTTTATAATAAAGGGTTATTCGTGAAACGCACGAGCGTACAAGCTAGTAAAAAAAAAAAATGCACACATATGCAACGTACATATAAAGTCTGTGAAATAATAAAATTAGGAGTCCTTTTTTCACATAAAATCTATCTACACTATTGATAATATTTTCTTTCTTACTATATAAAAATAGAATTTATGAAACCTATGAAGCATCTGAACTCTTTTAAACTGCTTGTTGGGATTTCACTGACCTAATATTTTAAATAAGAGCTTTCATTACTAGCATCTGAATTTATTAGGTTTTGATTTGGTTCTCTTCGGCTAGGAATTCTCTCCATTGCCATGCTTCTTTCCCCTTTCTAACACTCTTCAAAAGTTGTGGAGATAAATCGACTTGCAATGGGATATTATCCCACAATTCATCCACCAACCTGATTAGGATCAGAAACACTATTGTCCACCTCTCTAATATTATGAGAAACTATGTCATGGAGAACCCTATTAGGAACTTAAAAAGTACAAAAAAAAAAAGGTCAAAAGCCACCTACTTTTGGCTTTTAGCTTGTTACTTAAAAAAACCTAACTAATCCAAATGCCCTCCATATATGTCATTGATGACCTCATCTATAAAAGAAGACTATTAGGTAAACACATCCGTTGCATCATTCACATATAGTTTCTTCAATTTGGATATTCAAATCTTCGCATATTTCAACGCCTTCTTGATTAAAATTGGTCCATGAATTAGGTAGCGGCCATATTTTTGATGTGTTAGGCGTATCAAACAACACTCAAAAAAAAGGGGCCATAAGTAAAACAGACAACTACACAATAATGTATATACACTTTCCCATAGACCCTCAGCAGCTCAGGTAAAACATTGGTTGGTAACTCTTGCTTTCGGACCCTTACCTCACCTTGTGAGTGTGCAATCAACATAAATATTCTTATAAGATTTGTGAAAGGGAAAAAATGCATAAAACAAGTTGACGTTTCTGGAATTTCAAAATAAACATAAAGGGCACTAGAGACGTAGAGAACCATACATAAACACTTGGTCAAAATTCAAAAAAACTAGGCATTATCTATCGATATCTCATTTAAAGATCGGCTCTGTCTGGATATCTAGGGAAGGGAATGACATCCCGAATGTTCTCTATCCCAGTGGCAAACAGAATCATTCGCTCAAAGCCTAAACCGAAACCAGTGTTTTACAGTACCATGGCGCCTCAGGTCCAGATACCACTCATATGGCTCTCGTGGTAGACCCAAATCCAGCATCCTGCAATTAAAAGAAGGCAAATCTCATCAAAATTCCATCATTTATTCATTGTCATTACCTCAGGCTAATTAATTCCATTTCATCTTAAGAACAAAGAGTAGGCCAAACCGACTGAAATCAGATTCTGGATTCTAATCCCCAAGTATAGGAACCAGATATATAATCTTGCTGTCTACTAGAAAGTAAATTTGTCTGTTCATACCTTGATCTCAGAACCTCATAATCTTCTTCTCTTTGGCTTCCTCCAATTAGTTCGCCCACCTGCAGAGGAATGCAAACATTTATTTGTGCATAGGCAGACAAATTTACTCATGATATTGAAATGTAAAATTGTAAAGGGAATGCTGGAAGGGCAACCGCAGGTAACTAGGTAAGTGATATGTTCTTTGAGAAAAAAATACAACTGGTTCTTTTGCTCTAATTAACTTCCCTGAAATACAAAAGGCGGTGGGGCTGCCTGGTCAGTCTGTTATCACTCCTTACCATCTGTTTGGAAGGTTGTTTTGATTGTTCCTTAAAATGTATGGTATGGATGGTTTAATTTCATGGTTTGGTAACCATGAAAAGCCCCATTTTATGTAACCACCGATTTGGTGGTATCCCATGGTTTGCTTTTTTTTTTTTTCCAATTATACCCTTACTTAATGTTATATAAACCTATTTTATCCTTCACCTTATATTATTTAACTCCACCTCCTACCTCGACATCACCCCACCAGCCTCCCCCCCCCCCCCCCAAAACCTACTAACCCCCTCCTCCATCAATTTCTTTTTTATTTTTAAAATTTATTTTTTAAAACTTTAAAGAAAATTTTCTTACACCCCAACCTCCTACCATCTCCCCCCCTCCCCCACAAAAAAAAAATTAATTAATTAATTTCTTTAAAAGATATTAGAACTTTTTTTCTTACCCCCACCCTGACCCCCTACTCCACTACCCCATCCCCAAAATATTCTTTTAAAAAAAATCACTTTTTTTCTTACCCTGCCCCCTTTATCATATTCGTTTTCATTATTTTGTGTTAAACATATACAAATGATTTTAGAAAATATTCTTTTGCTTGTGTTATGAACACAAGAAAATAAGCAAGAAATAATTTATTTTCTTGAAAAATATTTTTTTTGGATTTCATATCGAACAGACCCATAGCATACACAAAAGATGCACTCAAACTTTGTACTTGTCTTTGGTGTCACATCTCAAAACACCAAAAAGAAATGAAATTTGTTACTACAAAAAATAAAGCCGGTTATATCTGTTTGATCTACTATTTTATTGATTTTGTTAACATTTACATGAATTTAACAACTTAATATATATAGAAGGCATAATTTATGACAAATTAATAGGAAGAAAATTATTTTATTAACATTTATTGATAAATTTAACATTTATAATAATTAAGGACATTTTAGTAAATCTATCGGTTACAATACAGTGTCATACTGTCAAACCAAACAATAAAACTGTCATTAAACAGCAGTGAATGATACCATCTATCCAAACATTGTATTGTACTATATTGTAGTATACCATACCATAGTACATTATGAAACCATGGCAAACCACCATCCAAACTAAGTGTTAGTCGCCAGAAATAGTTACTGCACTAGTTAATTGCAGTAATTGTTTCCTTGTAGTAGTAAACTCCAGTAGTTACTGCACTAGTTAACTATAGTTTCTTAGTCCAGTAGCAGTTACTTCTTTGATAGTTTTGCAGTTTTTCATTCCAGTAATATTAGGAAGTTATGTCCTAGTTACCAGGGGTAGTTATCTTATCAATATTATGTATTTAAACCCTGTTTATCAAATCTAAGCAGAAAATATTTCAGTTTCTGAATACTTTTAACTCAAGAGATTGCAGGTTCGAACCAGCACCGTAGGTCGCAGAAAGAAAACACCAGATTTCATCTTCCAACGTCCCATAGCTGGATCCATATCCGGGGACCGCAACACAGTCGTACAATTCCTTTCACTATATCCAAAATAAGGTTTAATTGTGTCAAACAACAGTGTGTTTGATTTAGCTAGCAACCAAAAAATTTAAAATCCTGCAAGAACAACAATGTTTAAGTGAGATTAAAAGAGATAGTAACACATACGTTTGGACAACATACATGAACTGCTTTTTGGAAACTGATTAGAGAAAAGGTTAGTGAAAAGATGTGTTTAGATGTAGTTTTTGTCAGGATTTGTGTGGGGTCAAGCATCTTTTTAAAAATTATGCCAAGACTTGCTTGAAAAATCTTAAACAAACATTTCTAAGATGAACAATTGCAAGAGTTCAAAACATTTTCCCCAGACATCCAGCTTCCCTACTGATTCTCTAAGAGGAGATCTGTGCATTAGCAGCAAAAAGTTAGTTTACTCATCATTGATTTACATCAAAGCATTCATCTAGACGTTTTTGAAGTGCAACCTGCTTGTGGGTTGATGGCATAGCCTCGTAGGGAACCTATAATGGCATAGCCTCGTAGGGAACCTATCTTTTAACAAGACTAAAAGGGTATTTCTTCCAGCATACCAGAAACAGATTCAACAAACTTACCTTTGGTACAAGCAGATCCATGGCAGCAACAGTCTTCTTGTCTTCATTCACCTTCATGTAAAATGCTTTTATCCCTTTGGGGTAGTTGTACACAATAACAGGTGCCTTAAAATGCTCTTCAGTCAAATATCTAGAATCAAGGTAAATCATGAATCAGAATAGCTACAGAAATACACAGAGCAGGTCTGATAGGTAGACTCTGGAAAAGGAGTACCTTCCATGCTCAGATGCTAAGTCAATCCCCCATTCTACTTTATTTTCAAATTTCTTCACTTTAGCTGCTCCCTCAAGAATCTTTATGGTGTCTGTATAAGTTATACGCTGGAAGTTCGATGAGGCAACCATTCTAAGTCTACTCAGCGCATCGTTATCTATAGAATTAGTTATAAATTCCACATCATCAAGGCAACGGTCGAGTAACCACTGACACAGAAACTTCACATATGCCTCAGCATAATTCATATTTTCCTGCCAAAGGAATAAAAAGTTTGAGCAATGCTAACAGAAAACTTAAAGAAATCTACCCTACAAGAAACCCTACAGAAATTATATGAGAATGCTAGATGTGGCATCTGACATAACTTTTCTGCTTTATTGTCATTCATGTGCTCAGCCCATATTCATAAACTATTTGAAATTGAAACATAATCAAGTAAGAGACCGCAATTTGAACTTGAAACTTAATCAAGCAAGAGGCCGCGAGTTTAAATTGATTCCTTAACTGAGGGAAACTTCTTGTTACTAAAAGTTAACTATCCAGACATTTTGATCTGGAAATATTTTATATAGCACCGCCACCACATCAACATATCCAGTTTATTCCCACAAAGTGAGGTCTGGAGAGGATATAGTGTATGCAGTCCATACCACTACCTCAGTTGAAGTAGAGAGGTTGTTTCCAATAGACCCCCGGCTCAGGACAAATAACAAAATTGTCACCATGGTGCAATTTACTACATGAATACCTGGATATCAACAAAAGCAATTTCAGGCTCCACCATCCAGAATTCTGCAAGATGCCGACTAGTGTGGGACTTTTCGGCCCGAAAAGTTGGTCCAAAAGTATACACTTTAGAAAGTGCACATGCATAGGTCTCACCTTGGAGTTCGCCAGACACTGTCAAGAAAACTTTTCGTCCAAAGAAATCCTTTAGTGTAATCAACCTTCCCATCCTTTTTAGGAATACCAGCAGACAGTCTATATCTTTCTCCCATTTTCAATCTCTCCTGCAACTTCACGAGATTCTCGTCAGCTCTTTTTAGCTCAGCAACTGCAGCACTGATTGGCTTGTTGATGTCCGCAATATTGGCATCAGTTTTCTCGATACTTCCCTTACTAGCTTTTAGCTGAGCAACTACCTTACCTTTCTCTTTGGCAAGTTGCTCAGCAGCGTTAATGTCAGCTTCTGAAGGAGCAGGATTCTCTTTCAGCTCCTTCTCCAACTTTTCAGCTTCGCTTAGCAAACTAGTGACCTGGAACATCTCACCAGCACCCTCACAATCACTTGTTGTGATGATTGGTGTGTGGATATAAAGAAATCCATGGTTCTGGAAGAATGTATGGGTGGCATAAGCTAATGCATTGAGGATTCTTGCAATGGCAGAGATCTAAAAAGGAAAAATCCTGGATTAAAATCAAAAAATTTACTTACCCCTACCTCGTAGAGATAAAAAGATTGTTATAAACCCTCAACTTCAAATAAAGCATATCCAAGCAGTTTGAAAAGAGAATTCAAATGCAATAATTTCATCTTTTAATCAAACATAACTTATGAGGATGCAATTTTTTTTCCCTTCGGTGGACAGAGTTACCTAGGTTGTTTCGGATAGAAACTCAGCTCAACGAAGAATCACCCAAAGCAATCCATAGTAACAAAAACAACAATAACTACAACAAAACAATACGATATACGAAGTAAAATCAACAACATATAATAACAGAAATCGAAGAAAAATCGTAAGAAACAGATAGATATATATCATTACCGTGTTCGTTCGGGATCGAAGATGAACAAAATCTCTCAGCAGTTCAAGCGTCAATTTCGTCTTCGGTAATGGATACTTAGCAGCATCAACAGTACCAACAGACAACACTTTCTTCACCCTAAACTCAATTTTCTGCTTCGCACCTTCCCGCGGAACTTGCAAGTCCCCTTCAACATGTACGCAAATCCCCGTAGGTACCAATTCGCTAAGTTTATGTACTTCGGCATCAACAATTACTTGTAAGTTCGCTGGACATGAACCGTCATTAACTTCGAGAAAAGCGAAGGCACCTTTTCCTTGTTCTCTTCCTGTTTTTACCCAACCGCCGATTTTGATGACGTGTCCAGCGAGTCCTACTCCGTCGTCTGGACGGCTGACGATTGATCGGATCGGAACTCGTTGAGAAAGTATAGCTTCTTCTACGGTGTCGTTTAGGGTTAGTTCGGATAACGGCAGCGTTGAATCGGCCGACGTTTTTCGGAGGTTTTGGTGGCGGCGTATGAGAGCGGCTGGGAGATGAGGAAATAAAATGTGTGGGATTTTTTTGTAAAGTATTAACCCTAGGGTTGTTAGTATAGTTGATATCTTTCTTAAAAAACAAAAAATTCTCATCGGGTATCTGATATTTGAAAATAAAAGTAAAATTTGTTATGAAATATAAAGTAAAGAAGAAAAGAATAAAGAGAATTTTATAAAATAATAAAAAACAAAGAAGAAGAGTAGAGAGAGAAGAGACAGTAATTTTAATTACTTGAGTATGAGAGATCATAAAATTGTAAATATAAAGAGTAAAACTTCTTGGAGAAATTTACTCCTAGTCTGAATAAAAGACGGATGCTTCAAATTCTAATAGATATCAAAGTAGATCTTGATAAATATTGATAGACATTCACTATAATGTAAATACATTTATAACACTCTCCCTTGAATGTTTAATTGGTGGATAATGTGCCTCGGTAAAACCTTACTAGAAAAAAAATCTAGTGAAGGAAAAAAAGTACACATCTCTAATAATACGCATTTCGGCTGCCTCATTAAAAAACTTACAAGGAAAATTCAATAGGACAAAACCTCGTAAGGGAAAAAGAGTACAACGCGTATTAGCTCCCCTAATGAGAACATCCTTGATCTTTACATCTCGATCTTGTGCAGCATCTTCTTGAAAGTTGCAATTGGAGAAGATTTGGTGAATAAATCAGTCACATTATCAGTTAAACGAATCTGTTGCACGTTAATATTATCATTCTTTTGTAGCTCATGTATGCAGAAAAGCTTTGACAAAATGTGCTTCGTTCTTTCTCCGTTTATGAATCCTCCCTTAAGATGTGCTATGTATGCTGAATTATCTCTGTATAAAATTATGTGTAGATTGTCATATTTCACACCACATTTTTCTCGAATGAGATTTATCATGGACCTCAACCATACACATTCTCGGCTTGCTTCATGAATGGCTATTATCTCAGCATGATTCGATAAAGTGGCTACGATAGACTGCTTTGTATATCTCCAAGATATGACAGTACCACCACATATGAACACATATCCTATTTGAGACCGAATTTTATGCGGGTCAGATAAGTACCCAACGTCAGCATGACCAATAAGATAGGGACTGCAATCTTTAGAATAAAACAAGATCATGTATTTTATCCCATTTTGATGTCTCATAGTAGGAGTAGAAATATACCTTGCTAACAAATTGACTGAAAAGGCTATAGGCCTTGTAGTATTTGCAAGGTACTTGAGTGCATCAATTGCACTAAGATATGGTACTTCATAATCAATCCAATTCGATATATTTCGAATTTCAGCAAATAATCTATTGCTTTAAAAACTCTCCAAGAGTTCCAATGATGTTCAAGCAATAAGCTTATACAATACGAGGATTATAAATAAGTTTCCCAGAAACTTTTATATGCTTCAAATAGTTTGAATCCTTAAAAGTTTTCACATAAATTTTGTCAAGTGACAATATTCAACATTTCATGAGTAACATCTTCAAGTGCCTGGACTGCAAATCAAATAAGTTTTACGCTTACCAAAATGCATCATTTCATGTCACTTGATAAATGTTTCTTCGTCAACATGCTTAAATAAACGTAGAATTCAGATCCTCATAATCTTTCACAATATTGTGCCAATATTGTGTCAAAGATATTGATGATATATCATTTTGTATCGGTTCACAATGCGACATAACATTTTGAGATCTTATCACTTCATTATTTTCAGGTACATGAACGTCTCATAAGGTTTCATGAAGTGGTATGTCGTAGGCTCTTCAAGAGCTCATTGCCTTCTTATTATGATTATTTGCTCCTTATTTTTCAAGGACTATTTCATTTGGAACCAATCAGTCTACCACGCTTCACGTATGCATGGACTTTGTCCTTTAGAAACACAAAATAAGAGCACTTGGGCTTAATATGAGATGCTTTCAGCATTTGACTTGAATTATCTTTTAGATGAGGATATGGTGATAATTCCTAACATATTTCATAGCGCTTATAATCTCCCCCTTATGTTAGGAAAACTAACATACATCCTCTACTTCTTTGAGGAATCCATCTTTGTGCATTATGATATATTCATTAATCGTATACCGCACATCAAAATTATTAGATGGAATAATTAGTTTCCAACCTTGAACCAATGGAGAGAGAAAAAATGATCATAATTTATTGGTCTAGTGCATACAAATGCTATTGCAATATATCATATTTTAGACCAATACATGAAGTTTTGTTCTCATTAATAAAGGTTTAGCTATTTATCGAATACATTCAATGCCAAACCATCATCATCAAGATAACTTTCTTGATTGCACAATCTGAAAATTATGTTCTTAACTCAATTTTATTGAGCAAGCAACTTTATGAATGTCAAACTGCAGGTTGACAATGAATGTACATGTGATCATCTTATTGATGCATCTTTTCAATATATCACATGATAGATGAACGGGCCCTTATTCACCTTTTATAATTTTCAAATTTGAAGGGATCCAATCCCAATATTAGTTGGTCCAACCAACTTATCACGAAAACAAACGACATAAACAATTCTTGAAGAATCTTTTAGTTCTTCAATTCATGCACATCTTCGAGATGTCACAATCGTTCATATCAATTTATGAGCTTTTATTCTAGTAAACTCCAAGTTTACCATTACATGTAGTTTTTCTTTTGTAAATTTTAGATTTACTATTACATGAATAAATTTCAAATTTACTACTTCAGAAGTAGATTTCAAAATTATTCAACCTCTATCGGAGGTGTGTTGTGATACAATCACAATCAAGTGCACGTTTGCATTAATAAGTTTTTCATTCCCCAGGAATAAAATATAATTGTGCCTCAAGTCTATCAAATTTTGATAGCTTAGAACCTTTTTCAAAATATTGCTACTTCGGAAGCAAATCGAGGCATACATATGATCTAGAGAATTTTTCTCTAACATATCTTATGATCATAATACGCGTGCGAAAATATCATCACTTTTGATGATCATTATCATATT
Organism: Capsicum annuum; assembly: GCF_002878395.1. Taxonomy (NCBI): domain Eukaryota; kingdom Viridiplantae; phylum Streptophyta; class Magnoliopsida; order Solanales; family Solanaceae; genus Capsicum; species Capsicum annuum. The sequence continues at coordinate 130,094,132 of NC_061112.1, read as the reverse complement.
GTCCTTCCACGCGTATATTCGTGCATTCAATCACTTATCTTCTTTCAGACATAATATACACTGCTACCACATACACCTCAAGGATGAAGTAAGTTGTCATATTTCAGACTTATCATATATTGCCACCATATTCATGGAATGGAGCATATTCAATGGGTCGAATTTCATGACTTTTCACCCAATACCCATGATTTTGCCTTAGTCATCATAATATCATCAGTATGATATATTGAGATTCAAACTCAATATCTTATACATATAAAGGTGTCTTAGGCATAAATCGCTGGGACTTGAACCCAATATCGTATCATCATGGTGCATCAATGTCTTATCTTTTATTAATGCGATGAAACTTAAGTGCGTCGTTTTACTCAAAATTAATGCTATAATAGGCCATGTATTTAGTCAAAAATAAAAAAAATTGTGACTTTTGATTCATCACGTAATCGGAAGTAGAAAAATAATAAATAGATACTTAACATTTGTTAAATCATAAATTACTACAATTATAAATACGAGTACCAATAAAACAAAGTCATGTTCTAATGACTGCCAAAGGTTAGTAATTAACCGTAGATATAATTATTTACAAATAATTAAAGCATTTGAATTTCAACGAAAAGGAAATAAAACCAGTTCAAAAGACTAAAAATAAAATTCTCAAGCAACGAAAAAAGAAAAAGAGGAAGTGATACCCATATATGCAGAAATCTTACCTTGATTACTTTATACAAATTTTTTTTTCAAGTATAAAGTACCTCTGTAGTAATACATAATGATTTAGTTGTAAGCACCATTGTTTTCAAGGCCACGTGAACATCTTCTAAGACTCGAAGTATATATGACATAACCATCTTCTCAGTTGGTTAGAGCATTGTGCTGATAACATGTTATAAAATAATAAAGAACAAAGAAGAAGAGTAGAGAGAGAAGAGAGAGTAATTCTTATTACTTCTTGAGGGATGAGAGATCCTAAGATTGTAAATACAATGAACAAAATCCCTCTATTTATAGGGAAAATTTACTCCTAGTCTGAGTAAAAGACGGATGCTTCAAATCCTAATAGATATCAAACTAGATCTTGATAGACATTCACTATAATGTAAATACATTTATAACAGAGAGATTATTATTTCAGAGATTCTTGACGGTATTATTATAATGAAAAAAAATCCTTTTATTTATAGGAAAAATTAATCCTGGGTTTGTTACTTTTCCATATATTTACTATATATGATAAAGTAGACATTTACTATATATAGTAGTACATTTATAAAACTCCCTCTTGAATGTCTAATTGATAAATATCTTACTTTTTCATATATTCACTATATATAGTAAAGTAGACATTTACTATATATAGTAATACATTTATAAAACTCTTCTTGAATGTCTAATTAATAAATAACATGTCTCGTTAAAAATCTTACTAGAAAAAATCCAGTGGAAAAAATGCAGTGAGAGAAAAAGAGTACACAGCAGCAATGAAAGCATAGGAATAAGAAGTCTCAGCTCAAGCTTCAAAGGATCCATCAGCAGCAGCTCAAGTTTCAATCTTTCTTCCTAACCAAAGCAGTCCTTCTATCTTTGGGAGCTATTCAAATTTCTTATAATACGTACATAGGCTGACTCATTAAAAACCTTACAAGAAAAATTCAGTGCGACAAAACCTTGATAGGAAAAAAGAATACAACGTGTGTTAACTCCCCCTAATGAGATCATCCTTGAACCTTTGCATCCCTATCTTGTGCATTGTCTTATTGAAAGTAGCAGTTGGGAGAAACTTGGTAAATAAATCAGCCACATTATCACGTGAATGAATTTGTTGCATGTTAATATCACCTTTTTTTGTAACTCATGTGTAGAGAAATTTTTTGGTAAAATGTGCTTCGTTCTATCTCCTTTTATAAATCCTACCTCAAAATGTGCTATACATGCAATATTATCTTCATATAAAATTATGGGTATTTTGTCACATTTCAAACTATATTTTTCTCAAATAAGATATATCATGGACCTCAATCTATATTCTCGGCTTGCTTCATGAATAGTTATTATCTCAGCATGGTTTGATGAAGTGGCTATGATAGACTGCTTTATAGATCTTCAAGATATGACAGTACCACCACATATGAACATAAAGCCTATTTCAAATCGAGCTTTATGCGGGTCAGATAAGTACCAAAATCAGCATAATAAATGACATCGGGACTGCAATCTTTAGAATAAAATGACCCCATATGTTTGATCTTATTTCGATGTCTCCTCGTAGGAGCAGAATTGAAAACTCTCCAAGAGTTCCAATAATTTTCAAGCTATAAGCTTATACAATATGAGGATTATAAATAAGTTTTTCAAAAACTTTTATATGCTTCAAACATTTTGAATCCTTAAAAAGTTTTCACATAAATTTTATCAAGTGACAATATTCACTATTTTATGTGTAACATCTTCAAGTGTCTGGACTGCAAATCAAATAAATTTTATGCTTACCAAGATGCGTCCTTTCATGTCACTTAATAAATATTTCTATGTCAGCGTGCTTAAATAAACGTAAAATTCATATCCTCATAATCTTTTACAATTTTGTGCTAATATTGGATCAAAGATATTGATAATTATATATCATTTCGTATCGGTTCAAATATGACATAACATTTTGAGATCTCATCACTTCATTATTTTCAGGTACCTGAACCTTTCATAAAATTTCAAGGAGTATTATGTTGTAAGATCTTCAAGATCATATTGCCTTCTTATTATGATTAATTGCTTCTTATTTTTCAAGGATTATTTTATTTGGAACTGATAGGTCTACCATGTTTCACGCATGCATAGACTTTGTCTTTTAGAGACGCGAGATAGGAGCACTTGCAGCTTAAATATGAAATGCTTTCAACATTTGACTTGAATTATCTTTTGAATGAGGATCTGATAATAATTTCTAACATATTTCATAGTTGCTTATAATATTCCTCTTATGTTAGGAAAACTAACATGCATCTTCCATCTTCTTTGAGGAATCCATCTTTGTGCATCATGGTATATTCATTAATCGTATACTACACATCAAACTATTAGATAGAAAATGTGTAGTTCCTAACTCAGAATCAACTTTAAGGAAAATTAAGAATAATTTATTGATTTGATGCATATAAGAAAATTTTATATATAATATATCATATTTCAAATCAATACATGAAGCTTTATTCTCATTAGCAACGGTTCTGCTATTTATCGAAGGCATTCAATGCTAAACCATCATCATCAAAATAAATTATCCTGATGATACAATCTGAAAATTATGCTCTTATCTCATTTTTATTGAGCAATTAACTTTATGAATGTCAAACTCAAGTTGACAATAAACGTATATGTGGGTCTCAATCAATCAAGAATGCCTCAACTAGATAAATTCACTTATTTCACACAATTCTTCTGGTTATGCCTTTTCCTCTTTAGTCGTAGAGAGACTTTTGAATTGGGAGGTACCATTACGAGCTCAATATATATGGTGTTATTCCGTGAAATAACTCAAATTTCAAATCATTTACTTACTTTAAATACTCATGCTATGGATGTAGGAGCATCAACTTCGTTCCTGTGGGCTTTTGAGGAGGGGGAGAAATTGTTGGAATTCTATGAAAGAGTCTCGGGAGCCTTATTGATGCATCTTTTTAAAACATATCAAATGATAGGTAAACGGGCCCTTGTTCACCTTTTATACTTTTCATATTTTAAGGGATCCAATGTCAATATTAGTTGGTCCAACCAACTTATCATGAGAACAAGTAGCATTAAAAGTAATGAAAAATTTTCTAATTCTTCAATATATGTTCAATACTCAATATGCACATCTTTGAGATGTCACAATCATTTATGTCAATTTATGAACTTTATTCTAGCAAACTCCAAGTTTACCATGACATGTACCTTTTACTTTATTTCAGATTTACTATTACATGAATAAATTTCAGATTTACTACTTTAGAAGTAGATTTCAAAATAACTCTTTTCAGTTATTCTGCCTCTTTCGGGGTGAGTTGTGATACCATCGGAATCATGTGCACGTTTGCATTAATAAGTTTCTCATTTCCCAGGAATGAAATATAATCATGCCTTAAGCCTGTCAAATTCTGATAGGTTATAATCTCTTTCAAAATATTGCTAATTCAAGAGCAAATCGAGATATACATATAATGTAAGAATTTTTCTCATATATCTTTCATAGTATATCATATATTGCTACCACATTCACTTCTAGAATAGAGCAATTTGTCATCTTTCAGACTTATCATATATTGCTTTCACATTCACTTCATGGAATGGAGCATATTCAACGGGCAAGTTTCATAACTTTTTATCAAATGCACATTATTTTGCCTTAACCATCAAAATTTGATCAATATGGTGCATTGAGATTCAAACTCAACGTCTTATCCATATAAAGATGTCTTAGGTTATAACTCGATGGGGCTTGAACCCAACATCTTATCATCATGGTCCATTGAAACTTTTAACCCAATGTTTTATCCTCTTAATGAGATGAGACTTAAATTCAACATCATATTTTTAACAATATTGTTCTTCATGAACAAATTAAAAGCATAAGTGGTTCCAAATTAATTATTTTTTCTCAAATTCAATAATAATAATATCATTAGTAGCAAAAGACAAATAACACAAGGAATTACTAACCTTGAAATTACCTTTAGATTTATAATCTCACCTTATTTGGTAGAGTCTCGTGTTGATAACGTGTTATGAAATATAAAGCAAAGAAGGAGAAGAATAGAGAGAAAAGAGAGTGATTATTATTTCTCTTGAGAGATTCTTGATGGTACCATAACAATAAAGAGAATCTTTTTATTTATAGGGAAAAATTAGCCCTGGGGTTTCGTACTTTTTCATAAATAGACATTCACTATATATGCTAAAGTAGACATCCACTATATATGGTAATACATTTATAACAATACCATTACTATTTTACAGAAAAATATAATTCTTTTTCATATTTGGCTATAACCTCTTTCTTGGAGAAAATATTTTGAAACTCGATAAATAGAATACCTTTGTTCTCATACCATAACACAATAGCATCCACTCGTTTTAAGAATCTTGTTTAGAGGGAGATTTTCTTTCAAATGGTTTTTATGTTTTTTGATTTAGTTTCTAATATGTAGGCCAATAGATCAAACTATATAATAATCATGTTTTTAGTATGTTGCTCTTTTGTCTGAATTATCGTATTTATGATTTACAAACTTTAAGCTTCCGCATGACGCCCTCTCAGTTTCAAACCAACAATAGCATGCATTCATTTCAAGTAACAACTAAACATTATATTTGCTTCAAGCAATTAATATATGACTGTTATGTATTATAAAAAATAATTTAACATCATTAATCTTTCTCGAAATAAAATAACATTAAATTCTAAGAAAAATACTTTTACATTTGGCATTACTCCGTTAAAGAAAATACATACCCCGTCGTATAGTATATATGCTAAGATAATCAGCTAATTACAAAGAGTCAGAAAATTATTCGAATGATAAAAGTATTATCACTTTTAATTCTGAGATTGTGAGTTCGAGTCTAAGCTGAGAGCAAAAAGGTGAAAGAACATAAGGAGAGGTTTAAAAACAAGAGTTTCAAAATTTAAATGAGTACACATTCAATCAATTATTTTATTATAAAGGACGTAGGAAATAAAATTATAGAAAAATATAAACACTGAATAAATAATTACTGGAAGAAACTAAAAAATAATACTTCCTCTGAAAGGAAATATTTGCTCAAAAATTGTTATTCAACAAAATCTCATCCCGCAAGGGCGATATAACTCATTTTTTTGGTCAGTCCTGTTAAAAATGATAACATCTTACCATGTTTCGAAATTGCGTCCAACAGTCTCGTACTTTCTCCTTGATAGCGATGTCCTAATATCATATAATAGTCATAAACGGAATCTTAAGAAGCAGAGCATCTTTTTGGAAAGAAGTAAGAAGCTGGTTGTAATGTTGTAATATGGCCAAAAGGGCAATTTGGAATAAAGAATGATACATTTCTATCTTTAGTGTAATATTTTGACTTTAAAATGTCTACTTCATCTTTAATGAAATAATTTATAACTCTACAAATATCTACGATTTATTATAGACCTTAAGTTTAAAAAACTTTTGTTTCTTTATTTTTTAAACTTCGTGTTGAGTCAAACTATCTCATATAAATTAAGGCAGATGAAAGTAATAAAGAGAAATGATTAAAAAATTAAATAAAAATATAACGGTAAAAATACACAACTTTCCTAAACACCAACCAGACGAAGCATATTTTGTTGTCAAAACAATAATGGAAATCCTTGAATGTACAATACCTTCTCTAGTCCTATTGAAGTCATGTCACCTTTTTTCAAATTCACATCATCTTTGAAGATAGAAATACTTCTCTATGTAAGCTGTCAAAAATGAAATTCCAAATCAAAATACGTCAAGATATGAATAAAGTAACTAAAATAAGTTACCTTTTTAATAAGTTATTAAAATAAGCTAAATATAATAAATTATTACGTTTTACTTTTTTTTTTAACGGTGAATTAACGGAGATGCACAGTAGAAAATTTTTCTAAAACGTAATAAATTATTACGTTTTACACGAAAAAAAACAATTCATTGTCCCCTCAACAGCTTTATCTCAACTTTATACGAAAAGAAACAGTGTCCGTGCACGAAAAATTTTATGATGAATGAGTGCGTCATGTCATATTTGTGTGAGGTTTCTCATCATTTGACAAGTGCACATTATGGGTCCCATGTCATTATTACCCTTCTCACTCTACCTCTTCTTTAATTGGCATGCCATACTTTTTATTTTATAATTTGTTTACATATGTTATTTGATTTCGCAAATCAAATAACATGGATAAGGCAGGGTGAAAATTTAGTAATGTCGAACTGATATTTTTTAATTACTTATATTTATTAGATGAAAAATAAAAATGAAATAAATATATAGAGTGAACAATTATTACCGGTTGGATAATTGAATTTTTCGACAATTGTAGGTGAAAATGTTAAAATTTGAAGAATTGAAAAATTAGATAGTTACATTGAAGAATTCCTAAATAAATTTTACATGCGGTTATTCAAATTCAAGTTTATCATAAAAAAAATGTTTGTATTGTATTACTAAAATTATCAAACTTTAAAATTGTCACGACCCGACACTACCCTCTAGTCGTAACACTATTCTTGAAGCCACAAGTGACCCAAGCTAACCCATGAACTGCATACTTCTTGAGCAACTGATTTAAATTGAATAAAAACTGAATTTGTTGAACGGAAACATGATCAAAAGAAAATCTGAATAAGTATAATACTGATAAAGTTTACATCATGATAAAACTGAAGAAAGAACTTCAATTACATGAATGATTATGACTGACTATCTATGAAGCCACAACTATGCTGACTATGGATAACTGGGTCATGCCTTTAACTACTTGTCACGCCCCAAAATCCCATCGGGCCGGACTGGCACCCGAAGCCGAGAAGGCCCGGGAGAACCCGTTCAAATACCTGTACTTTCACTTACATGTCACCAAAAATTTGGACAGCACTTCGTTGCATATAGAAGGGTCAAACTACATGTATCAGCACAACACGCACAAATATATATATATATATATATATATAATACTTGGCCGTCGAGGCCACCACATATACAAATATAACATCACTATATAAACTTCCATGACTTTACCCTTCCTTATGTCTACAAAGACTCTAGGATATACATGACATAACTAGGGTCGGGACAAACCCCCGCCCACACATGACTCCTGTACAATAACAAAACATAAGGGACCGACTCGGAAAGCTCCGAAGCAAACTGGAGCTCATCAACAATAGCTGTATGACCTGACTCCTATCTATGCTGTGAATGAGCTGAAGCACCTGTGCCTGCAGCATGAAATGCAGGTCCCCCGTGAGGGACGTCAGTACGAAATATGTACTGAGTATGTAAAGCTGTAAATAATCATATGTGGTATGGGGGATCAAGAAAATCAGACGCAAGTGAATAAATTATAATAGAAGTGAACCACACTTCATAAACACTTTTAGGATCATGTACATTATCTTATCATTAATCTGAATTGGGTTCTTGAATTCAAACACATTTGTGGAACGGTATACATTCGTTCATTTCATTCTTTACAATTATCATTCGCCATTACCTCCTCCTCCCGAACCTCCAACCACCTAACAATAATCAATGTTGTACCGTACTGTGACCATTAGGCTGCCCCCAGTACATATCAACTGTAATCATATCAAATATCGAGATCGGCCCATGCTAGGCTTAAGCCCCTGAGCTACCACCCACACGTATATCAAGTAACACACATAAGAGATCTTTCCAATAACTTAGTTCAAAAGCTTTTGAGATTATTACGTTAGTGTTCATGCCAATATAGTACCTTTGGAATAATGATACATCAATAGGAACCAAGTAATAGACTTTCTATACAATAACGATGTAATAAAGCCACATTGGTACATCAACAATGTGTTTCGGAATCATCAATATCACAACAATGAAATAGGAGCCTTTCGGTATATCAATGAAACATTTTGACACTTTATAGAATGGAAACAACTTCGTTGGTAATGTAGAACAATACATGTTTTTGGACAACCTCGGAATCTTACTTGATGGAACATTGGTGTTTTCATGCCAAAGAACATCGTTAGAGTATGCTTTACATACCTCGTTGTAGATTCGGATACCAATTCAACACAACTTTCCGCCTTTACAAATCACTTATCTACAATGAAATGTTTGGCATCTAGTATTAGCAACCCAACACCACAATTCTCTTCCATAATTCCATACAACCAATATTTGCAAAGCATTCCAAAAACCAACTTGAACAATCGGTTTATGTGTATATATATATATAATCATCATTTCAATACCACATCATCACACCAAATCCCTCCACAATTCAACATAATCCAACTATGCACAAGAATAATCCAACATCATTTCCAATCATCTTTCAACAACAATCAAATAACATACTTCTTATGCTCACATGCATATATATATACATATCCATATAAATAACACCAACATAATTTACATCCTTACCATAAAATGGCCCTTTTGTTTTCGAAGTCCTGTTGGCACAAATAAGGGGTTCTTCTCGAAGCCCTCGAGACGGTGAACACAACTACGGAATCAATTTAGATTTTCTACGGTTGAATAACAAGATAATTGGAGTTGAACTTAGGCTAGGGTTTCTTATTCTTCAATAATTTGGATGATAAATGATGGATATGAGGCTAAGTATATGTATATAATGACCAATTTTCGTCCATGAGGTGATGGAAAATGACCATAGTGCCCTTAAAATTTAAGTAAATCCGAATCTGTCCATGGTGGACTGTTTTGATAGGCTAAAGTAAATCGACCATAACTCTTTGCTTTAATATCGGATTTGGGTGAAATTGGTATCGTTGGAAAGATAATTCAAAGGGATTTCATTTAATATAAAGTAGGTCACCCAGTTCGTCCTGTACAAGAAGTTATGATCGTTTGAAGTTGACCCTAAAAATCTGTTTTGAGAGGCTGAAGTAAAACGAGTATAACTCATTACTCAGATATCGGATTTGGATGAAACCAATTGCATTAGAAATAAGACTCTCAGGGATTCTTATCAATATATAGCAGCTCACACAGTTCATTTTTTACAAGGAGTTATGATCGTTTAAAGTCGACCCAAAAATCTGTTTGGCTGCAGTTGTTTTGTGTGCAGAAAATTTCTGCACATTTACTGTTCATTGCGTCCACCGTTTTCAAGTTTCGAACATGATCACTTATATCCGATACTCATCTGTTTTCAGAAATCTTTATATCGTTGGAAAGCTAACTCGATAAACTTCACATAGGAACTTCGACGAGCAAATTCTGGTATAAATAAGTTCGATTCCTATACACATATAATCAAACTATACACTTGAAACCATCTCAAAATAATCAATACTCATACTTAAACTCATATA
>NC_061112.1:130023071-130083959 GCF_002878395.1 Capsicum annuum | reverse complement strand
TTTCTGCACATTTACTGTTCATTGCGTCCACCGTTTTCAAGTTTCGAACATGATCACTTATATCCGATACTCATCTGTTTTCAGAAATCTTTATATCGTTGGAAAGCTAACTCGATAAACTTCACATAGGAACTTCGACGAGCAAATTCCGGTATAAATAAGTTCGATTCCTATACACATATAATCAAACTATACACTTGAAATCATCTCAAAATAATCAATACTCATACTTAAACTCATATATACCTAACTTATGATCAATACATATACTCCAACACATATAACCATGGCTAATGCATGTAATTAAGTACGGGGTGTTACACTACTACTAATCAATACATATGAATAATCAATATAAAGTACATAAACTACAATTGATTGGAGTCCCCAAAACAAGAGAACTCATCACGAGCTGGCTGGAAGCTGGGAACTGTCTGATTATGATGGGTGACTACAAATGGTACCTATATTATGAGACAATGTAGCACATAAACATATATGTGGATCAGTACTTTTGAAATATACTGAGTAAGTGGGGGTGAATGCAATACGTAAAATTGATTACATACATAATCTTAAAACATGCATGCTAAGTGCAAGTAGACTCACCAAGAGATTGAAATCAACTGAAGGCTGAACTATCTTAAAACATGAGTAAAAACATAACTGATAAGTTGGTGAATCACTACACTTAGTTTCTTAACTCTCTCTTTACTTTTGTAGAATAAGTAAAACTGAAGTTGGGATACGATAAAACATGAATATTGTTAGTAAATCTCATGTAAAGTTGAACATGTTGTAAAACTACACAGAGGATCATGTATGAATTCTGGGTCTAAAACTGTGTGATTGAAACTGACATAACTCAAGGATTTGAATATACCAATATATTGAACATGAATGCATAAATATACAAAACTAAGCATAACATGTACTGAGCTGATCTGATTTACTGAATGACGTATGCCTGTGTGACTGAATGATTGAAATCTAAGTAAATGGATAACTAATGTGTAAATACTAAGTAGCTGATATCTAAACACGAACTAACTGATATCTGAATACTAAATAGACGATGACTGAATATTGAATAATTGACATCTGAATACTGATTTATTAGTATATGTATACCGATTAACCGATATCTGAATACTGATCATGTAAAACTGAACTGTACTTAGTCTGAAAAACTAGACTGAAACTGCGAGAGGTATAACGTAACCGACATGCCCTAATATGAGTTAATTGGGGTCTAACATGTAACCCCAGTTGGAAGGGTGTTAGTATCGTGCCACGAGTACTAATACATGGCCGTGTGGATCCACTAAACTGGTGTCCCGAAGGACTAAGGAGTCACCCTCTACTACCAAATGCTCTTATGAGATATGCGTCAACCCTCAACTATTAGGAAGACATCTCAAGCCTATGCTGGATATGTAGTTCTGTAACTCAGGGCCTGATACTAAAGGTCACACCCTCTACTGGCAGGTGAACCCCCCATCCCTAGGTTCGCTCGGTGTTAAATCTCACTCCCAACTGAACTGACATTGGTACTGAACTGAATTAATTTAAACAAAACATTATTTCTAATAGTGCTCATCATGATCATATATCTGAGTATAATGATAAAATTCATGGCTTAATTGACTTATATCTTGAAAATCCGAAATCATGCAAGACACATAGATATCGGGTGTTCATAATCTGCCAGCACTGAATGATCATAAAAATACGATATCAAACTTAAAAATGTAGTATGGAGTCATGGTTCAAAGACCCAGAACATGAACATTTCACCAAACAAGTAAGAATCATGAACTCGAACATGTGAATGTGTTAAACATGAGGAAAAATTATGATTACATGGCTAAATTCATAATTTGATGTTGTAACACGAAATTCACTTGAACGTGACATGGAAAATTGTAGTTTAAAACATGAATTAACCTGACCTTTCATGGGATCATACATGGACATAAAACTAAGCTCAATTATTAAGGAAAGACATGAATTTAACCCATCTTGAACATATAAACTCCATAATAAAAAAAGAACCCATATTTAAATTAAAAAAAAAAGGTTTTTGGGTTTAATGAGTGAAAGGAATCCATTGATGAATACCCACATAACTTAATTGAACAGATTTTTGAAGAAATCTTAAAATTGAAGTTTGAATCCTTGTGTTCTTGAGAGAAGAAACTTGGATTATTGATCTTGGGAAAGGGGAGGATTTTTACGTGAGTTTTTTGAGTATAATGGGCAAACACTGCCCTTTTTTGGTGTTATAAATCATTTTTTTTTTACGATTGGGGTTGTAGGAAAAGGATCAAATTACCCCTTGGCCCTTAGGAAGTTGAAACAGTGCTAGAATAACCTCTGTGTCGCATCCCTTATGACGGGGCAGAGATCAACGCTCTGCACACCTTATTCTGGGGGAGAGACCAACGCGCCACGGGCTTATCGCTGAGGCTTACAGTTTCTCACGAAAATGGTCATAACTTCTCGCTCGGGTATCATATTAAGGAAAAATTTGTATTGTTGGAAAGCTAATTCAATTATCTATGATTTGGTGGATCTTGAGCTGAAAAATCCCACATATATAAAAATTTATACATATTCAAAGTTGACCCTTGTAGAATTGAATACAAAAAATTGGCTGAATCAAAGGTTCTTAGCTCAACTTTGCTCTAAGTGATTCCTATGAATATTTTTTTTACCTCATAAGAACTTCACACAATAGGATGAAGATCATGACTCATATATTCAAATATAAATCATGAAATTTGAGTTTACACACATAGGAACGACAGTTCAAAGTCTAGCCCAAAAATGTAGGGTGTTACAAAAATTTGTCACACATAAATCACTCTTTTATTTATTTGTCACATAAAAAGTCATACTATTTTAAATTATCACATAAGGGCAATTTATTTTAGTTTTAAACTGATCTATTGTAATTAGTTTATACTAACTTGTTTGTTACCCAATTAAGCAAGCAAAGTTGTTTTGGTCGCTAAGTTGTTTAATATATTAAATAGATTGTAATTCAAATAGTTTAATATTTTGAATAAATAAATTGTTTTAATAAATAGATTTTTGTGAAATTTTATCAAGTTATTTGAAAAAATAATTATAAAGTAATGTTATTTTGAGGTCCCATTGCAAATTATTCTTTTTTTAAGTGGGGTTTTTTTATTTCATATTTACTTTGTAAGATAAATATATTAATTTAAATAGCCTGATTGAATAAAATAATAATAAATAATTTTATTAAATAATTTCATTGAATTGAATGACCATTTGAGGAATTAACTTGATGCGTATTTTTTAGAATCTTAAGTTACAAAATCTAAAAAGTAAAAATGAGAATTTTTTTTTTTTAGGAAATACTAAAAAAAATATACAAGTCCTTTAGGTTAGTATTAATCGATTAGTGATAAAATTTAAATTAGGATCATTCATTATTCTATAGAATTTTGTGTAAAATAGAACTATTAAGAAGAAATTATTATTATTATTAAAAGAAAAATGAGGAAAAGAAGTGTTAGAGATAAAGAAAGAAAAAAATGAAACAAGAGGGAGGAAAGTTAAAAATAGAGTGGGCTCACAAAAATACTTTTCACAAATAAATTACATAAAAGCACAAACTTAAGATACTATATTACCCAATATTCCTTAACTTTTTAAAAATTTCTTAAAATTCCGGATTTCAATTTTACTATTGATACATATGTAGAAACACACCTTCTCGATTTTTTCTCCGCCATTAACGCATGCAAAGATTTTTTTTCACAATTTCCTCCCCTAAAATCTCTCCCAAATTATTAGCATTTGAGATAACTTCCTTCTCAATTACGTCAACCGCTTAGAACTGTCAATTCACTTCATTAAATTTAAAAATTTTTCAGTTATTTCAAAGAGGTGAGTTGTTTGTTTAAGTGGATTTTAAGTTAATTTTTAACAATACAAGTCAATATTCATATATTCTTTAACTTCTTTTGTGTTAATTTGTTTGATCTTCAATGGCTAATTGAGATTCACCCTCATTTAGTTTGGAGATTTTCCAAATCGAAATACAAAAAGGTGTTCCTGCAAGTCATCAAGTAATGGATTTTACTCCATATAATTTTAATTACACAGAGAAAGATTTTCATGGAAATAGGTCAAAACACCGCAATGACCCTAAAAAAATGAAGAATATAAGAGAAGATTTTACTGTCAAAAATTAAGACTCTGATATGCAAATTGAAGATCAAGAGGAAATAGAGCATATCCCTAATTCTTTGTTGAATCAGGTATTGATATCGTCCATGATACATATAGGTGGTACATTTATTTTTAATAAAAAAATCGCTTGAAACATATTTAAATTTATTATGTTATTCATACATGCTTATAGTTTAATGGTGATTCATATGAATGATACATATATTATTATTATATGGGTATTATGGTGATTTATATGATAGATATAGTTTTTATGGTGTTAATGGGTGGTACATATGGTATTAATGAGCGATACATATTGTATTATAGTGATTCATATGGTAGATATAGTTGTTATTTCAATTAATGGGTGATTCATATGGTATTAATGGCTTGTATATTTTGTTCACTCTGAATGTTTGATACATATATTGTTATTGGTGATACATATTATTTTACAGTGTAAGAGTGATACTTGTGGATCAGATTATTGGTGATACATATGTCCTAATATTTTCAATACTTATTTTATTATTGTTTTCATTTATAAATAAGTGATACAGTTGACATATGAATCATCATTTAATTTGTGTTATCGTCAATATTAGTTGTTGGCATAATTTTAATTTGAATGCAAAAAAACGACATGCCCAGAACTTAAGGTATGGTAGTGCACACAACCTTAATGTAGTAGATATGCTTAATGAAGTTTTGAAGAATGAAGAAATCAGAATTTTCAAAAGCACCAGTTTTGGGTCATTTTTTAACCACCTTAATTGTAACTTTCAAGGATCGATGGCAAGGTGATTGATGACCTTAGAGGTTTAACACCCTTATCAGGACCAGTTAAGAATTTTGGTCAATAATAACATTCTTTATTTTTTACTATATGAGTTTGCTATTGTTACAAGGTTGAAATACATTAGTAATGAAGATGATTTCAATTATTCTAACCTTCAACCGTATAGATTACAAAAAAAAAAAATCGAAATCCACAACAAATGTCAAAAAAAGTGAGTTGGTCAATTTTTTTTTGAATAAAAGTGGGGAGAAATCTTGAAGATGCTGTAAAGATCGGGATTTTGTACTTTATTCACACATTTGTGTTCTCCCAACTAGATAAAACCAATATCCATGTCCGAGACTTTCACATGATTGAGGACAAAAGTTATAGTGAAATTCCATGGGGTAAATTGACATTGCAAAACTGATGGCTTCATTTAGTCGGTCCATGAATGAGGTGCAACAGTATTGTCATTTGAATGACATGTCATACGCTCTTCAGATTTTGTGGTATGAATGTTGTTCCGAAGTTGATGATCAATAGCCGTTTGTGTTATTTTTCTTTCAGCTTGTATACATGAATTTATCTCTATTACCACAGAAATTGAACCAACTTGATTTGCCCAACTCTCTTACATTTGGTCCAACAGATCATGCTACAAATATAGAACAAACCGTATCCGTACAACAACAGTCTGAAAGGACTTCTCTAACTGAAATTCTAGATGAATTTGATGATTTCAATATCCACCAAATGCAGAATTGTTTAAAAAGATGATGATTGATGTTGGTTTGTCTTCGCACCCTGCTGCGAAGAAATAAAAAATTGATGAGGAGTAAAAAAAAGTAATTTCACGTGTAGCAAAGACACAAAAATAGTCAGCTTCGTTGTCCAAAGAGAAACATTTGTCAGGTTCATCAAGAGCTCATTCAGAGCCTCATGTTTCCTTGAAAAAAGACACAGTTGTGCATAATGTTGAGAAGAGGAATGTTGCTATGTACATGCTGCTGTTAAGAAAAAACAATCACTTTTCATGTTAGATTTGGATGCTTATGTTAAGAATTATGTAAGTATAACATATTTTTGGTATGTTATCTTAATGATAATACATATTTCAATATGATACATAAGGGATACCCATAAAGTATATCTGCATGATTGCATTGACGAACTAAATGAATATTAATCATGTGTTATTTAACATCACAAGTCAATTATAAGGAATACCCATTGACTAATCGTTATTCACAATGTAGGTTGACATGAAATTCAATGAGATTCAAACATTGATGACGGACTATTATACAAGTATTGTGAAAGTTGTGAAAGAAGATTTCACTTCAAATGACAAGGTGTCAACCCTATTTTTACAAAGGTCAAAACGAGCACAACGTTATGGACTCTAAAAGAATGAAAATTTGCACAGAGTCGCCACCTAATTTTTAAGGAAAATAAAGAAACCTATTGAAGTAATAACATGTGATTAATGTTTTTAGTCTGCGAAAAAACAATTGAGATTATAGGTAAGAGTTCAAGTTATTCCGAAGGGAAGGGGTTAGGCATCCTTCAGAATCCACAAGTGTGGTACCCGGCTAGACTAAATTTTTCAAAGAGGGAGGAGGTATAAAAAATAATGTAGAAGTGTATGTATCATATATAAAATAATATAAATGTTTAAAATTATGTAAAGATGTATGTATACTAAATATATAAATAAAACATGTTATTATAAAAAATGTAAAAAGATATGTATAAAAATACATGTGAAAAGAAAAGTATTTTATGTTGTTATGTCATGAATAGAAAGAGAAAAATAATGTTCTTTGTTTGATTAAAGTTTATGAAAAAGTAAAGATTTACTTTAACAAAAAAGATCACAATATTTATGATGTCAAAGTATGTAAACTAATTTAATTAATTTAATTGATTAATGTAAACGTTAACGACCTAAGTTTGCATAAACGCGAGGTGAAGTTGTATAAATAAAATTCCGCCCAACACCCCAAAAATAAAGTTTTCATTATAATAACATTTGTACAAATATAAAAATACAATACAAAATTAAAAGGGATTCTTTGAATGCAACTCTCGACGAGTAATCCAAATAACCTGTATAAACACTTGTAAAAATGTTAGTAATGAATAAATAACAATCAAAATATATTGAACAAGTATGTGTGTATATAAATATTTTAAAAAGATATTTTTTTGTTAAAAAGTGGGCTCAGATAATGTCATGACTGCGAAATAGTTGCTCAATTAATTGGTTGTCCTAAATCGTCTTACAACGAAGTGGTTGCTCAATTAATTGGCCGTCCTAAATCGTCTTCCCAAGATATGAATTGTAGAATCTTGTCTTGTTATAAAGTTTCATCATCGCCCAAAATATTTATTTTATTACGTATTTGTACATGTAAAATCCGTCTTTTGTTTACGGAGGCCTCAAATTAATAATAATTTTTCATCGGCCAAAATAATGTAGTATCTATTCGTTATCAGTGTAATAAAAGTACAAAGAAAAGAAAAATCCAAAACCAAATCAGGCACTGTAAAACCATGGCAATACAACAAATCATGAACCAAATCACCAGAGTAAGAATTTTTCATCAACCATAACATGAAATTTACAGAATAATGTAAAATGTCAGTCCAAATATTATCAAAACAGGCCAGTGTTCACATGAGAAAATAAAAATCACCAAAAATGTCAAAGGATCCCAAATAAGGAGAGTGAAAATGTTAGAGAACCATAAATTCACCAAATCTGTAGAAATAAGCATTAAATTTGTAACATGAGACAAGGATCGGCGTTGCTTCAACAACAATCGCCGGAGCAATGCCAAGAAATGGGAGTATGGCCAGATGTGGCCTATTTTTGGTGAGCAAAAGTGAAAAGGAGAGATTGGAAGATGGCGGTGTAGTGGGGGGAGGTTGCGTGGTGGCTGGTCATTGGACGTTTGGCTGGAAAGAGAGAAAAGAAAAGGGGCGGAGTGGGATAGTTCACCGGCCATTGTGGCCCGTGGTGGTGCGGCGCGTGGTGAGGGAGAAAGAAGAGGTGTGTGAGAGGCACGCCGGCTGGTGACCGGAGCTCCGACGAACGAGCTCCGACAGTGAAGGTGATTGGCGTCTGTTTTTAGAGAGAGAGAGAGAGAGGTGGAGGAGTGCTGTGGAAAGGTAATATGCATGTGTGTATATGTGAAAAGATAATGGACATATTATATATAAGTGTTTCCGTTCTATTCTATGTGTTCTCTCCGTTTGAATGAAGAAGAAGGAGAAATAAAATAAAATGGATTCTGTGTGAGAGTGATTGTGTATATATCCGTTGGAGTGTTTTGAAGAGAAAAATAGAAAAATAGAATAAATAAAATATGCTTGTGTATTTATGAATATGTGTGTGGGTTTGCAAAGAAAGTATGTTTATGAGTTGTAAGAAATAAATATATGTGTATTTTAAAAGAGAGGAAAAAATGAACAAAAAAAAAATGTCCCCAAAAATGTATCCTCCCACCACCTATTTATACAAAAAATTGAGCACCCCTTTTATCCAATGGATAAAGGGGTGTCCTCTCCTTTTATAATAGAACACCCTTAGGTACTTAAGTTATTGGCCAAAGGATTTTCATCCTTTTGACCAACGGACAAAGTAATTATTCAAAGGGTAGTGTCATTGGGTGGTCATTGTCAGATGTGACAAGAAAACACTGAGTGGTCATTGTCGGACGTGACAAGATATTATTGTGTAGTCATTGTTGGATGTGATAAGACATCGAATTATTATACTGCACAAAAATAATTGATCCGACTCAGTGTTTGCAGACTGTAAAATATAAATGTTGAATGAAAAAATGTAAAGAGTAAAAAATCCTAAAGTAAGGATGAAAATCAATAATTTGTTATCAATTGTAAAAAATATGTGAAAGTTGTATTTTGTGTCCTTTAACGGTCAGAAAGCCTGAATATGTTATTTTTAAGTACGGAGAGCAAAAATTGGGTGTCAACAGTTGCTCCTTTTCGTTTGAAGGCGATGTAGAAGTTTTCAAACGAAAATGTTGACGTACAACTAATTTTTCTCGACAAAATAATTTGATGAAAATTTGACCTAACTTCGATTTAGAGTTACCTACATACCTCTAATTGTGTGAGGATCAGGTCAGGTGTAGTTCAAATCATAGAAAAAATTTTATAAATATAAATTTTTCCCCAGTGTAGAATTATGGTGACACTAGGTTCCTCCAAGGATGATAACAAAGATTTTAACACGAATGGGATGAATACGGGTGCTTGTTCCAAAATTGACTGTTTGGATAGCTTGAAATAAGTAGATGTCGGATAGCAATATTTGTTGGGGACTTTGAAGGAAAAGGAGATTGCTAATTTTCAAAGATTGCCCCAGTATAGGATTAAGACGACATTGAGTAATGATAATAAGAATTATAAAAATGAGAGTTTTGGGTCGAGTTGAGTTGAGTTTCTTCGCCGAAATTCTTGACGTAACTAGGGATCCCTGACATTCCGCTAGCTTGCCCCAGTTTGCTGCTAAGAGGATAGTTTCACGTTGAACTGCATGTTCTAGTATTGTCTCTATTTTTGAAGGCAATCTGCCTGGCAGGGTGATAACTGAAATGTAAATAGCCTCCGTCGGCTGAGTAGTTGTTTGAAAGTAAAAGCCTCCGTAGGCTGAGCAGTAATTGAAATGTAAATAACCTCTGTTGGCTGAGCAGTTGATGAAATATAAATAGCCTCCGTCGGCCGAAATTTAAATAGCCTCCGTCGGCTGAGCAATTGCTGAAATGTAAATAGCCTCCGTCGGCTGAAATGTAAATAGCCTCCGTCGGCCGAGCAATTGCTGAAATGTAAATAGCCTCTGTCGGCTGAGCGATTACTAAAATGTAAATAGCTTCCATCGGCTTAAATATAAATAGCCTTCGTTGGCTGAAATGTAAATAGCCTCCATCAGCTGAGCAATTGCTGAAATATAAATAGCCTCCATCGGCTGAAATGCTTAGAAAGTGAAAGTTGTGTTATATGCCCTATTGTTGGGGGGCGGGCGTGCCCTGTCCTATTGTTTGGAGCGGACTTGCCCTGTCCTATTGTTTGGGGAGGACTTTCCTGTCCTATTGTTCTAGGCGGACTGCCCTGTCCTATTGTTCGAGGCGGACTGCCCTGTGTTATGTTAGAGTTTTGTGAACATCTTTTAGTACTTGATGACCGAGTCTTAATGGGGATATCCCTTTAATGCGACCTGCAAAAAAATCAAGAAATTTCTTTTAAAGTCAGAAAGTATTAGCGAATGAATTGATAAAACCTGGCTTCCTGGCTTGTGATAGAGATGTGATGTTGAGTTTCTGATGGAATGTTGTAAGATACTTGACACGTGCCTCCTTGAGCATTATTATGACCTGCAAGATTCGAGAAGATTTTTTAGTGTCTTGGAATAATTATGGATAAATTGGCGATACCTGGATTCTCAGCTTGTGATGGTGAGACAACATTTAGGCTTCCAAGATGTTTGAACCTTTGTTGTAGTGATGTTGTACTTGCGCTCAAAGAAAGTTTCTTAGTTTGGGGAAGGGGATGTTGATTTTGTATTGATCGAGGACTTGTCCTAGCAGATATCTCGTTCGTTAACCCTCCAACGAATGAAAATCTCTTTGGTAGATTCAATATACGGAGTAGTGGTGCTTCCTAATTCCAAACGATGTGCTCATACTGGTATGTCTTCTGGTGGGAACTTTCTTCATCTTGATCTTCGCTTTCGGACTTCCATCAAATTGACGTGGTTGTTGTGGCTTGAGATGATAAATGAAAGTTGAAAAAATGTAAAAGATTATGTTGTTGATATGACCGAGCCTGACTTAAGCTGCATACATATCCTAGAATAGGAATCAAGTCAAAACGTAGTTTCGTGTGAGGGAAATCAATAAAAATTTGGCCACAAAGGTGGGTATGTGGAGAATGGTAAGGTTGATAATCATGAGCTTTCTTTGGAAAGCTCATTTGGCCATTTGCAGAAACGGTGCCTCTTATGTATGAGTCTTCAACATCTTATGGCTTTTTCTTGTGCTAACAATTAACATCAAAGAATTTCTTAATTTGAGCAATGTTTTTGTAAGTTGTTGGAGTCGATCAAGCGTTGAGATTTGCATCTCAATATCGATTCCTTCATGTCATGGTTTTAAGCGGAAGAGTAGTGAACGCGTTGTATAAGCTACCTTCATATGTAGTCTCACTGACTTGCGTTTTGATGAAAGCAAAAGGCTTGGGTACATGCGCGAATCTTCTCTGCGTAAACTCTGAATATTTCTTGGGCGCCTCATTGATAGTCTCCTTATCTTGTGGGCGTCTTCGTTTATGAACTCTTTTTGGGTCCACTACAGTCGTCCTTTCGTGTATTTGTTTGAAAAGAAATAACTTGCAACAACAGACACAACAACCTTTTTGGTTGTTGCATAATCATTTGCCAGTTGAAAATGTCTTCAAAGTGGGGTGCCCCTTTGGGACACTGACGACACTTTATGCAGAAGGGTTCCTGCGATCGTGTAATCTTGTGCTGATGTGGTAACCCTTTTGAGTCACCCATTATGCTTGTGGTATTATGACCTCTCTGTTTATTGCCAATAATTCTTCGAATACGATCTTAGATAAGTCTTGCGCATCTTTGTATCAATGCTACTTATAGATTCCTCTTGAATCATCAATCTTTGGATTATCTTGCGCATTATTTGATGTTGGATACGAGGCGACTTATAGATATCCTTTGAATTGTCAGCCTTTAGGTAATCCAGCGCACTATCCGACTTTGGATAAGAGATGACTTATAGATATCCCTTCAATCGCTAGCTTTTAGGTGTTCCTGCACATCTTCCGACCTTGGACATAATATGACTTATAGATATATCTCAAATTATTAGTCCTTGGGTAATCCTACACATAATTGATCTTGGATATGATGCGGCTTATAGAGAACCCTTTGACATACCAATTTTATAATCTCGCATATTCTCCTGTAAAGATTTAGTCGCGACTTATGGGTAACCTTCGGACTATCAATTTAGGTAACCCTGCATACTATCCAGTTAGAATGTTATTGCATCTTACGGATGACCTATGGGCTATCAACTCAGAGATAATCTTGCACACTATCTTATTTCAAATAATATGACTTATAGATGATCCTCAAATTGTCAATTTCAAGGAAATCTCATCTGATGTTTGCTTTCATATAGCGACTTAAAGACGAATCATGTGCTTTTGATGAATTCATATGCTGATTCATAAGATGATGAGATATCCTCGGCGCCAACATATGCTATCTCACGTGTCAATAGATATTGAATGTTGATATCCTCAATTGATGTATTAGTCATAATCCAAGCTTGAACGCTTTTAAGCATATTTTAGAAATCCTCCTGAAGATTTGGTTGACCTCCTTATGACTGAAGTAACGAGTGCCTAATCCTGCGTTGATCGTCGATGTGATTTTGGAGCATTTGTATTGATAGTATCTTTTAACAATATTTGTTAAGAAGATCTTTGGTTAAGTAGTGGAAGTGTCTTCTTTATTGACCCTTGGTGCATTTCTCTCGATATTGTGGTCAATCATCCTCGTTGATATCTTGTAGCTCTAATGATGTCTTGCATTATCTGGTACAAATCAACGTTGATTGTAACATTTCCAAGTTGAACGTCCTAGCCTTCATTGATTTTCGAAACGTTCTTCAAAATTTTGCCCCAGTCTCTTGGAGAGACTTTCTCGATAATTATTCGTTGCGTATCTTGGGATAGTCTTGATGGATCATGTCGGGTTTCCTGGATACCGTCGCGTTCAAGTTTCGCTCGTCGTTAGGGAAAAATGGAATTTTGTATTATAAAGGGACCGAGCCTTATATAGGCTGCCTACGTGTCCCACCGAGGGAAATCAGGTCACACGTAGTTCCAACTACAAAAGGGGAAATGATTCTACTTAAGTACGACCGAACCCGATGAGGGTTGCCTACGTATCTCACCATGAGAAATCAGGTCAGAACGTAGTTCTGATACATGATAATTAGAGAAAATCCTATGTCTTCAAATATAGGACTATATTGCCTACTTTTGAGTCAATCAACTTGGATTTATCATTATTGCATTCCCACTAAAGTTATTCGATTCTCCATAGGATAGCTTATATGAAAGCCTTGCCGACTCGGCGTGAAAGATGGTGTCCCTCATGTCATATACACTCTTCCATTTTTATGACTGGGCATTGGATCAATATTTGCATTTGGTTGCACTTCGACACGTTGGATTACCCCGGCCTTGGTCAAGCACTCAATTCTATGCCTTAACCTATGACAATCTTCAGTGCCATGCCCCTAAAGTCCAGAGTGAAAAACACATCGCTTTCTTTCATCAAACCATTTAGGTAATGGGTTAGGAATCTTTCCAAGCTCGGGTTACAGCAAATTTTCACCTCTCAATCTTTCGAACAAATGTGTCAATGGTTCAACAAATTGTGTGCAACTTCGATTGCGCTTACCCTTCGAATTTTATCTTAGCGCAAAAGGTGTCGTATTTTGATAAACTGACAGTTGGATTGGTATACATAGTTGTGGTGGATTTTGGTATGTGGGAGCTTGGGGTTGAAGGTAATTTTGTTGGTTATTGTAGGCATGATGTAGTTTGTGACTCGATATTTGCATTAGTTCATTATCAGGACTTTGAAGTGATTGGGATGATTCAGGTATTGAATGGTGTGGTATCATAACAAATATTTCTTCTTCATTCTCCTCCTTGGCTCCTTCGATGGACTCTAACTGAATAGACTTGCTCAAGTTATTTGCTGACTTAATCTTTCCAGAGTTAATCGCCTCTTCTATAAAATTTCCCATTTTGACACAATCAACAAACTTCTGCCCCAATGTGGACATTATCTTTTCAAAATAGGCACCCTTTTGACTGCGGATAAAATACTTCATTAATTCACTTTCGTCCATTGGTGGTTGAAACTTTTCTGCCTCAGACCTCTATCGCCGAGCATATTCCTGGAAGGATTCAAAGGACTTCTTTTGCATATTGATGAGGGAAAGTCGATCAGGTACAATTTCTGTATTAAACTTGAAACAATTCATAAAGTCTTCAGCCATGTCACTCCATTTACGCCAATGACAAGGGTCTTGTTTGGTGTACCAAGCGAGAGCCTCACCAGATAAACTTCTAATGAAAAACATCATTATGAGCTTCTCATTTTTTTCAATTCTTACCAATTTATCACAATACGCTCTTAAATGAGTATGAGGATCCCCGGTTCCATCAAACAAGTCAAACTTAGGTGGCTTGAACCCGATTGGTAAATCAACATCTGGATAGATATATAAATCTTCGTAGTCCAAATGCTCGCTGACTTAAGTTTCTTGGAGGTGTTTCATCGCTCGCTTTAGATTACGAAGCTCATTTATGATTTTGTCATTCCCCTCTTTTTGTCCTTGTATTTGTCAAAAGCCTACCTTTAGCAGGCACGGTAAAAATGGGTGTCTCAGTCACGCACATTGGAGAAATATATTATTCTTGAAAGGTAGTGTGATTTGTTCGTTGAATATCACAAGCAGATGTGACATTATTTGGATGTGGGGTGCAATGAGAAAATTTATGGGAGGTGATGGGTGTGAACGGGGATGAGGGATTTGTTAAACCAATAGTCGTTGTGGGAGGTTGTACTGACTGATAGCGTTTAGGTATTGGAGTTCCTAGCGATAAAAAATTAGGAGGGCGCGGTAGAGTAGCCGTGGATGGATGTGTGGGATTCTTTCCTTGGTGTATTTCTCCTCTTAACGTCTCGAGTTGTTGCTCCGAAAGAAGCATACGTTCATTATCTTGTCTTTTGAAAATTCCTGATACGTTTGCCAGCGTTGGAATACTTTTGGTTGGGTCGACGGTATTGGTGTTCATTCTTAAGATATATAGCTTAAGTCGGCTAGTTCTATCGATCAACACAATTAATCTCTGTCGGGGGGATAATGCCAAGACAAATGAAAGTTAAGGAGTTAGCTCATGTCGATCGACAAACACATTCAGACAACATCAAGTAAGCGCATTATATTGTGGAGCCTCATTTTGCTAGAGATAGGCCTTCGTTCAAATAAACTGACATAGATGAATCTAGATTTTGACACATTTTGGATTCAGAACAATTTAAAGTTTTCTTGAAAAGGGAATGTATCCAACAAGGGTGGCTAAAAGAGTCCTATATAGTCGATAAGAATTGATAGAAGCGGGCTAAAATGATGCCTTTAAAAGATAGAGTATGTCAAGTCTCATTATTGATGAATGAGGATCTTGTGGTAGAGATATCGAACGGAGGAGAAGTATCGACAATGTCTCACGCTCATTGGCTGGAAAGAGTTAGAAGTGGGTGAAGATGAATAATATTCCACATTCATTGTTTTGAAGAAGGGTGTCAAATAATTGTAGAGTTTTGAATAATATTCTACGTCTGTTGACTAGACAAAGGAATCCAACATTGGAAGAATGCTTGACGACATTCCACTCTAGTTTGGATAAAAAAAAAGTTAGACGTAGGTGGAGTTTGTAGTGACATTCCCTATTTGCGGACTTGAAGAGAAAGTCGAACGAAAGCAAAGCATTTTTAGAACACTCGGCTTTCATGGACTTTGATAAAGATATTTGTGAAGCGGAGTTTTAACAACACTCTGTATTCATGAAAATGGTGTCAAATGTTGGCTAGTTTGGGTAATACTTTATGTTTATTGACGTGAAAATTATGTCGAATGAAAGAAGAGTAAAAGAAGGCCAATTTGATTGTTCTGAATCCATTAATGTTCGATTTCTGGATTATCTAAATCAGTTCTAACACAAAATATGTCATAAAGGTTTCATAACCTTTTGACGAAAGGGTGGCTTCCTAGTTGCGAAGACGATACCTTGGACCGTCTCGCCTAAGGTATATGCAATATGACCTATTACTAGAGTAGAATTTTTTCCTAAATATTCAAGAATGAGACTGAATATTTGCGAGAAGGGGCACTAACCTAACTGCACCGACTCTGAAACTAAGAAATCCAAATAAGGTTCGGAGGAGTGTAGTACACCCTTCGCGTGTACCATAGTGTGTGAATTGTGTACGGCCAAAGACTCGATAGAAAAATGCAAGTGATAAAGCATTAACAAGTAGTGCTATTCAAACAAATAAGGAACACAAGTTTGGATTTGGCTTGTGTCCTTTCACACATAGCATGATATAAAAATATGTAAAACAAATAACATGATAAAGCATAAAAATCCTAAACTAAGCATGACAAAATAATGTAAAGAATTTATGAGCAAATTCATATAATTTGCAGTGTAATAGGTAAAGAATTTAATCATTTACAAAAAATGTAAAAATACCTCCCTCAATTGAAAATCGAGTCGATCACGGTTAGAACCTGTTGTCATCCCCAACAGAGTCTCCATTCTGTCATACCCTATTTTTACAAAGGTCAAAACGAGCATGACGTTATGGACTCTAAAAGAATAAAAATTTGCACTGAGTCGCCACCTAATTTTTAAGGAAAATAAGGAAACTTATTGAAGTATTAACATGTGATTAATGTTTCTAGTCTGCGAAAAAACAATTGAGATTCTAGGTAAGGGTTCAAGTTATTCCGAAGGGAAGGGGTTAGGCATCCTTCAGAATCCACAAGTGTGGTACCCGGCTAGACTAAATTTTTCAAAGAGGGAGGAGGTATAAAAAATAATGTAGAAGTGTATGTATCATATATAAAATAATATAAATGTTTAAAATTATGTAAAGATGTATGTATATTAAATATATAAATAAAATATGTTATTATAAACAATGTAAAAAGATATGTATAAAAATACATGTGAAAAGAAAAGTATTTTATGTTGTGTGAAAGAAAGTATATCTTGATATGTCATGAATAGAAAGAGAAAAATAATGTTCTTTGTTTGATTAAAGTTTATGAAAAAGTAAAGATTTACTTTAACAAAAAAGATCACAATGTTTATGATGTCAAAGTATGAAAACTAATTTGATTAATTTAATTTATTAGTGTAAACGTTAACGACCTAAGTTTGCATAAACTCGAGGTGAAGTTGTATAAAGAAAATTTCGCCCAACACCCCAAAAATAAAGTTTTCATTATAATAACATTTGTACAAATATAAAAATATAATACAAAATTAAAAGGGCCTCTTTGAATGCGACTCTCGATGAGTAATCCAAATAACCTGTATAAACACTTGTAAAAATGTTAGTAACGAATAAATAATAATCAAAATAAATTGAACAAGTATGTGTGTATATAAATATTTTAAAAAGATATTTTTTTGTTAAAAAGTGGGCTCAGATAATGTCATGACTATGAAATGGTTGCTCAATTAATTGACCGTCCTAAATCATCTTGCTACGAAGTGGTTGCTCAATTAATTGGTCGTCCTAATCGTCTTCCCAAGATATGAATTGTAAAATCTTGTGTTGTTATAAAGTTTCATCATCGCCCAAAATATTTATTTTATTATGTATTTGTACACGTAAAGTTCATCTTTTGTTTACGGAGGCCTCAAATTAATAATAATTTTTCATCGATCAAAATAATGTAGTATCTGTTCGTTATCAGTGTAATAAAAGTACAAAGAAAAGAAAAATTCAAAATCAAATCAGGTACTGTAAAACCATGACAATACAACAAATCATGAACCAAATTATCAGAGCAAGAATTTTTCATCAACCATAACATGAAATTAACAGAATAATGTAAAATGTCTGTTCAAATATTACCAAAACAGGCCGGTGTTAACAGAAGAAAATAAAAATCACCAAAAATGTCAAAGGATCCCAAATAAGGAGAGTGAAAATTTTTGAGAACCATAAATGCACCAAATCTGTAGAAATAAGCATTAAATCTGTAACATGAGACAAGGATCGGCGTTGCTTCAACGGCAATCGCCGGAGAAACTCCGGGAAATGGGAGTACGGTGGCCAGTTTTTGGTGAGCAAAAGCGAAAATGAGAGATTGGAAGATGGCGGTGTAGTGGGGGGGAGGTTGCGTGGTGGCTGGCCATTGGAGGTTTGGCTGGAAAGAGAGAAAAGAAAAGGGGTGGAGTAGGATAGTTCACCGGCCATGGTGTCCCGTGGTGGTGCGGCGCGTGGTGAGGGAGAAAGAAGAGGTGCGTGAGAGGCGCGACGGCTGGTGACCGGAGATCCAACGAATGAGCTCCGGCAGTGAAAGTAATTGGCGTCTGTTTTTAGAAAGAGAGAGAGAGGGAGGTGGAGGAGTACTGTGGAAGGGTAATATGTGTGTGTGTATATGTGAAAAAAAATAGAGATATTATATGTAAGTGTTTCCGTTCTATTCTATGTGTTCTCTCCGTTTGAATGAAGAAGAAGGAGAAATAAAATAAAATGGATTCTGTGTGAGAGTGATTGTGTGTATATCCGTTGGAGTGTTTTGAAGAAAAAAATAGAAAAATGAAATAAATAAAATATGCTTGTGTATTTACGAATATGTGTGTGGGTTTGCAAAGGAAAAATGTTTATGAGTTGTAAGAAATAAATATATGTGTATTTTAAAAGAGAGGAAAAAATGAACAAAAAAAATGTCCCCAAAAATGTATCCTCCCGCCACCTATTTATACAAAAAATTGAGCACCCCTTTTATCCATTGGATAAAAGGGTGTCCTCTCTTTTTATAATAGAACACCCTTAGGTCCTTAAGTTATTGGTCAAAGGATTTTCATCCTTTTGACCAACGGACAAAGTAATTATTCAAAGGGTAGTGTCATTGGGTGGTCATTGTCAGATGTGACAAGAAAACACTGAATGGTTATTGTCGGACATGACAAGACATTATTGTGTAGTCGTTGTTGGATGTGATAAGACATCGAATTATTATACTGCACAAAAATAATTGATCCGACTCAGTGTTTGCAGACTGTAAAATATAGATGTTGAATGAAAAAATGTAAAGAATATTAAAATTATTAAAGTATAATTAATTTAAAAATACTGTAAATATATATATATATATATATATATATATATAACGTCATGTCGTGCACGTGCGCAAATATTTGTAAAATAATAAATTGATAAGAATAAGAAAAATTATTAATAAATTATAAAGAGTAAAAAATCCTAAAGTAAGGATGAAAATCAATAATTTGTTATCAATTGTAAAAAATATGTGAAAGTTGTATTTTGTATCCTTTAACGGTCAGGAAGCCTGAATACGTTATTTTTAAGCACGGAGAGCAAAAATTGAGTGTCAACACAAGGTATTCAAAATTTATCATTAATATCATAATATTAACGTATTATTCTAATTTGTCATCATGCAGGTTGCTCATTCTCCATAGCGTAAAAGTGAAAAAGATATCCCGAATACAAAAGGGATCCTCCTCAATCTCATAATGAGCATAATACAAATGCTAAAAGTGACAATGTTGTAGAGGATGCCAGATAATCATCTAAAGTAGGTGGAAATGAAGGAGAAGTTGAAGAGTTCTTAAAGGTAATAGCAATTACACATTTGATTGTTAATTAAATTGACTTAATTGTATGATCGATTATTTTTACTTGCTCAAACTATTAGCATCAAATAGTTTATTTGTCACTGTTGGAGATGTTGAAACTATTAATATAATTCTATAGCACTTCATTAACTAATGGAGAATATGTACTGATTAAGTTTCTCAGATGTATCGATAGCAGATGTATCATTTTGATACATATAGAAAGTTTAATTAAAACTTATCCCAAAAATTATTTTCACATTAAAAATGTCAATTAGGAGTATGATCTAGGAAACACATGTTAGATTTTTTAGATCTCAAGGCTTCTAGCTACAAATGTTGGATGTCACACCCCTTTTTCGACTCAAAAAAAAAATAGTTATAATTTAATGTTCGAAAGGGTTTTATTATTTAAGTGACAAGAAATGAAAATTTGTTTCGGAAAAGGATTATTAACATTTTTTATTCAGAGTCGCCACTTGGCATAATCTGGTGTGCCAAGTCACCATTGGAAAATCCTTTTCAAAACCATTTGACTCTTTGAACTGGTTTGCGAGCAGAGATTCCGGCTAAGGAATTCTGTTGACCGAGGGGAAGGTGTTAGGCACCTCTCGATCCCGTGGTTCAACCACGGCCGCTTGGTAGAGTGTATCGACTATTTTTTGGTACTAAGAAATGTATAAAACACACAAAAGTACGCAAAATAATCAAACAAAACAAAACAATCCAAAATGTAAAGTCCAGTCCAATTATACAGTCCAAAAAATAAAAAATACAAAAATATAAATCCTATTCTAAACTAAATCTAGACTAAGCTCTAATGCCTTACTCGATGCCGCGGTCCTTGATCACGAACCTACTTCGAAAATATAATACGTCGGGGCATTCCCCGGTGAATAAATACATGAAACCTCGGGGCATTCCCCGGCCAAATGAATAAACTTGAGTTAAGTACTTCAAACTAGGAAACATTCACACATATTCCACATTCAGACATCCAACAAAACACTTATTCCTAAATTTTCCTACCCGAACCTGCATTTGCATATCCGTTTCAACATATTATAATTCTAACACGTTCATATCAATAATAAATTGAAACTAATCTGAATCTATCCTTTTCCTCAATTTTTCAATTCCCACCGAAACCATTCTCGAACCTTTATTCCAACATAACAATTCAACGATAATATTTCAGCAATCCCCAATCAATATTATTCGACATTCATCATTCACACCACGTATAAGATAAGAGAAAGTCGAGACGATAACAATTAATCACACACAATAATAAAAATTAACTAAGAATAAAAATGAGATAAAGAGATGGACCTTAAATTGGAAATTTTATTCGACTAATTTGAACCGATTTCAATGATGACAGAAGCTTCGTAGACCAGTGAACCACGGGCAGACCTCAAACGAAACTTCCACAACGACAAAATCGACCCCAAAACCTCGCACCTCTCGACGTCGCAAAGCAAAATCCAAATCAGATTTGATAGTTTTTGGCCGAAATTTGGAATGGGAGGATCGAAATGATTTGGGGTTGTATTACTGTTCTTTGCTACGCCGGAGCTCCAACAAGCTTGACAGTAGCCGGAATCGGAACAGCAGCTGGCAGCGACGAGGTTTTTTTTTTCTTTTGGTGAAAACTCGTTGGAAAATCCTCTCTCCCATCCGTCAACCTCTCTTCTCACCTTCACTGCTTTCTCCCTATTCTCTCTCGCGCAATCTCTTCCTCTCCCTCTCTAAGTTCTCTCTCACGCCATTTTTTCTTTTCAGTTCGATATGTGTGTTGTTCTTCCTCGATTCTGTTATCTGTTTATATACGGGTGTAGATGATGAGGCTTTTGGTGTGAGATTCTCTGTTTTCTTCGAATGGAAATTGTATGTCTGTGTATTCCCCTCGATGGTGTGTGCACAGTGTATATGTATATCTGTGTATTCCAGGAAAAAAAATGAAGAAAAATGGGATCCTCTGTTATTGTGAGGAAGAAATTAAAAAAATCATCATCCGGTTCTTGGTATTTTTTTAATGTGTATCAATGGAATCTCCCTCCGCATATGGTCCCTTTGTGTGTGTATATATGTTGTGAGGTGAGGGTGGGGTAGTGAGGTCAGGTAGGTGGGGTCACGTGGGGTAGGGGGTAGGGTGTGATGTGGTTTATTTTGATTGGATAGGTTGTTAGGATAAGATAGGATTTGTTAGGGAGTTTGTTATTATTTTTTTTTGTATTTTGTGAGGGTATAATAACATGGGTGAGGGTACACGGTAGGATAAAAATGGGTAAAAGTGAATAAAAATTGAGCTTTAAGAGGACGAAATCACGTGTCTACATTGGATAAGGTATAATTACGATTTTTAAATATATTATTTTCATATATAAGATCGCAAATGTATCATAATAATATATATTGTTCGTTCAATATGTCTAACAAGTAGAAACAATCGATCATTGTTAGTAGAAATAAGTTGTTGACATATGTCTGGCAGGAGTATGCTAGTGGGTATACAAACAAGGTGCAAGAAGAAGAAATGTATAATGCAACAGCAAAAATAGATGAAGGGTTAAGGAATGCGCACCTTAAGGTAATATTGATTTACCTATATAGATTTACTTATGGCGGAGCTTGCTCATATAGTTAAATTATCATTATTTGGTGTGTTGAAATTGTTCATTGTAATAGTCACTAATAAATTTTAACTTTTCAAGTGTCGTAATAACTCATCAGTAGTAAATTTTAAACCAATCTTAAACAGATTCATGATTCCAGCAACAAAAGTTTGATATGTGTTCATTATGTTATTTGGATGTATCATTTTGATACATATGATTCCACATGTATCAATATGATATACATATAAATAGTTTAATCACTTCCTTTAAAAAATTCAAACTCAAACAAAAGTTTACTTTTACATACGTCAAACAGGAAGCTGAGAGTGCGTATACAGACAAGGTGCAAGAAGAAGATAGGAATAATATAGCTGCAGAATATAGATGACGAACTAAGGGACGAGCGCCTAGTAGTAATATCAATTTACTTATATCGGAGATTATTTCTAATTGCTTACAAAGTTTATTTGTTATTATTTGGGGAGTTGAAATTGTTTCTTTTAATGGTCACAAACTTATTTTAAATTTTTATGTGGCACAATAACTTATCAGTAATAAATTATAAACTTATCTTAAGTTGATCAAAGTCTTCAGTAACAAAAGTTGAAAATATGTTAAATAAGTTTTTCGAATGTATCATAATGATACATATTGTTTCACATGTATCTTTATGATACATATATATAGTTTAGTCACTTCCTATCAAAAACTCAATCTCACGCTAAGTTCACTTTTTACATACGTCAAACAGGAGGCTAAAGTAGACCTTCATAATATAAATGAAGATTTATCTAAAGCAATGTATATGCCACCATTTTCTGCAACCCATCCAACAGGGGTCACTGATAGTCAATTCATCACTGATAGTGCTATTACAGCCATTGACACATGTAATCTATAGTGCAACACTGATAGTCAGTCTTATATTACTGGCAGTGCTATTGCAGCTATTTCACAGGTCCCTATATACAAGATAAATCTTTCAAATGTCATCAAGAAACGCGCCCAAAGAAATTGGCAGCATTCAAAACTTTATCAGTCATCATATATCAATGTTTTTTATTCTGGGTCAAAAGATAAAGTAGTCATCCAGTCTACACGAAAAGTTGAACTACCAGTTTGAAGGTCATAACATTTATGGACCATATGCTAAAGAGCTGTTCTCTAAGTTCTCTTTTTGGTTGTCAGTTGGACTGTACAAAACACATGCTAGTAGGTAAGATTAATGAATCACCTTTTAAAATAATATTTTGTAGTTTGATTTTGTACGCTGACCTAAAATCAAAGTTTGATTTTGTAGTTGCACATCCGATGAAAATAAGTTGGTTTTACAACATGTACAACATGGCAATCAAATGCATGTTGAAATGGTGAGATATGCCTCAAACAAATATATATAGCACCTAACTATTTTTTTTATTTTTTATGATTTAAGCACAAATTATATTTCTTACTTTCTGGTGATGTACTGTGTATATAGATTTTGTCACACATATTATATATTTATGTAATTTCGACCATATATTGACCACAAACATAGTAGTTGATACATACATACATATATATATATATATATATACTTTTATTATTTTCAGTCACACTGTTTATATAAATTCATATGCATTAACTGGTTTACACTTATATTATGTATGGCATATATGAATCAAACGTTCTTATATATTTTAATCTTTCAATACAGCAGGTCGATGTGGTGTTCTACTAGCTTCGCAAGAAAGCAAAACTGGACACCATCAATGAATATAGATATACCACCGCTAATTGCATGTTCAAGAACTATATTCATGACACATACACTCATTATCACTGAACTCGATCTGAGATTGATCTAAGCTCTCAGGGCGAAGATGTTCGTTTAATGAAAGTTGCTTCAGTAGAGAGATTAATTTGTGAAATTATTCAAAGTCTACGCATTCTAGCAGGTCTTTCATGGCATTTGGTTGATGAGGTGTATGTGCCAATAATTTGTCAGAGATCGTTTCACTGGGTGTTGACAGTCATAGTGATCGAGGAAAGATGTATTAGTGTGTATGACTCATTGAAAAGTCATACAGGTCATGCAGCTGAGATAAAAAAGCTTGCTTAAATGTTGTCAACTTACTTTCAATGTCTTATTTTTTTAGTAGAAAGATCGCACAGACTGTCACTACTACAAGCATACAAGGAAAAGACAGACCAACATACATTTGATGTTCAGTTTGTTGATGGTATTGTGCAACAATCAAGCAACACGTTGTACGTATTATTTATTCTTTTAAATATATATTTTTACATAATTGATCACTGAAACTCCTAAACTATTTACTGTTCTGTTCTCCAGGGATTGTGGTTTGTTTGTTGCGGCATATGCTGAATTTTTAATTGTAGACCATCAAATAACTTCTTTAGAGTTTGATTCAGGAATGCATCGTACCAGATACACATCATTGTTATGGGATTATGGAAGGGAAAATGCTTCAGTGGACCCTTGTACTATGTTCGTTTTGTAATGTGGATACTCCAACTTACATGTTTGTCATCTGGACCCTTGAACCCATTAAAAAATAATATTTTAAATACTTTTTCGGTGAGTATAACACATTCGCCCCACGTCAGCTGTCACATTTGTCACATCATCTTCCTTTTTATATATAAAAAATATTAAATATTAAAATAAATAAATAAATAAATAAACAAAAATACCACTCCCTCCTCTCTTCCCCTTTTTCTTTCTTTTTCCCGTTCTTTCTTTCTCTATTTCTTCTTCTTCTTCTTCTTTTTCTTATTCTTCTTCCTCCTCTTCTCATTCTTCTTTTCCTTTATCATCTTCATCTTCTTATTCTTCTTGCTCTATGAAAAAATTAAAAAGTGAGAGTTGAAAATTTTAAGAAGTATGGAAAGAAGGAATTTTTGGAGATTTTTGTGATTTTAGGTAATTCAAAAAACTTGAAATTCAATGTAAAGACTGAATTTTTATGCTTTCTTTAGACTTCTTGTGATTTGGGTAATTCAAGAAGGCTTGAAATTCTTGAAATTCAATGTAAAAACTCAATTTTTATGAATTTTTTGTGATTTAGGTAATTCAAGCTGGAAATTCTTGAAATTCAAAGTAAAGACTCAATTTTTATTTTTCTTGAGATTTCTTGTGATTTGAGTATTTCAAGAATGTTGAAAATTCTTGAAATTCAATGTGAATATTTTTTTTTTGCTTTTTTGGGGATATTTTGTGAATTGGTTAAAATTCAAGAATGAAGGTTTCTTTATTGCTAGGAACTGGTAGGGCAGCGGGGGAGAGGGGCTTGGAGGTGGGATGGGGGAGAGAGGCTTGGGGAAGGAGGCTGGGGAAATAGTGGGGGGCGGCGGGGGAGAAGGCTGGAGTTGGGGGAATGAGGGTGTTGGACGGGGGCTGGGGGTGGGGGTACTGGACGGAGGTTGGGGTGGGGGCCTGGATGGGAGTGGGTGGGGGGGGTGGGGTTGGAGAAGGTTTTTTTTATTTTTTTTTTTTTAAATTTATTATTTTTGAAATATTTTTAAATTAAAAAAGATGGAGGAAAAAAAAGACCTTTTTAATTTTCTTTTTTAATTTTAATATTATTTTTTAAAAAAATATTTTAATATAAAATTGATCAAAAATTGACCCCACTCACACCCTAGGCGCGTGTAGGCCTAGTAAACGTTTTTAATGCCACATAGGCCTGGTCAACGGTTAAAGAGTTTGAAATATTATTTTTTAGTGAGTTCAGGGGTCCAGATGACAAACATGTAAGTAGAAGTGTCCAACTTACAAAATCAACATAGTACAGGGGTCTATAGAACCATTTTTCCACTATGGAATGAACAAGGTATATAATGGATATATTAGTGACAATCAGGATCCGCCTAAGCCTAGACGGACCTTCATTTCATATGAGGATACAGAGATGATAGATGTCGAGCCGTAGTTGTCTAGTATTTGTTGTTTGATAAAATGATAATTGTTTCTTATATTTTATGTTTTTTTGGATATTTCTAGACTATCAGTTTTGTGTATTAAGTATTCAGTATTTTTGTGTTTAATGTTATGGCATTTTAGCTTATGAAATGAAGCGTTCTCATGTTGTTCCACCATATTATTCTATCTTTTATGTTATGATTGTGTTTGTCATTATTTATTATGTATTTGATACATATGTTTGATTCATGCCATGTTGTGTTAAAATAACATATCAGTTTTTTTAAAATGTCTTAACACTGTATCAGCGATACTACAACGAATAACGTAACATTCATAAATATTTAATATGTATCACTTACAAATAATTTGTTATGTATCACCAACATTCCACACGTGTTAAAATGTCTTAACAGGAAATGAGGCATTACTAATATGAATCACATAACTTTCATAAACGTTTAATATAAATCATATAACATTCATAAATATTTTAATATGTATCACTTTAAATTTTTTTTATTGAAAATGTATCACTAGCATTCTAGATCTGTTAAAATCTCTTAACAACATAACAGGCATTACTAATATGAATCACATAATTTTCATGAACTCTTTATATAAATCATTTAACATTTATAAATGTTTTAATATGTATCAATTGCAGAAAATTATTTGAAACCTATTTTTTGATAAATTAATTCAAATTATTGAATTAAAAACATTGATATTAATAAACATTTCTTCTTCCATTGTAAACAAAATACTCATGAAACACATTTTTGAGAATTTAACTCAAATTGTTGAATTCAAAACATTGAACTAGACAAACAATTCTGATTCCACTCCAAATAAAAATGTCACATCTCCTTTGAAAAGTAGTTGCAAGTGCGTCTGTTATGACCTTCATGCACACACTTTCCACAACGAATTGAGGTTGATGAAAACTTATCGCTACTTTTATTTTGTCTTTCTTTCTTAGGTCTTCCTGGCGGTCTATTATATTTTGAAGGCAAAATCACATCTTTCAACACATCCGTTGGTACATGTCAATCTCGTTTATCGAGCATTGGATAAAGAGGCATTTCATAAGTCTTGACTACTGTCTCCTTCTTGTAGTAATCAGAACAGTATGACTTCATCTTCTTTACATGTTTGCTTTTCAAAACAGCAATAGCGTACGCTCATGGTATCTCGTCAAGTTGAAATCTACCACAATTGCATGTTCTATTATCCAATCGAACTAAGTATTTTCTTCCTTCTTCGTCTACACTATATATGTAGTTCGTTGATTTCCTAACTTGAAAAATATTTTTTAATGTATAGTTACGTTAATCATTATAGTGTAGGAATCATAAAGATTACAGAATAATTATGTATAAAGAATGAGTTTTCAAGTTGTGGCATATTTTTTCAAATGTGTCCAAATGATACATTTTGATTTCCAGATGTATTATTATGATACATCTGGTATCAGAAAAGATAAAATACACTGCAAAGCAACTTTGTTACAATAACATAAATAGTAAATAACTTACCATTATACATGATGACTTTGCCTCGTTCAATTAAAGAATTTGTTGAAACTTACCTCCCAATGAGCTTTTAGCAAGAAAACTAAACCTGTCTCTATTTTTGCGATTTCAAGCACTAAATAAAATTCTGACTTGTTCAAGAAAATCTAAAATTATCAGTTCACGTGCCTTAACAAGATGAGAGTTGATACATTTGCAATGTTGAAAGTTGTCATCCTTTCCCTATTTATTGGATCATGAACTCGTGACCACTTTTCGTATTTAGCATTTTCGAGATAGTCCTTTATTCTATTGTCAATCTTTCCTACTTTACACATAAGCTCATCAAAATCATCCAACATGTATGATTTAGCCATTACAAAAACTCGTTGTTCAGCTTGTCCTTACGTTTTCTATAATTCATGCCGACATTATTTTAAAGATGACAAACACATGCAAAATGTGATATACATGGATAGACTATGCTAATAGCCTTGATTATGTTTTCATGTCTATCAGAGATAACATACATATTATTGCGTTCACCATAAGCACACTTAAATTGCTAGAAAAATCATGTCCAGGAGGAATCATTCTCAGAATCTACAACCCCATATACAAGCGGCAATATATGACCTGATAAGTAACATCAACCAATCATTATATATAATTTATATAAAACTTAGCATCATTTTGATAGAAAAATATAAAAGAATGACTATGTATAGTACTTGCTCCATCAAGTGTGCTAGCTAAAACGAATGTTTCCTTATATAGTCCACTCATGTGACTATCGTCTACTACCACAGCAGGCCTAAAATACTCAAATCTCCTAATAAATGGATGTAGTGCTATGAATAGATACAGGAACTCATTATCGGGAGATTAATGCAATCCTTATATGTAAATTGGGGTAAACAGAATTCAACATGTATATATAGGTAGGTATTTTCTTGTATCCATCTGCTGGTGGCCCTCTCAATATATTTAAAGTATGTTCTTTAGCACGCCATACCTTCATGTAATCTAAGTCCAAACTAAGTTCCCATTTTTTATCTTCAATAATGTCACTTGGTGTGATTATTCTTTTATAGTTCAATAACTTTGGAGTTATTATTCCAACTACAAAAGCAATTGTTGCATGACGCTGATCAAAAACTCTATCTTTTAATGGACATGTATGTTCATCATTGAAATATCTTACTACAAAAGTATCATAATCAAACCTATACGAGGCCTTGAATAACCAACTACATTTTGGATATTTGCACATCAAAACATAACTGAAAGAAAAAAAATAAAATATATCACAAATATGAATATCTAATAATCTGTTATTAAATGAATCACATAAGGTATATATGTATCTCACTACTTCTACACTATGTCACGCTCTTTAAATATTAATAAAAAATTTTGTAATCATATTTTCCCTTGTATGTTACAAATTTCATATATATTGAATATTTTTATATCGATTTGAGATACAACCAAATGTAACACATGAGATTTACATGTATAACATGTTGTAACTAAATGTATCACCCATTTGATTGAAATAAATACTGCATCTACCATATGAATCATCATTATACACATATAAAGATAACATATGTATCATTCATATGAATCACATTTATACTATAAAATCTCAAATTTTGTTATACTTTATTAAGAAATCACAATGCACACTAAGTAAATAAATACATGAATCACAAATTACGACACACAATATATAGGTCTATGTTTATAAAAGTATCACAAAATTTAACTTAGAAAACTGAAATCAACAATGTTGGGTAATTTAGGAAAATATATCACTACAATTTTCAGATGTATCACTAAAATATAATATAAAAAATTAACCATGAACAACTAAAATCAAACCTCTGTTTGTCAGATCTCTCAACTTTGAAATTGAATCTGTGCTTGATTGCATAGTTATGCATTACCGATACAAGAGTTGCTTTATTTTTATACTTTTATTTCACCTTTGCAACACCATTATTATAATCAGTTATTAGTTTTTCACCACCCATATCAACAACTGAAAGAGATTCAACATTATCAACTACAGATACTGCAAGTTCAGACGACTAAACAATATCATGGCACTCAATTGTCATATCATCCGCGTCGAAAATATCACTATCAATTACAATATCAGTTGTTGTAATACACAGTGAATTCAGGTGCATGTTTCAAAATCTCAAGAAAAAGTTTCACAGACATATCATTATGAATTTCCAATGCTAATGAATTACCTTGAACAACGTATTTGGCATGAATTTTTTTCAAGGATACGTCAATTTTCAACTGAATTGATATATCATCCATTACATCTCGGTACGAATATTTTTCATGACAATACCATCAACCCGATAGTTATCGTACCTAGTCTTTGAAATCCAAACCCCAGAATGACGCAATAAGACAGTCATAAGCTCCATTGAAGTTATTCAGAAAATTGGAGAAGAAGAACGAACAATT
This sequence comes from Capsicum annuum, assembly GCF_002878395.1. NCBI lineage: Eukaryota > Viridiplantae > Streptophyta > Magnoliopsida > Solanales > Solanaceae > Capsicum > Capsicum annuum. The sequence goes on along the minus strand of NC_061112.1, from coordinate 130,053,899 downwards.
CTTTTCATACAAATTAAAAACGTTACATAATGTTTGCTTCAAATTTGAAAATTGATCGAGGTAAATTGTTGAGTTCGTGTATATCAGTAATCCAGCGTGTAACTGATTGAGCGTGGTTTGCTCTGCCGAGTAACATATGAATCACAAATTTTAAAAACTAGGATATGATGTAATTAAACAAATTATTGGATTAAAATATTATAACACTTAAACATTCAGGGATTTATGTAAGTTGTCCAATAAGTTATGCTCGATAATTATAGTTATTATTATTTTAATTAAATTTGGAATAAATTCATTTTAAATAAATTCTCCAAATAAGCTATCTTTTATGTCTCATGCCAAATGAGCTCTTAGGATATATTTGGTATGAAGAGAAATATTTTTGATGAAAATATTATTTAAAAAATAATTTAAGTTCTTACTTATTTTTTTAAACGTTTGTTAGATAAGAAAAAGAAATATCATCTCAAGAATTTATACGTAATCTTATAACAAATTATAGAGATAGAAGGGATTGAGGGTAGGGCCTTAAGAGTGGTAAGGATGGATGGTCAGAGGATAGTAGGCATTGGAAAGATAGAATCATACAATAAATATAGAATGTCATTTGTCAAATGGTTTTCTTACTTTCATTAACGACGTTGACGTTTTTCATTTTTAAGGAACACAATTTTTCAGAAAAAATATTTTTTTAAAATTTTAATTAAACAAATATGAAAAATGAAATAAAATATTCTTCTCCATCCACACCCTTGCTCTTAATTCTTTTAGTATTTTCATTGTACGATTAAAAAAAAGGATAAATGTATCAAAATCCTCCCAATTAAACTATTGTATTTTTATCAAACTAGTTTAGTTTTCGTGCTTTGCACATGTAGCTTGCATAAATAAATAAATTTATGTATAAAAAAATAAAATAATTAAAAATAACAATAATGATAAACTAAATTTATGTTTATTCAAATGATGTAAATAAATATTGTATATCAAATATGTCATTTTCCGTTGTATAAAATTAAAAATCATGCTTCATACAAATCAATTATTGATTTTGTATAATTCATATATAATCTTTAAAGCGACTAATTAAAAGAAATAACAAAAGGATGAAAAGATGATAAATGAATGCAAGAAGATAACTAAATGCAGATGGAGTACAAAAACAGATCATATATGATGTAATGAAAAATTATAAAATAACCCACCATGAAATAAAAAAAGAGAGAGTATTAATTATTCAATTCTTTCAAATAAAGTAGGAATGGATACAAAATAGTTGATTTTAATATTGTTCCCTTTATCTTTAGGTCTAAATCCTTAAAGAAAGGGTATATAGATAAATCAACCAACCAAAAAATTGAACCCTAGTATCATACTTATTCCTATGCCAATAATAAATGTTTTATTTTTATTTATTTTTAAAATTCTTATGATAATTCCTACACTAATTAAGAATACTTGTCCTATTATTTTTTTTTTTCTAGCTACGATTCTTTTCCATTTTTTTTTCAAATACCTGAGCCAATTTAAGCTACACCAAGATTACTTGTCATCCTATTATTTTATATTTTACCATGACAGTTTAACTCCTATTAACACATTTATTCTTATTTTTTCTTTTTTTGTGGTGCAATTATAGAAATCTTTTACATGAGGTAAAATTGTTATTAATTTAGGAGTATTGAAATTATGATTTCTTACTTAGATCAAATAAGATTTTTAATTAATTTTTAAGTCTTAAATCTAAAGATAATAATTAAATGATAAATATTTTAGAAAAATAGTATATGACTATTTTGTGATTGTAGAAATTTTTATTAAAGGACTAAATCAACAAAAAAATTGTTAAAAATCAACAATCGACGATAGATTAAATTTCATATCATTTAAATGATATAACGTATTAAAAAAAAATTATTAGAGACTATTATTTAAAATAAGAATGATATAGTAGATCTCATCATTTATTCACAACGGAAACAATTATATATAATTAAATTTTAGAAGATAGTTCATATAAAATTAGAATGACAAACCAATTGCTCGTGATGGAATGTTACGATTCAAAGAATCTGATAAAAATTATAAATAAGTCAATGTTAAATTATTAATTATTTATGTCATTATAAAGAAAAATCACACACACAAAAAAAATCTCAATTAGCAATTACAACAACAACAACAAACCCAGTGTATTCCCACAAAGTAAGGTCTGATTCTCAATTAGCAATTTATCTATCAAAAATCCATGATAACTTATTATTTTCAACTTCTAGAACATACTAAAATCATAAAAGAAAACTTTCAATTAGCAATTGTTTATCAAAATATAAGATAATTTATTCTTGTAAATATTAAAAAACATACTAAAATCTAAAAAAAACTTACCTCAAAGCACAAATAAATTTATCTCTTCAATGGACCATACTATCAATATTTCACACACACATACACACACACAAAAAAAACTTCTCAGTTAGCAATTGTCTATCAATAATACGTTATAATTTATTTATTGTAAGCTTCAAGAACATACTAAAATTCAAGAAAATTTACTTCAAATTAATGACAATCAAATTTATCTATTTAATTATAGATACTATCAAGATTTTAAACTCAAAAACATGTTAACATTTTAGAAAACTTACTTCGAATCACAATCAATTTATCTCTTTAATTATAAGATACATCAAAAAATTCACAAAAACAAGTGCTTCTCAATGAGCAATTGTCTAGCAATAAAACATGATACTTTATTTTATAAATTTTAAAAACATGTTAAAATTTTAGAAAACTTATCTCAAATCACAAATAAATCTATCTATTTAATCACATTTCTGTTAAAACTGTAAATATCAAGAACATGCTAAAACATTAGAAAACCCACCTCACATCATATATCAAAATTTCACAAAAAAAAAAAAAAAAAACTTTCAACGAACAACTGTTTATCAAAAATACAAGATAATTTATTTATTATAAATTTTAAAAACATACTAATACTAAAATATTTAAAACTTACCTCAAATCACATGAAAATTTATTACATTAATAAAAAAAAAATCTATATCTAAACCTGTTTTTTCTCTACATATGGTAGTTTTGGAGAAAAATATCTAAACTTAAATAAAAAAAGATAACTATTATTAATTAATTAGTTAAAGAATCCTAATGTTAAAGTGATTTAAAAGCTAAACAAAATCCTTTTAAAATTTTAAAAATTCACAATTTTTCACATGTTACGTTTTTTTTTTTCCTTTTTTTGGGGCCAACTTTCAAGTTTTTATTAGGTTTACGTCTTTTTTTTCCTTTTAGCTAGAATGTTATTTTTTACTTTTGGTATACAACCGTGCATTTTATTTTGCAGGTTTTCATCATCTATATTTTAGGACTTCTTTTTCAACCATACAAGGAGAAAAAAATCTATCAACATTAATTCTTCATATATTTTTTTTACCATATATTTTAGGACTTGTTTTAAATATTATAAATAGAATAATATAATAACTATAAAAAATAAGCGAAACGACAAGTTTGTCTACTGCAGAGATTTTTAATAAAGGGCAAAAAGTTCAATCACTTTTTTAAGGTCTTTACAACTTTTCTAAGATCTTCACACCTTTAATAGATTATAGATTATAGATAGATATAGATTATAGATTATAAATTTACACTCAAACTAGATCAGGTTTACGCTACCCCCTAATAATAACTTCCAAGTGTTAAATGTTCGCTCAGATAAGGTTCAAGACCTAGTCATCATCTTAAATGCGTCAGTCAGACACTTTCAATTCATATTTCAGAAAAGAAATTTATCTCATTCGTCTCTAAAAGTAATTAAGTTAATCATATAAAATATGCTATCTTTTTTAATTATATGCATCAACTTTGAGTAAAATATGTTTGGAGTCTTTACAACTTATTGAAGTGAATGCGAATAATTAAAGGAGGTGTTATATTTTATATGGTTGATTTAACTATCTAATAAAAAAAATAAGAATACACACAAAAATAAATTTAAAATTTGAACCAAAAGTGTCTAGTTGGAACACTTTATTGAGAGTTGAGGTGTTCAATTGAAAAATAACTTACTTCAGATATTTAAATAAAATATTCTGACAAGTTTAAAGGGATGTCTATGTATTACTGGGGGGGGGGGGGTTGTTTGGTTGGGAAGACTTTATCCGAGGATTAATTATTCCAGAATTAGCTATCTTGAGATTAATTATTTCATCCACAATATGAAATGAAAATAATATTATAATTTTGAGATAACTAATTTTGGAATGAGTTATTTTATGTATTTTATCTCAATTAAACATAAGATAAAGTTATTCTAAATTTAATTACAACAATAGTAAAATATGAATCATTCTCGCTGTACATCATAAGTGGTCCCATGGTCTAGTGGTCAGGACATTGGACTCTGAATCCAGTAACCCGAGTTCAAATCTCGGTGGGACCTTTCCTTTTTTGGTGGTTTTTGGAACTATCTTTTCAAAGGCACACTACAAGCCAACCTTTCTTTTTTTTTTGTTAGATTAAATTCAAATTCATGCATTGCAGTATTGAATTCGAGATAAACGCTCTCAACAAGATTTTATGTTTGTTTCTAGGGTGTTCGTAACTTGAAACATCTAGTTAAGAGCGAATGAATCCCAACAAGAGCTAATTTAGTATAGAATTTATGGTGCACGTGAACCCATGATCTCTCCATTAAACTAAATATTTTATGTACATTTTTAGTAGAATTGAATTAATATTAGCTGTTGGTATATATTCACACTTCAAAAGGGTTAAATGATGTATTTGGTTGAATTATTCAAATTCTATATTTGCTCTTGACCTCAATCAATCCACCACTACTCAAGTTATATTGGTGGTTAGATATATAGTTGAATGTCTAGCCTTAACATGGCAATGGTATTGCTTCATACATAATGGCCACAATCCTACACAAGCTATTATACACTCATACATGACATAGCAAAGCCACTGCTACAGCAAAATGTACCTGTAATATTGAAAATTAAACATAATTTAATTTTTTGCTTTTACAAAACCAACATTCGCACAAACAGCCATACTTTCCAGCATCACTGAGCAATATATATAGTACTCGTAATAATCTACGAACATGTAAGTTGTAAAACATTTGATTCAATAAACAAAGATCCAATCCTGTAAAGAACTTTTTATATCCCTAAAATTATCTCTCCTAATCAAAGTTCATAACGTTTGATTCTCAAAAAGAAAATTGTAATAAGCATCTTGAATCGAAGTACGTATTTGAGAATTACAATTTTTTTAGTACACATTAATTACAACTAAAATGGTATTGGAGAGAGTAGCAGACAGTGGCGGAGCCACCTTTGCTCTAGGGTTCATCCGACAAAAAATTATATGTTTTTATACTATTTTATATGATTAAATATTTTTTTTTTTTATGTATATATAGTAGATGTTGAACTTCCTTCAAATAGTTCTATATATACCTTTGAATTCCCTCAATGAAAATTATGACTCCGCCACTGGCCGCAGAGGGGTCTGTTTTTGGTGTGTTGTCTTTGATGAGACAAATTTAGCTTTGTAGATTCCCAATTTAATTTGTTCGTCTTCATAATCGTAAAAGGTTGTTTGTTTAAATTTTGTCTTTTAGCGAAGACAACATGAGTTGTTAATATATGATCAATTTTGCTTATTTGGAACCACTGTTTACTGGTCTAATGAATAGTTCATTCCATTAATTTCTTTTTATATGGGCTCTTTTCTTGTCAAATCTGCTTGCTAATCATAAACATGACAGACTTTACGTTTAACAAATTCATATCGAATCTTTTCTTCGTGTTAGGTATTAGTAGTAGCTATTCAATTCATCCTCATTGAGTCATTGCTGAATGGTATATTAATAATGTTGTCAGTGATGGTAGCACTTTTTTTTCTAATAATTACATTGTTTCACATGACAAAAGAACAAATTACTTTCCTTAATCTCGTCCAACATGTGGTTCTAATTTTCAGGATTTGCATTTGAATAGTATTTAGTATTTCCTCTCTTCATTTTTACTTATCATGTATGAGTTATTGATTAATTTTCTAAGCTAAAATTAATTAGATTAGTTTATTATTTTATAATTTTAAATTCAGATTGTCACACCCCTTTTTCACGTGAAGGAGTTGAGGTGGAAGGATTTTTTCAATTAAAATGACGGTATTGAATAGGGATTGTTCTAATTACAAAGTCGCCACTTGAAATTGAGTTATGGTGTTCCAAGTCACCTTATTGAATCCCTAATCAAAAGGAAATGACTCTTTGTTGGTCTGCGAAAATAGAAGACCGGGTAAGAAATTCTGTTGACTAAGGGGAAGGTATGAGGCACCCCTCGAGTCCCGTGGTTCAAGCACGATCGTTTTTATTAACTTATACTTAACTTAAACTATTTTGAATAAATTGTGTTAAGGCATAAATTCGCTCACTTTTATTATACTAAAACTTATTTAAAATTCTTGTGGATAGAAAAATATTTACCAAGGTGCATTATTGCATCCTTGAATTTTTAAACGTCTCAGAAAGATGCGTATGCCGCATTCTTAATCGAGACAAATATATAAAATTTACCTAACATTAAAAAAAAAATATTTAGTCTTTTATAAACTCGAGGCAATTTTTTCTTGTTTAACGAATTCAATAATATTTTTTTATTATTATAAATAAATAAAATAAACTAGTAAAGAATGAATGTGGCAAAATGGGAAATTGAACAAATGTAAATTTCAGCATTAATATAGATTCTAAAAGAAATGATAAGAAAACTGAAAGTTAATCTCCCGTATAGCTAATAAATTTCTTTATACGTACCCACGATAAGGACTATATTAACATATCATTTTTAATTTCACTTCATGCACACAAATTGACAAATCATGTTAAATACTCCAAATTCAATTTCCAACATATTTATATTGCTATATATATGTTTTATTAAATCTAATATATCAACTACAATTAACCCATGCTACATATTATGTGTCAATATCAATACAAATTTCAATTTTTTTTTTTTTTAAACATAAGTTTGCATGGTTTTCTTTAACATGTGCATGCATGTATTATTTTTAGAACTTTTGAAACACTATTTTTTAATTATTTAATGAAACTTTCATAATCCACTGAAAAATAAAATTCAACAATTACAAAATAATAAGTTAACATTCCTAATTAAAAGGAAACGTTACATTTTTTTACTATCCAAAAAAAAACATTCTGATGGTTATAATTAACCAAACAAATCAAGAAGAACTATAAACAAACAACAAGTCACAATATAGCAATTGAAAATTACTTACAAACCAACTAAGATTACTTTTTTTTTTTATTCAATACAGTAACAAACTATAAATAAAAAGTAAAGCCAAAAAAAAATCCTTACATAGATATACTTTAAATATTAAATTATAGAATTATTAAAATAACTTTGATCGTGATTTAATTCATAACATAACTTATAAAATAAATCAAAAGAATCTGAATTAGAACCTGTATGATAAGTTAATAAAAGATAAAAATCAGAATGTCGCCACCGAAAAGCTCGAACGAAATTCAAACTCTAATATTCAAACCCAAAGAACTTTCTTCTTTTTTATGATTTTCTAAGTTTTCTCCTTCACAAAATGTTTTTTTTTTTTTTTAAGTGTTTGCTTTTTTCCGTGTGTTTTCGCCAATGGTTATTTTTTTTTTTTTTTTTTTTTTTCTTTTCGTTTGTGTGTGTCTCTTATAGTGTAGGGGGTTTAGGAAGTTGAGGGAGGTTGAGAGAATTTTGGGGGTTGGTTGGGAAGTTTAGGATAAGAAGAAATTTTAAGTTTTAATTTTTTTTTAAAGATAATAATAATAAATAAATAAATAAAATAACAATAGTAATAAAAATAATAATAACTACTCAATTTTTATATTTAAGAAAATACAATAAATGTTTAAAAATAATTAAAACTAAATATAATTAAAAGATAGTACTAAAACTATGAATTTATTTGTTAAAATTTAAAAAGAAAATATTTTTTGTATTATTTTTTTAAAAAATTAGAATAAAATGAAATAAAACATCTCAAAATTAACTTTATTTTTTAACTAAAAATTTATTAAAATAACATAAGAATTTAAATAATATTAGACCAAATATAAATTGTAATATCAAAAAATAATATATTAAACTTCTGGAGGATCAAAATCACGTGTCTACACAGATCATGTTTGGAACTGTACCAAAAATACCATGATTTGTAATTTTTTTATATTAATACAATGAAAAAATTACAACTTAAATTATTGATAAAAGTCCGTACAATTTGACTTTTAATAAGTGAAACATGACATAACAAATAAAACTAGGATTAAGGGTAATTAATTGTTAGGTAATATGAACCACAAGGGTTGGTATGGTGGTTCAGCACCTCACCCCTTAAGCAAGAGGTTGGAGGTTCGATTCCCACCTCTGGTGAATGGAGCAAACTCTCTGGTCAGTTCCCTACCGCTTAGTGCGCTGATCGAAAGAACGGAGGATTAGTCTCACAGCTACCGGCTGTGAGGATACCTTGGGAAACAAAAAATAAATAAAAATTGTTAGGTAATATGTATACATGTAAATTTGTGTTGATTCTAGAAACGTTACAACTTTTTCAAACACTTCTTTTGTTCATTTTTACTTGTCTATAGTATAAAAATATACGTTCATTTTTTACTAGTTCAATTTAAAAAATCAAGAGATAATTTATCATTGATATCCATTTTACCCCATTTAATTTCCTATTACATTTTTCAAAACATTCAATTTATTCTATTTAAGTTTGGATGTAATTAAAATTTTCATTTCATCAATTACTTCTTAAAAAGTGTGCCAAATCAAGTATTTACAAAGTTAAAAAAAGATGGAGAGAGCACTATATTGTACAACAGTGCGAAAACCCGTGTGAGGACAGTAGGAGGAGATTTAGAGAACTTTCCTATTTAGACAGGGTTGCAACAGAGATTGACTCTTTGCCCGTTTTTATTTGCTTTGGTGATGGATGTTTTGACGCATCGTATTCTAGGGGAAGTGCCTGGTGTGTATTATTTGCTGATGATGTTGTTCTAATTAACGTGATTCGGGGCGGGGGGAGTTAATGATACGTAGGAGGTTTAGAGATAGACCCTCGAGTCTAAAGGATTTAGGTTGAGGAGGACCAAGGCGGAGTACTTGGAATGTAAGTTTAGTGATTTGTCACATGAGGATGACGTGATAGTGAAGCTGGATTCTCAGGCCATCCAGAAAAGGAAGAGTTTCAAGTATCTTGGGTTTATGATTCAGGGGAATGGTGAGATTAACAAAGATGTCACGCATCGTATTGATGCAGCGTGATTGGAATGGAGGCTCGCCTCCGGAGTCTTGTGTGAGAAAAAGGTGTCTCTTAAGGTTAAAAGTAAGTTCTATAGAGTGACAGTCTGATCAGCTATGTTGTATAGAGCAGAGTGTTGCTAGTTAAGAACTCTCATATCCAAAAGTTGAATGTGGTAGAGATGAGGATGTTACGATGGATGTGCGGCACTATCAGGATGGATAAGATTAGAAATAAGACTATTCGAGAGAAGGTAGAAGTGACTTCGGTGAAGGATAAGATGCGAGAAGTGAGGTTTCGTTGGTTCGGACATATGATGAGGAGGGACATGGATGTTCCAGATCGGAGGTGTAAAGGCTGACTATGAATGGTTTTAGGCGGGATAGAGGTAGACCGAAGAAATATTAGAGGGGGATGATTAGGCAGGACATTTGGCAGTTACAGCTTATGAAGTACATGATCCTTGAAAGAAAGGTATAAAGGGCGCGGATTAGGATAGAGAGGTAGTAGGTAGGCGTACATTCGAAAGAGTAGGAAGAGTGCTCTGTTTGTATCTGTTCCTGTAGTGTCTTGTAGCCTTTTGCTCGTGGTGTTTTGGTGATGTCTATGATGTCGTATAGCTAGTTTATAGTATTATTTTGTGGGCGTTTTATTTCTTTTATTATCTAGCGGTATGATATTCCTTTTTGGTGGTTGCTTTTATGACTTTTGTTTGATTATATTTGTTATTTGTCTTGAACCGGGATCTATTTGAATCAACCTCTCTACTTCAGCTGAGGTAGTGGTATTGATTGTGTACACTTTATCTTCCCCGGACTCCACTTTGTGGAAATATACCGGGTATATATGTTGTTGTTGTCTGCATTGTATTGTATACACTCTCATTATGTCCTACTTGACCTATTATGAGCAAGATAATAAAGTACTTAAGTTAAAAAAGATTGTGGAGAATTGAAAACGATAGAATTAATCCAAAGAAAACAAAATAATGATTCAAACACCAAGAATGCCTACTTAGTGGGAGGAAGAGACTTTATACTTGAGTTTTATTAAAAAACTATCTTACACACATGGCCTATGAAATGGTAGATACAAAATCCACACATACCATACGCTAGGTTACTTATTCTACATGGAAACAATGTTTAAGTTTACGCGAACTCACTAACTTTGGTCAAGTATAGATTATGAACACATTATTATATAACTTGATTAAAACATGAGCTACAGCCTACAAGAAGGCATAAATTTTAAATTCGATTCTGATTGTACTTTCTTTGTTGACTTCATAAACAATTTACAGGGTTTATTGGTAGTTCAAACAGAAATTTGTGAATGAATAGTGGTCAAGGAAGATGGCTTACAGTTTCCTAAAGATCATACTACCTATATGAAGCACATATTTATAGACTATAGGGTACACTAATCATGCTCCCAAACTTTTTTTTTTTTTTTTGGGGGAGGGGGGTTTCCACCCGGTCCCTGATACCTGCACTGAAATCTTGACTAATCCGGATTGCACACTGCAGGCTCATTCTAGGATAACGCTCCCAACAAGATTTTCTCTATACCTAGAACTCAAACTCGAGACCTCTGATTAAGAGTGGAGTAATCCACCACTAGTGTACTCCCAAACTTAATAAAAAGAACTTGGATACGGGAAAGCAAATAAAGTGACTTTAATTTGGAGTGTGTTGGACTTGAGGTCATTTTTCTATTTTTATTTTTGGATATTGTTGAAGCAGCACCACAAACAAGAATGACAAGTGGTTATTGGAACTACTGTTTGTACAGCGTTGGCTTTCTCATCATGGTCATTCGAGGAATGTATTCACAGTCTCTTACCTTATTATTTGAGTTTTTCTTTAATATGTAATATTCGTTTTGAAATCAGACTAATTTAAATTCATATTGAAAAATGATACTTGAGAAGTAAACTAAATCACTTCTAGCTACGATTGCATACTAAAGCGGCCTCTAACATAAAATTTCTGATTAAAAATGAATAAATAATTATCAATAAAAGGTGAGGCAAGATTTTTCAAGATAAAACATAGTTAAGCAAAAAAATACATTTTACAAGTAAAAAGTTTTTCAAGATAAAACTTAGTTAAGCAACAAGTTAAAAGTATATCAAACAGACAAAACATATTAGTTCTTATTTGAATCCTATTCACCTCTTCATCAAATTTCTCGAGTAATCAATACCAACAATCTACAATAATAAGCTTAACTATTTTAATTCATTAGATACTAAGTAGGTGTTTGACCATGAAAATCAAAATAAATTTTGATTTATTTGGGATTTTCAAAGTTGGAGAGTTGAATTTGGAATTGCGCTTGGTCATAGTTTTTGCAATAAAAATATAGTTTGTGTTTTTTTTTTCTTTGGAAAGAAAAAAATCACAAAGATTATTTTATGAAAATAAAAAATTATAGTTTAAAAAGTGAAAATAAGTATTAGGCTGTTTTGTAAATCTCAAATACAACTTCAAATTAAATTGTATTTCGTATTTTTATGACTAAACAATTTTTTCTGAATAAAGTATAATATTTTTTTAAAAATAAAATGAAAACAATCCATGGCCAAACGGCCAGTAAATTCAATTCATCAATTAAAATACACTATCAAATTAGCCATCTGTCTTCTGTCCCTACAATCTTCCTTCCCCACCCCCTCTTTAGGTTAGTATTATGACATAAAGTATTAGGCTGGTATGTTCTATTTTGATTTGGATGGGCCGGGGCTTCTTTATTGTTAGTGTCTAGAAGCTCAATTTTAGCTTTTTTGTCGTGTTTAAGGTTCTTCATGGGCTGTGTCTCGATTCAAAGTTAATAGCCTGACACTCAAGTGAATGAGAATTCTTTTAACTGTTTGGTGTCAACATCTTTTTCTATCTCTAACTGTTCTCCTAATCGGACAAGGTAATCAGCTAATCGATTATTCATCTTTAGAGCTAAGTTTTAGGGAGGCAGGTTGGAATATACGGGTTGAAACTTGAAAGAAGAGAAATGAAAGTGGGAGTCCGGCTGATGCTTATGATCACACAATTCATATCATAAATATTTAACAAACTTGATCTTGTCAAAGCATTGATTATAAAATTTAAAAGAACTGACCCAATCCACCTACTAATTTTATTTGAACTTTACCTATCAATTACTAGACCAGAAATTAAAGTACTACATATTTGTTTGACCAAACTAAATGGCTTGTGTTCCTTAGCATTAGTGTTGATAGGTCTAACGACCTCTACCTCCTTCTATGATATAATACTTACTACTAATTGATTATTCAAAGCAGGACCATTATATTGTTCATATTTCCACTTTATGTCTCTTCATTTATTTGATTCTTAAACAACAACGGCTTAAAGCTACCATGCTTTTCTCTTTTTCAAAAGGAGCTTTTTCTATGTACATTATTCTTTGTTGAATTCCACATGAGAAGAGAGTCATTTTGAATATTCCATCCTATCCTATATATGTGAGTAATGTTTGAAACAAACTTTAGAGTGATGGAAATTTACTGCAAGTACAAATAAATTATCATGAAATAAAGATATTTTATTGATGAATATGTATGAGGATAACTTTGTTTATCGCTTTATGCTCAATTCACTTTTGAGAAAGACAATATTTCATATCTTAATCTATCTCTTTGTGAATATACAAGATTTTATGAGATATTTGAAATATCTCTTCAAGAAAATATATGTGGCCATTTTCATAGGCGTAAGCTAGAGTTTAGCGTAAAATAGCCTCCAGAAAATCCTTATGGACCTTATAGTTTGTTAATAAATTGCATTCATCTTGTAGAGTCTTATTTGAGATCCGGTAAAACTTCAATTTCTTACCCGCTATAGGACCAATCAACGTAAAATTCAAATTTCATCATGTCAATATCTATAACATATTAAAAGTGTGAAGATCCTTAGAAAAGTGATTTGATTTTTTACCCTTCATTAAAAATCTCCACAATAGACAAAATTATCTTTTCACTTATTTTATACAATTATTATATTATTATATTTATAATAAATAAAGGAATCCTAAAATATATGATAAGAAAAAATATAAGAAAATTTATTATTGATGATTTTTTTTTCTCCTTGTGTACTTGAGAAAGAATTCCTAAATACAAAATAAGAGGAAAAAAAAGGAAAATAAGATGATTTTTATCAAAATAAAAATAACAAAATTTAATAGCAGCCTTTTTTTTATAAATTAAAACAAGGAAAATAACTAAAGCACGAAAATTTTTTTTGCTTCAAAATTTGATAGTATTAGGCCTCTATTTTTTATTTTTTTTGACATAATAAAAAATATTAATAGTATATTGTTGTTGAGACGTGCAGGATTTTTGCTATATTTGGGTATCTTTATTATTTTTATATTATAATATTATTAAAAAAAAATTTATGAGTGCACCCCGGATAAAAAATTTTCATATTAGTTAATTCTTTTTGGACGATAGTTTGGACTTCTACAAATTGAGGACTCTTTCTTTCTATAATAATATAAAAGCATTTACAAGGTAAATTTTGGTGGAACAAATATTTTTATAACTATTTTTTTGATGAGCTTTAAAGATGTTGTTTACAAATCACAAAAGGTCAAACTTAATTGTATTGTTCTAATATTTCAATTATCAATTATTTTGTTGTAGTTTCTATATAATTGATGGCTTGACATGAAACACACGTGCGACGCACGTATGCTTAACTAGTACATTCTAAAAGAACAAAGAATAGTTTTTTTTTCCTTCACATTTGTTGATATTATCATTGCTTTATGGGAAAGACTCAAGCTTTGGGGGGTGGGGGGTCAAGTGATGCCTCCTTTGGATGGTGAGAATCCATGTCTTATGGATTGCTATTATGTTAAATCATCATTTTACACATTAAGGACAACATTCAAAAAGATACATATATCCATTTATGCTTGAATATATATTAGTTGTAGAGATGTATATAGACTTGCTAAAAATTACTTTCTCCTTGTCTTTTTGACATGCCATTTGTTGACTCTTGGCCATGGAATGCTTGAACTATCTTTTGCTAAAAGACAGTCTCTTCAAACTTTAATATAGTCTTTTCTTATTCGGAAAATTGCACGTGGGGACGTTAAGTGGGTGGGTTTAATTGAAATTGAACGGGTCCAACGACCCGCTGAATATTATTTAACAAGTTATATATATATATTCATGAGCTAATTTTACCGTTCATAATTTCACCTGGAGTAGATGGGACAACATTACCTCTTCCTTTTGATACCTTCCACTAAACTAAGATAAGATAAAATTACATGGTCTTCCCCAGCAAATTCAATGAATCAGACTATCAAAGATAAAAAAAACTGCCACGTTCTTTATCATTTTAATAAGATAGGGGTTGGGTATAGATTAGTAGTGTCAAAGTGTGAAGGCTATTAATTAGGCACTGTTTCTGATGAGCTTCTCTAGTACCACTATCCTGTGCATTGATTAGATTCTATAATTTCAAAAGCCTAATCAGAAGCATAATGCGTAAAAGATAATACCAAGATTAATTCAACCACTATTATCTTATGTTCTGATTTCTGTCTATGTCATTTGACACTTTTTCAAGAATTTCTTAAAGCTAAACTTTAGGGTATTTGTAGTACAGTTTTACCTGATGAAGAAAATTAAACCATGCGCAATTGGTGCACAAATTTAAGCTCATAGATGCTAATAGGGATATTTTTTATTTTTTTTTATATAGTTTTCAAGATGACTCAATTTCACCCTTTGTACAAATTTATTTTGTTCATTTACCCGTGAAATGAGTGAACTCTAGGCATTTAAATTTTTTCAACAAATGAAGTTTAAATTTATCGCCTAATTTTTAACTATGGTTTAAATTTATCGCCTCAGTCGAGATCAAGGAGAAAAGTTAAATTTAAACCAAAAGTTAAATGGAGGACAAAGCTACTCAATTTCAAATAGTAGTATGACAAATTTAACTCGCCTATTAGTTTAATATATTTTAATTAATTAGTCCAAGTAGCCCTGAACGTGTCAATAATTTGCTCATTTATTAGCTCAATCTATTTTAACCCGTTCAGAATAAGCACAACTCGCCCATTTAACACCTTTACACATGCTTTTATATATGCTTTTATATATATGATGATTATATATACCACTAGAGAAAGGAGTTGCAAAAACTATTCTAACATGAAGTGGTGGATAATAGATGGAGGTTTTAGTTGTAATAATATTGTTCAACCAAATAAAGTTGGAATCCAAGTCATTATTCACATCCAATTAATTAGTTGGTTGTTGCACTCATCATGCTTTTTTTTTTCTGTGTTCATTCTCTCGTGTTCAGATCAAAGAGTCATAACGCACAAGGTTCGCCACAAAAATTACTATATTTTCTTCACTTTGATGATGAGATTCCCAAAAGTTGCTGAACCTTTTTCATGTATGCCAATCGCCAAACACCACCAATTTTATTATTAGAATATATGCCAAAATGTCTTTCCACTTGGCATTCCCTTAACAAGAAACATGACATACAACAACATAGTGAACATTGCCCCCAAAAAATAAAACTAAAATTATGTGCGCACTTATCTGCACTTGTTACTATATGTTAATTGGTTGTAATATGTAATATTCCTTATTTTATAGTTAACGGATTTCATAATGACCTATAGTTATTGTTAAGTGATTTGTCAGTGTGTGTAAGAGTTCTGTTTTACATTATTCATAGTAAATAAAAGTAGAAATAAAAGAATTTTTTTTTTTCATATAATGATGTATTTTTTTAATATTATAGGATTGTCTAAAAGATAATTATAAATAACTATTTATAGAAAGTGGAATTAGAAATTATGACATCCACGATGGAGGGTGGGCAAAACAGGATTAACAAGTTTGACAAGTTTTTCCAAAAAAAGAAAAGTGTACATGACGTTGTAGGCCTACCCTACATCGGAATAGGAGAGTAAAATGAAGGGTTTTAAAAGTGAACAACACAAATTCATATCGTACGCGTGCTTTTAAGCTTGATGATGATATAACTCAAGGAAAAAATCTTTTAATTCTGATGGGTCAAAACATATAATATATGTCATGAAGTTGAGTCATGTCAGAATTTAAAAAATGAGACAAGTAACTTGTTATAATGGCTTTTTTGAGGATGAATTTATATTGAATAGAATCAGAGTTCTTGGAATATGAACTCTGTAAGTTGCAGATTAGAAAAGAAGGAAGAAGAGAGAACAGAGAAGAAATGGAATGGAGAGCTTGATCATTGATTGAATCTTGTGTTTTCTTAGCTTTACATCTAGTGAGTAGCATGTATATATATTGTTACATGGAAAGATCTAGAAGCTAACTTCCTAACTAACTCTATCAACTATACTTCACAAAGTTAGTTAAATAACTAACTTCCTGAAACAACTTAACTGTTACATTGAACTTGTAGCTCTTTCTTCTTCTTTCAACACTCTCCCTCAAGCTAGGTGATCCCAAATAGATTTAGGATGCCTAGCTTGGACATCAAATGTTCATGTTAAGCTCTGTTGAGGCCTTTAGTTAGCACATCAGCTAGTTGATCCCTGGTAGGAATATAGTTGACTGTAACTAGTCCTTGAGTGATCTTCTCCCTTATGAAGTGACAGTCTATTTCAATGTGCTTGGTCTTTTCATGATATACAAGATTGGATGCAATTTGTATTGCTGACTTGCTATCAGTGTGAATTTTTCCAGGCTGTTTGACATCAATCCCAATCTCCTTTAATAGTTCAGTAACCAGACAAGTTCAGCCACAATTGTTGCAATGCTTCTGTATTCAGCTTCAGCTGAACTCCTGGAAATTACGTTTTGCTTCTTAGATTTCCAAGAAGCAATAGATTGTCCTAACTTTACCAAGTAGCAAGTGATAGATCTTCTTGAGAATGGACATGATGCCCAATTTGCATCACAGCATGCAGAGACTTCTGCATTTGCTTGACTGGACATTAATACTCCTTGTCCAGGTTTCTTATTAATATGTTTGACTAGTCTGATAGCAGTATCCATGTGAGATTTTTTTTGGTTGTTGTAGAAACTGACTGAGAGTTTGGACACTATAAGCAATATCAAGTCTGGTCAAAGTGAGATACAACAGTTTTCCTATGAGTCTCTGATAAGCATGTAGATTAGCTGGTGGATCAGTGGGTCCTTGCTCATTTTTATTGATATGATCATCATACTCCTTAATAGTCATCTTGATGTTTGTGTCTATAGGTGTATCAGCTGGTTTAGCAGCACCAAGTCCTAATTCAGATACAAGCTCTAATGCATATTTTTCCTGGTGCATCAGAATACTTTTTTTTGATCTTGCAAATTCAATACCTAAGAAAAATTTGAGTTCACCTAGATCTTTCATCTTGAAGGCTTGCTGAAGTTTGTATTTTATGTCTTCAATCAGTCTTAGAGTGTCTCCTGTGATTAACATATCATTTACATAGACTAAGACAATAGTAGTACCTTCACTATTGTGTTTTATGTATAGAAAATAATCTAGATGACTCTGTTTTAATCCCATTTTCAACAAGGCTTCAGATAGCTTGGCATTCTACTGCCTGGGAGCTTGTTTGAGATCGTACAGGGACTTCAAGAGTCTACACACTGGTTTCTACTCCCCCTGGCTCTTGAATCCCTATGGCAGGTCCATGTAAATTTCTTCATGAAGGTCAACTTGCAGATATGCATTGTAGACATCCATTTGGTGTATGAACTAATGCTTTTGAGCAGCAATGGCAAGAATTATTCTCACTGTTTTCATCATCACAATAGGTGAGAATGTCTCTTGAAAATCAATTTCTTCTTGTTGGCTATAACTCTTAGCAACCAACCTTGCTTTGAATCTTTCTACCTCACCAGTAGCTTTGTACTTTACTTTGAAGATCCATTTACAGCCTATAGGTTTCTTACCTTCAGGTAGACTAGTGATCTCCCAAGTTTGATTTCCTTCAGATGCTGCAATCTCGGTTTTTATTGCTTCTATCCACCTAAGATCTTTCACAGCCTCATTGTAAGTGGCAGGTTCAGTAATAGTGGATGAATTTTCTATGCAAGCCTGGTACTTAGGAGATAGTCTATCATATGTCTTGTATTTACCTGAAGCATAAGATTCTTCCTGATGTATATTGAGAGACACAAAATCCTTGAGCCATAAAGGAGCCTTTCTAGTTCCGGCAGTCCTCTTTGCAACAACTTGTACTTCTCCTCAGCTTGAGGCATATTTGATGTTTGATCCTGATCATCTTGCACTTGTGTAGCTTTTGCCTGCACCCCGGGATCAGTATGTTCCACTATTAGTTTTTGAGTAGTTTCTGTATCATGTGAGAGCATCATGTCAGGTGTATATAAGTCTGACCAATTAGACAAAGTCTCATTGAGTTTAGCAGCAGAGAGATGTTGAGTTTGAGTAGCTTGTTCTTTGAAAGGGAATACTTCTTATCTAAAGCGAACATCTCTGTTGACAAAAAATATTTTGTTAGCATGATCATATAGTAAATATCCCTTCTGAGTTTCTGAATAGCCCATTAATATACATTCTCTTGTTCTAGATTGCAATTTATCCGATGTTGAACTATTTTAGCATAACATAGACAACCTAGAGTTCTCATATGACCAATAGCAGGTTTCTTTTCATATACTTTCTCATATGGTGACATGTGATCTAGTATAGCTGTAGGCAACCAGTTAATTGTATATATTGTTGCTTTGACACACAAACCCCAGAATTTAATAGGTATTGCACCTTGAAATCTAAGGGCCCTAGTGACTTATAAAATGTTCCTGTATTTTCTCTCAGCCACTCCATTTTGTTGAGGGTTGTAGGCACAAGTTATTTGATGGATGATGCCTAATTTTATAAACAAAGCATGACATACTGAGTTTACAAACTCAGAACCATTGTCATACCTAATGATTTTAATATTCTTATCAAACTGAGTCTTGACATACTGAATAAACTGAGAAAGTGACACACACATCAGACTTAAACTTAAGTAAATAGATCAAAGTCATTCTAGAGTAGTCATCAACTATTGTTAAAAAGTATCTTTTTCCTTCAATTGTGGGAACTTTGTAGGGCCCCCATACATCCATGTGTAACAATTTAAATGTGCTAGAAGTCTTAATACATGTAGCAGGAAAAGGAAGCCTAACTTGCTTTGCACATGGGCAAACTACACACTCAGTGATCTTATTGGCAGGTATGCTATTATCTATGGATAGAACTCTCTTTAGTACATTAGTTGTGGTATGTCCTATTCTTTTATGCCATAAGGCTATGTCTAGATTTACACTTTCAATAACATAATCACAGATAGATGTAGTGGTCGAATCAGTAAGTGCATCAGATCTTTGAGTAATCATTGCAGCATCATTCATAGTAGTGTTGGCAAGAATATATAATCCATCAGCTTCTCTACCAATCCCCTTCACCTTTCCACTGTAAAGATCCTGAAACACACATAAATCAGGATAAAAAAAAAACTAAACAGCGTAGTTCTTTTGTAAGTTTAGATACTAACAGTAAGTTAAATTTAAACCGAGGGAGGTGAAAAACATTTGTGATAGTGTCTTGTCCAAACATATTACATGAACCAACATGTGTGACTAGAGATATATCACCATTTGGTAGGTATACTCTTTTTGGCACTTCACTGTTAGATACAGAGATCTTGATTAAGGCACTGAGATCTGCAACCATGTGATTGGTTGCACCTGTGTCTATAATCCATGGACCCTTACTGGTGGAGCCTATTGACTCTACCATTTTACCTGCAGCATGAGTTGAATACTTAGCCATGTTTTCTTTGTGTAGTAGTTGTAGAATTTAAGCATATTGTTCATTAGTGAAGGTGCATGGAGTTGGTTGATGTGCAGGTCCTCCTAACATGGACTTGACAGCAGTTGTAATACTAGTATCTTGAGTAGTCTGCATATGTCCTGCATTTTCTATGTCAACATTGCAGACTACATTTGCACCTACACAAGTGCCAATTTTCTTTCTGAATTTGAAATCAGCAGGGTAACCAACCACTTACCATCAATTCTCCCTTGTATGGACTCTGATCTTGCAGATTTCATAGTAAAGAGTGCGACTCTTTTTGAAATTTTTATTTTGTTGTACTCCTCTGGTAAATATTGTTGACTCATTTTCTTTAGGATAAAGATCATTGCCTTTAGAGAACATAGCAGACTCATATCCTGTAGAGGTTGGATTAGCAGCACGAATACCAGTTGCAGCACCTACAGATCTTTAACTCTCATCACTGATTACCATAACATAAGTTTGGTTAATAGTTGGTAGTGGATTCATAAGCAATATCTGGCTTCTGCCTGGTCATATGACTCATTTAACCCTATCAAGAATTGAAACAACTTTAATTTCTGAAGATGAGCAACATAATCTTTTAATGTTTCACAGTTGCACCCTGGAATAGGCACTAAAGCTTCAAATTCTTCCCACAGATCTTTCAGTCTTGAGTAGATCCCTGGGATAGAGTAGCCATCTCCTTGTGAAGATTGAAAGTTCTTGATCCATCAATTTTGTTGAATCTCTCACAGAGATCATTCCAGACTGCTTGAGCACTTGTAGCATAAATTATACCTCCAAGCAAGTTCTTAACTACTGCACTCATGATCTAAGAGAGAACAATGACATTCACTATTTCCAATGATTGCCCAATTCAGGAGAGAATTTTTTCTTGGAACAAAAACCATCTACCATTCCTAGGTCTCATAGATCGAAACCACATTGAGAAATTTTCAATTCCAGTTAATTGAAATGAAATGATCTGTAAACCACTTACATATGAGGGACGCAGGAACAGAGGGTGATTGTAGTAGACTCCAACAGAGTTTCGTGCACCTGTTGCACCATTTGTTGAGCTTGAAGATTCCTCAACATTTGCACCATTGTTAGAAGGTAGCACCATTGTTGTAAATTGATTTCTTGAGATTCTTGAAACTGAATGTTGCGGAAGCTAAAACTTAATCTTCGAAGTGAGCATAAAATCGCATAGCTCTGATACCATGAACAGAATCAGAGTTCTTGGAATATGAACTCTGTAAGTTGCAGATTAGAGAAGAAGAAAGAAGAGAGAACAAAGAAGAAATGGAATGGAGAGCTTGATCATTGATTGAATTTTGTGTTTTCTTAGCTTTACATGTAGTGAGTAGCATGTATATATATTGTTACATGGAAGGATCTAGAAGCTAACTTCCTAACTAACTCTATCAACTATACTTCACATAGTTAGTTAAATAACTAACTTCCTGAAACAGATTTACTGTTACATTGAACTTGTAGCTCTTTCTTCTTCTTTCAACATATATCACTAGATAGAGTGTCTAACGGGCTTTTATTAAAAATAATAAAATCATCAACATGGAGAGCTAACAAACTTTTACTAATTAATTAATAAAAAGCATGAAGAAAATAATTAAAGCTACTACATATTATTAGGTATTAGTTTATGATCACCACAGTTTAATTTGTAATACAACTATTATAAACGAGGGTGTTTAAATAGTGCAAAAATATAGTAGCCAAAAAGAAAATTGTATCAGTCTAACTTTTTTTTTTTTTTTTTTTACAAATATATGAATTACGAAAATTAGATTGCTTGTCTAAATTTAAAATACTTTTCTCTTCTCCTCTTCATTCTTCTTCAAATCTGCCCACTATTACTTGATAATTCATCATTCCTTTTTGAATTGATTAGATTTTATTGAAAATATTGAGACTATCATTAGATCATATAATATCTATTTTTCTAGCCATATTGATAGCTACCTTGAAACAAACTCTTCGGGTCACTTGTTATAATGGATTAAAATTACAGATAGAGCAAAAATTTAGTACCTAATTTAATTGAAAAAGCATAAACAAGCTAGCAATGTGATTTGAGAATTTGTTGTCATAGTTGATACTTATGGTGACATCACCACAGTAGCTAGCATTGACGTTAAAATTGGTGGTATTAGATACGGATAAGAAGGGATGACGTTAATTTAACGTTGTGATCTAATGTTAGGACACACATATAATTCTAGGATTCCACAACTCTCTATTTGTGGGTGCTGCCAAACTCATCACATAATTGGTTAATTCACCCCCTAATATATATAATCTAGTTTTTTATTATTGTTGACCTCTCATTCTATGTGGTTGAATTGTGTCTGCATGTCATTGGCCAAGTCTAATCCATTTTCCTGTTTTATGTATATCTCATTCAACATGGGTCTTTCTTTAGCCAAAATTTTGTTATGCTTTGCCTTGATAGGAAGCGTTTCCTCTGTTATAGAGTGTGTAATCTTTAATAAGTTAATTGAATTATGATATCAGAGAGATTATTTTATCAAATGATTATACCCTAAGGGAGATGACAAATTAAAATTGTATTGCCTCATTTTGATGAATTCTATCTCGAGTTTTAGAGGCGGTGCACAATTACAGATTGTCGATTATATATTATAGAATCAACTTCATATAAAACTTTATCACCCCAATATAAATTTACTTTTATTGTATCTTGATTCCTTTTTAATACAAGAAACTGTAAGCTGAACAAGAATAAATACTTGAGTGAAACTGTAAGCTGAACAAGAATAAATATACAGGTTGAAACGGAAGTGTAAAACGAGCTGAAACGACTCACAACTAAAAGCTTCTTAAATAATGGAAAAAAGCTATGCAAGTCGCTGGCCCCAGACGAGTCGCTCGACACAGGCGGCTTGCAGGTCGCTGGACTGACAACGTTTTGTCCACTTGATTTGGAAAGACAACGTTTTTGTCCCCTTTGATTTCTTTCCAAATCAAGTGGCTCCTTTGGAATTTTTGATTATCAAAAAAGTCCTTTTGACTCCGGACTCTATATTATTGTATAAGACTTAAAACACTATCGTCATTAAAGTATATTAATAGACCTTTCATCCAATGTGGCTTTGCTCTTTCCTGTATAATAAGCCACTCCTAAACTTTTAGTGGATTAGTAGTAAATTATACATTTTGCTTTGGATAAAATTACTTAAAAATGATAATTAAGAGCCATGTTAAAGTTACCCTTTTGGACATTTGCTCACGTGATTAGTGACCCAACAACCCACACACATTAAAATGGAGACTCCACTAATTAACCCTTTAATGTCCATGCAAATTAAACAAATTAAGCTCTAGAATACACCTGCCTAAAATCTATGTCAGATGCCATAGTCAATAGGCTTGAGATTTCCACATTTAAAACATAAGTTGGTATTATACGCGCTCCCCATAAATCTTTACTCGTCCATGTTTAACTTGGCACAATTCTTAAGAAACAATAAATAAAAGGTTAATTTTATTATGTCACACTTTAAATATAACAAATTCAACTCTTTGGCTAATGCACTGGTAGTGACTATATTTAATAACAAGAGTAAAACAGACACAAAATGACAAATTATCTCTTTATTTTCTATACTTGACAAGTAAATTAAAGATGGACGGAGAGATCGTATCAAACATTATTTATTCTTTTTAGAAGAATGAACAGTGTTTACTTAACCTCCAGCATAACTCGAACTCTCGATCTATCGACGGATGGTGCAGATGCTCAACAGGTCTCACTTATCACCTTATAGATAATGGGTTTGTTCATAAAGTTTTTTTATTTTTTTGTACATTAGTTCAAAAAGTGCTTTGTTGCCACAACTATAAATAGATAGGTGGAGCGTGGTGTACTTTCACTCTTAACAAAATACTACTACCACTACCACTTGCTTGTTGTCTCCAAGTTGAAGTATTATATATCAACCACAAACATCATGTTTTCCCAATATTCCCTACTTATTATTTCCTTAATATTATTTTTGAAACCATTGGAAATAGTTGGACGTTCTCACCAGTGGTCCAATAACAAGAAGTCTGACTCATTGGTCATTGATCATCATGAAGATCTTGTGACTGATTTGCCAGGACAACCTAGTGTAAATTTCAAACACTATGCTGGACATGTGACAGTAAATGAGAACAATGGAAGAGCACTCTTCTATTGGTTCTATGAATGCTCAACTGCCCCTCAGGATAAACCTTTAGTGCTTTGGCTTAATGGAGGTAAGACAAAAACAAAGCAAAAAAAAATAAAAAAATGACCTACATCTTTTGTTACAGTGGATAAAGTTCAGACGTAATAATATAGCATGTTTGTGTAACATTGGTAGGAAAACTATACGTTGATGTTATGGTCTATAAAAGTATATCCTTATAAGGACAATATTAATAATCTTGGCTAATATGTTTGGTATTAACTGAATTTGGCACTATTACATCTTTTTGACCAATATTCAAAGCTTTCTAGACGAGATTAATACATTATCTTTGACTGAAAAAGAAGCTTGGAAAATCATAGATGAAATTCCTTATCAATGAGATTAATATAATTCCACTAGCCAGTCAAACAATTCAGCTTTCTTTTCAAACAATATATATACTCAGATTCTATCAATAGTCACTAAAGAGAATATTAATTAGTACCATTTTTTACCCTTTCATTTTCATACTATTATTTATTTATTTGGTCTTTTTTTCTCTGATATATATATATGAGCTTGACAATGTTTGATCAGGTCCAGGATGCTCTTCAGTGGGATATGGAGCAACACAAGAGATTGGGCCTTTTCTTGTAGACTCTGATGGTTTTGGCCTAACACTTAATCCTTATTCTTGGAACAAAGGTTTGATTTCTTCCCTATAAAAATTACTTGCATGCATGCATTTCTGCTTCAAACCATACACTCCGTCCGTTTCATTTTATTTGTCTTACTTCCTTTTTATTCCCTTTTTTGCAACTCTTTAATCGAACTTTCTACCTGGCATGTTTAATACCGTTAGATTAAAGAATATTTTGGTACATTATTTCGCATATCTTTAATTTAAGATCGCAAGCTTCAAAAGTCTTCTTTATTTTTAAACTCGTGTACTAAGCCAAAACCAGACAAACAAATTAAAATGAAGGGAAGTATATTACACCCTAAGTAAGTTACAAAATATTATTCATCATAACTCGCTCACCAATAAAGTTAGTATAATACTTCTTTGTGTGTGTTTCTTTTGAATGATATCAATTCGATTTAATTTATTGATGCAGAGGCAAACTTGTTGTTCCTGGAATCTCCAATTGGTGTTGGCTTTTCATACTCAAATACAAGTGGAGATTATCTTAATCTTGGAGATGATTTCACTGGTGAGATTTAATTATAATACTCCTACTTATGTTCTTCACTTTTCTCTTTTCAAGACTTTGTCATATTTCCATGACTCATGGTTCAAGACTTTGTCATATTTCCATGACTCATGTGTACTCCAGAAATATCTTATGTGATGTTGATATTTTGTCTTAATGTCTTATGTAATGCTCATGTATCATATTCCTCTAGAAACACCTTACACATCTGATGTTGATATTATATTTTGTCTGTCTTATTTCTCTGAACTTTTTGGGCTATTTTACCAGCCAATGACACATATACTTTTCTACACAAGTGGCTTCTCAAGTTCCCATCATATAAAAAACGACCCTTTTATATTGCTGGAGAGAGTTATGCAGGTAATATACTTTTCTAATTGTTTATATACATATAAACAGTTAAAATTTTCTGCACCTGTTTACATTTTTTTATGGTTCGATCTCTTGGCAGGAAAATATGTACCTGAGTTGGCTGAAGTCATTGTTGACAAGAATAAAGACCCTTCCCTTTTCATTGATCTCAGAGGAATCCTGGTATGTATACTCCATCTATTCCAACTCATGTGACATAGTTTGAATAGTGTGGCACGAAGTTTTAAAAGGAAGCTATTTTTGATATTTATGGTCTAGAGCATGTCATTCCAACTCATGTGACATAGTTTGAATCGTGTGGCACGAAGTTTTAAAGGGAAACTATTTTTGATACTTATGGTCTAAAACATCTCATAGCCAGTGGCATAACTAAGAAATGTCAAGGGGTTCAATTACACCGTACAAATAGAGTAAAAATGATGGTTTTCGGTTATATGTGAGCTGTTAAATCTCCAGAAAAATTAAAGTACGTACAGTAGTATAGGATTTAAATTGTTTTAGGTCATGTGTTCAAATTACAACTATGACATTCTAGAACGTTCTTAAATTCCTTTTATAAATTTCTGGTTCCGTCATTGGACTCATAGCATGTGTTACTCTCAACATGTCATGACATCTACTACGTGCTTATAAACTATTCTCATTAAAGGTAAAAGGGGAAGTGTAACAAAGTTAATTATTCCCAAATTTAGAACAGACTCAAAATGAAAGCGTGTGACATAACTAAAACGAAGGAATCCGGGTCCATGAGCTCCACATGTCAATCATAAAAAGGCCGTATTACATGGCGTATGATGCCCAAAATAAAAATTTTCAGTATAAATGACCATTTCTATATAAAAATGTTGCTGGCGTGGTGCAGCTAGGTAATCCTGAAACATGTGATGCAGAGGACTGGAAGGGCCTAGTGGATTATGCTTGGAGCCATGCTGTCATTTCTGATGAAACTCACAAGATTATATCTGATTCTTGTGATTTTAACAGTAATGATACATGGAGCAATCAGACATGTAGTCAGGCTGTTGATGAGGTCCTCAAACAGTACAAAGAGATTGATATCTACAGCCTCTATACTTCAGTATGCATAAGAGATACTGCTAGTACTGAACGACAAACCACAAAAGTCTTATTTGACACCAAGTCCAAAATGGTAACTCAATCTTGCATCATGATATTTTGTCTATTTTACACAAGATGTAACTTGTACGAACTAACGTCACTCTAAAGGGGATCTATAATCTTGAAAATAATGCAGGTTACCTATTATATAGTTAAAAAAAACAGGTTGCATTTTACATTAAATCTGATAATATATTATTGATGTTTCAATATATAAAACAGATGCCAAGGATCATGGGAGGATATGATCCCTGTCTTGATGATTATACTTCTTCTTATTACAATAGACCTGATGTTCAAAAGGCTCTCCATGTTGTAAGTGATGGTCAACACCTTAAAAGCTGGAGCATCTGCAAGTAATAATTAATGAATATTATTTTTATAATTTTGAAAAATTCTTCCAAGTCCACAGTCCTTGTGGAAGTCTCTAAATCAGAGAAACTAACAAAGTTTAATACTATTTGAATATTCAGTATGTCCATCTTTGGTAATTGGTCAGACTCAAAGGAATCAGTTCTTCCTATATATCACAAACTCATTGATGCTGGACTCAAAATTTGGGTCTACAGGTACTATATCACTATTTCTTATTCTCATATTTTACACATTATTAATTGAGACCTCACCAAGTTATAATTGGTGGTACTTTAATATTAATAATAATTTTGTGGTCTAATAATACCTCATCATGCTGTTTTGGTCTGCTTAGTGGTGACACTGATGGAAGAGTTCCTGTTTTATCAACAAGATATAGTTTAAGTGCCCTTGGTCTGCCAATAACAACAAAATGGAGACCATGGTACCACCAGAAACAGGTACATATATTTGATCATATTCTTGTTACTTTCTTGTTCTTATTGTTATTTAACGTGGATATTATTAATAACTTGTTATGATTATTAGGTAGGAGGATGGGTTGAAGAGTACAAGGGGTTGACATTTGCAACATTTAGAGGAGCAGGACATGCAGTTCCAACTTTCAAGCCTAGTGAATCACTTGCATTCTTCACTTCTTTCCTTAATGGATTATCTCTTCCTTTTCAGAGGAACTAATTAATTGATTAAGGC
Source organism: Capsicum annuum (assembly GCF_002878395.1). Taxonomy (NCBI): domain Eukaryota; kingdom Viridiplantae; phylum Streptophyta; class Magnoliopsida; order Solanales; family Solanaceae; genus Capsicum; species Capsicum annuum. Next base: position 130,025,708 of record NC_061112.1, on the reverse strand, counting down.
ACTAACTAAGGGAATATAATATATTAATTACCCTTTTTTACTATATACATTTTACCCTTCATTCAAAATGGGAGGAGGGGATATATATATAGTTTTAAAAGTACGTACCTCTAGAGGGATTAATTAGCACATGACCATCCACCTTTCTCCTGAGCAATATTAAAGGAGAATTTGGTTTTTGAATAATGTAATGGCTCTCTCATAAATATGAGTATTAAGAGGATAAATATATTTTGTGGCTTAAACTCCTTCCCCGTTTCATTTTTCTGCAGTTACTACAATAACTCGTTCGCTTTTATCACCTAAAATAAATTACGGTAAAAGAAGGGGCAGCTCGGGGCTCAAAGCAATTCTGGTTTCATGCAGGATGGGGTGCACCTGCAGGCGAAACTCTACTTAACAAGTGAAAAATTCAAAATTCAATTAATATTATCGCTATCCTATAACCATTACGATTTTATTATCTAAACAATCCATTCAATACGGTTCAATCTTTGAGAAGTATTTGAAGTAAAAAACTGGTTTCTGCTCACCAATCTTCAAATCTTTTTCCAAATGATAGTTCATACTATAACGCCACATAAATAGTTTGATGGAAAAAAAACACAAAATATAAATAGTATATGGTGTTGGAAGTTCTAAGAGTAGCATATGTAAGAGTTTGTGAGCACATGAAACATGATCACAATTTCGGTGGGGGACACATTTTGTCATAGGAACCCAAGGAACTAGTCTTGGTAAATTACAATTAATTATCTACTTGACAAACTTTCATTAGTAGTTATAATCAACTATTGTGCTTTAATTCTCCACTTGTTGGAAACGATACAGATGACAACAAAGAAAGGAACTTTCTAACATGTTTGGCCAAGTTTTTGGAAAGATAAAAGTGATTATTTTAAAAGTAAGGTGTTTAGCCTATCTTTTAGGGATTAAGTATAAGAGTTTTTGAGTCGCATAAATTGTTTTCAGAAAGTAGTTTTTTCGCTGAATATGTATTTCGAGGAATTTGCTTTCTGATGAAACTCATTTTCACCCCATGATTGGTGTCTAAAAGTTTAATAAATATGATCAAATTAATTAAAACAAGATGGAACTTTGGAAATTGCTTAAACAAGCTTCTTCTTTTTGTTCTCCTCCTTTATCAATGTCACAACACTTGAGAGATGTCTCAGAGGCTTTGAGGTTTCATCTTTAAGATGAATTACATGGCTTTCATTATAGTAGTTTGTTCTCAAACTATATATTTTACAGTATAGTAAGTTACAATTCTACTTTTACAATATATATATATATATATACGAAACAGTTTTTTTTTTTTTTTTTGTTCTTCTTCTTTACTTATTAGATGGAATGTGGGATAGGACGTCATTCCAACCTAATCGCACAAGCCTAACACCATTCAATAACGTACCATATAAAATACATGCTTAGTTATCTTGAAAAAAAATTTAAGTAGATTCAGACTTTTAAGGATTTCTCATGGGTTGTTCCAGCCCACTAAGGATTGGACTACATCCTCATTTCATAAATAATCTCAAGTAAAAATGTAAAATGTATAGCAAAATTTCCTAAGGAGCGTTATAAGCGTCAATTTCCGTAAACTATATGGGGAAATGTAGAAGCATGTTCCTTTCAAGACGCACCAAAATACACTTATCCACACCCATACAAACCTAAATCCTAAATGAAAGCACGCGGAGAAAGTATCTGAGTGTAACTATATGTGCATAATAGGTGGTATGTATGCATCTGTGTGTTTTCAAAGCATAAACTAGATGTATGTGTGTGTGTATATGTGTTTTTAAAGCAGAAGCTGAATGTGTGTATGACAATTGAATCCAATGTATACATTTTCAAAGCAGAAACTGCATGTGTGTGTGTGACAATTGAATCCAATGTATACATTTTCAAATTGGTCCAAAGTCATCCATAAACACTCAAACTTGTTGCCAAAATTCAATTAGATACCTAAACTAAGGTCTGTTCCTGTCAGGCTCCTAAACCCCCCCACATTTTGTTCCAATTGAGCCTTTTTTGCTCTATCAGCAAAAAGCTTAAAGTGTGTGTTGCACACACGTAATGACGTCGCAAAATAAGCTAATTGGAAACTGACACGTGGCATTGTGGGTCCAATAATTATTAAAAATTAATTATAATTTTTTTAAAAAAAAGTATATACAAATGGCATTGAGGAAATTATTAAAAAATAATTCTAAAATTATTTTAAAAAATAAAAAAAACTGATTATTTAAAAAAATTATAATTTTTTTTAAAAAATGAAATAAATTATTAAAAAATTATTTTTAAAAAAATATAATTATTAAAAAAAATTATAAAAAAATTTAAAAAATGAAAATAAAAAATGGCGAAGATATAAATTATGAAAAAATAATTATAAAATTATTTGAAAAATAAAAATTAAAAAATGATTATTTAAAAAAAAATTATAAATTTTTTAAAAAATGAAATAAATTATTAAAAAATTATTTAAAAATAGAAAATTAATTATTAAAAAAAATTATAAAACTTTTTAAAATGGCATTGAGGATATAAATTATGAAAAAAAAATTATAAAATTATTTGAAAAATAAAAATAAAAAACTGATTATTTTTTAAAAAATAGAATTTTTTTTT